>NW_022196912.1:78206505-78252641 GCF_008632895.1 Mastomys coucha | reverse complement strand
CTTTAGGGGTTATAGTAATGTTTATATGGTTTATATGATCATGATGTAACTTGGGCACCTGGTATCTGTCTAGAAAATTGTCCATTTCATCCAGATTTTCCAATTTTATTGAGTATAGGCTTTTGT
Organism: Mastomys coucha; assembly: GCF_008632895.1. Lineage (NCBI taxonomy): Eukaryota > Metazoa > Chordata > Mammalia > Rodentia > Muridae > Mastomys > Mastomys coucha. The sequence continues at coordinate 78,252,515 of NW_022196912.1, read as the reverse complement.
AGTAGAATATGATGATTTTTTTTGGATTTCCTCAGTTTTTATTGTTATGCCTCCCTTTTTATTTCTGATTTTATTAATTTGGATAGTGTCTCTGTACCCCCTTGTTTAGTCTGGCTAAGGGTTTAATCTATCTTGATTTTCCCAAAGAACCAGGATTTTGTTAACTCTTTGTATAATTCTTCTTGTTTCTACATGATTGATTTTAGGCCAGAGTTTGATTATGTCCTGCCATCTACTCTTCTTGGGTGTATTTGCTTCTTTTTGTTCTAGAGCTTTCAAGTGTACCAACAAGCTGCTAGTGTATGCTCTCTTCAGTTTCTTTTTGGAGACACTTAGAGCTTTGAGTTTTCCTCTTAGCACTGCTCCCATTGTGTTCCATAGGTTTTGGTATGGTGTACCTTCATTTTCATTGAACTCTAAAGAGTCTTTAATTTCTTTCTTTATTTCTACCTTGACCAAAAAATCATTAAATAGATCATTGCTCAGCTTCCATGTGTATGTGGGCTTTCTATTTTTTGTTGTTGTTATTCAAGACCAGACTTAGTCAGTGGTGATCTCATAGGATTATTTTATTCTTCCCTTATCTGTTGAGGCCTGTTTTGTGACTAATTATATGGTAAATTTTGGAGGATGTATCATGAGCAGAAGGTATATTCTTTTGTTTTAGGATGAAATGTCCTATAGTTGTCTGTGAAAGAACAATAGACAAATGGGACCTCATAAAATTGAAAAGCTTCTGTAAGGCAAAGGATATTGTCAATAGGACAAAACTTTAACCAATATATTGGGAAAAATCTTTACCAGTCCTACATTCAATAGAGGGCTAATATCAAATATGTACAAAGAACTCAAGAAGTTAGATTCCACAGAATCAAATAACCTTATTAAAAACAGGGTACAGAGCTAAACAACAAACTTTCAACTGAAGAATATTGAATGGGTGAGAAGCACCTAAAGAAATGTTCAACATCCTTAGTCATCAGGGAAATGCAAATCAAAACAAAACTGAGATTCCACCTCACATCAGTCAGTATGGTTAAGGTAAAAAACTCAGGTGACAGCAGATGCTGGTGGAGAAAGAGAAACACTAATCCATAGCTGCTGGAATTGCAAGCTGGTACAACCACTCTCGAAAACAGTCTTGTGGTTCCTCAAAAATTGGACATAGTATTACCTGAGGACCCAGGTATAACACTCCTGGGCATATAACCAAAAGAAGCTCCAACATATAACAAGGATACATGTTCATCTATGTTCATACCAGTCTTATTTATATTATCTAGAAGCTGGAAAAAAACCAGATGTCCTTCATCAGAGGAATGGACACAGAAAATGTGGTACATTTATACAATGGGGTACTACTCAGCTATGAAAATCAATGAATTCATGAAATTCTTAGGCAAGTGGATGGAACTATAAAATATCATCTTGAGTGAAGTAACCCAATTAGAAAAGAACACACATGGTATGCAGTCATTGACACATGGATATTAGCCCAGAATACCCAAAGGTACAATTCATAGACCACATAAAACTCAAGAAGAAGGTAGACCAAAGTATGGGTGCTTCAGTCCTTCTTAGAAGGGTTAACAAAATACTCATGGGAGCAAATCCAGAGACTGAAGGAAAGGCCATCCAGAGACTGCCCCATGTGGGGATCCATCTCATATACAGTCACCAGAAGCAGACACTATTGTGGATGCCAGGAAGTGCATGCTGACATGATATAGCTGTCTCCTGAGAGGCTCTGGCAGAGCCTGAAAAATACAGAGTCGGATGCTTACAGCCAACCATTGGACTGAGCATGGGTTCCCCAATGGAGGAGTTAGAGAAAGTACTGAAGGAGCTGAAGGAGATTGCAACACCACAGGAAGGACAATATCAAACAACCAGACCTCCCAGAGCTCTTAGGGAATAAACAATAAACCAAAAAATACACATGGAGGTACCCAGGGTTCCAGCTGCAAATGTAGCAGAGGATGGCCTTGTTGGGCATCAATGGGAGGAGAGGCCGTTTGTCCTGTGAAGGCTTGATATCCCAGTGTATGTGAATATCATGAAGGGGAAAGCAGGAGTGGGTGGGTGGGTGTGTGGAGGAACACCCTCATTGAAGCAGGGAGAAGGGGGATGGGATGCGGGTTCCTGGTGGGGGAAACTGGGGAAGGGGATAATATTTGAAATATAAATCAAGAAAATATCCCATTAAAAAATTAAACCAAAAACTAGTCAAGTAATAAACAATAAGGTATTATGTAATTCTTAACCTTAGATGCATATTTATATATCACACTCCTTCCAGTCAAGGCTGAGAAAGCCTTGTGGAAAACAGGGTGAAGAGATTGTAAGGGCCATAAGAGTTGTGTTTAGTGGCTCATAGAAAGTGGAAGTACTTGAAATGATTTGGTGGTGTGGCCTGGTTGGAGAATAAATGCCACTGGAAAAGAGCTTTGAGATGTTAGAAGCCCCAGACAGGCCTAGTATATAGGCCTAATTAATCTCTCTCTCTCTCTCTCTCTCTCTCTCTCTCTCTCTCTCTCTGTCTCTCTCTCTCTCTCCTGCTGTCATCTGTGGATCCAGATTTAGAATTCTCAGTTCTCAGCCACCATATCTGCCTGCTTGCCATTATGCTCTCTGTCAACATGATGATGAACTAAACTAAACCTCTGAAACTATAGGCAAAGCCCAATTAACTGATGTCTTTATAAGAATTTCCTTTGTCACACCTATGCCAACAGGCCATGCATTCACAATTCACCTACCCCATGGTGCCTTTCTTCTTCCTTTCTCTCTCCTTTCCTCCTCATGGTCTCTTCAGACCCCAAGACTAGGTACCCAAACTCCAACTATCTCTCTTCTACCTAGCTACAGGCTATAGGAATCTCTATTAGCCAATAGTTTTGAATTAAGGAGCAAGTTTTGCACAACAATAGTTGGCTTACATGCGCATAAACTCCTCTTGAGGCAACTAGACCTTGTGGTGCAGAATGTAGCATTATAGTACATAGCAACAGACCAAACCTCAACAGTAGTGAGTAGAAACAACAAAAGATAATTTCATCATTGTGAAAAACACTGATGATATATGATAAAGAAGTGGTAAGCAAACCTCCTTTTCATTTTCCTATTAAAGAAATGATGTTATAGGACTAAAAGTTACAAGCCACCAGGGTTTTTTTCAATTTATTTCTTTTCCAAATCCTTTATGAATATTATACAAATATTGGGACCTATAATAACATTACAAATGTTAGTATAGCCTCCTGAATACTCCTTCATAAGAGACTGACTTTCATATTGGCTCCATATTTAGAAAAAACATAAATATATTTTTCTCTAAAAATGTGTAAGAAGTATTTAAAATATTTGCTTAGCTTAATACCAAACTCATTTTTTTAATAAGTATTGTAACTACAGGCAGATTAGAGAATATATTCTATCATGTATACATAGTAGATACATATTCTATCACCTATCACATCCCCTAAATTTTGCTATATCATACAGTCAGTCCAATTTTTTTTAAATTAATCTATATTTAATTTTTCACAAGGAGCTAATCCCCTCTATGAAAAACATGTTTCCTTAAGACACAACTTTATTTGACAATAAAGGTATCTTTGGGTTCAGATGTGTCTTCCTAAAAATGCTTTATACAAAGATGATTTGAGTTGGGTCTGCATATCTGAGTCTTCCCTCACATTCCAATAATATATTTTACCTATGTCTCTAAACTCTCAGAGGAAAAAAACTGCATCTGCTATTTATGTGTCTGGAAGATACTTGAACTTTTATGTGTAGCTGGCAAGTAGTGAAAAAGAAATTATGGAACACCCCAAAACCATGATAGAGAAAAATTGTGTCTGCTCTACAATAAGGAAAAGTTAATTAAACATTGTAACATCTAATTTGTGTATTGCTCAACATAAAACTTAATATAGTTGTAAATGAATAAACATATAATTTCTTTTGTTTGTCTCTAATATAGCCATGAATAATTTGGATTTACTAAATTCCAACATTTCAAAACAAAAGCAACTTATCTATTGTCATGGTTCCATTTTTTAAAATCAATATAAACTATGTTGGCTTTCTCTGTTGGAATATATCACTGTAATTTCATACATATGATCACTTCAAAGACTGACTAAAAGTAAATTTTAATCAACTTCCATTGTATGTACAAATTTTCTGAATGTTCTCATATTTGATGCATGTATTACTTGTGTCCTAGAAGCACTGATATTTTTCTCAAGCACAAAATAATATTGTTAAGTAATCATATTTTTAGTCAACAATTACCTATTCCCATGTCTTCTGTTCCTCATGCTTTGTTATCAACCATATTTTAACACAATATATGCCACATAACAGTAATCATCCCCTGAAAAGTACAAGACAATTTGTAATCATCTAGAAAATAATTATGCTGAAAGTATAAAATTGTACCTTGAAATTTAATCCCTCAATCAGCCCAGGTGTGATGTATAGTCAAGTTGTGCCAATTGTCTGTTGTGAAATTCAGAAAAGTTATTTAATTACTGTTCCTCAGTTGTCCCAAATATATAATAATAAAAATAATTATTACACAACATTACCACATTATAAAGACTATGGAATCTCAGAAAATTACCTATTAAACAGAAATCTAAAAGTTTAAGCCACAATATTCATCATTGTATTAATTGTGTGTTCTTGTTACAGTGATATTTAGTAAACAGAAAATGGCAAGGAATAGATTCATCTAACTGGTTTCACAACTATTTATACGCAAGACATTTTTGTTCAAAGTCTATGAACCTTGTAAGGGCATGCATTGTACTATCTGATTTTTAATGTTTTTATGTTTGTCTAAATTAAATGATCTCTTTGAAGATGATTATTATGAATTCCACAGTACAGGCCTAATTAATCAGATCATGGAAGTGCTCTAATAAGGCTACCTATGCGAAGACTGCCCTTCTGATAAGCCATTGTGCTGGGGCCCAGCCCCAGCTGTGACTTGTTTTCAGAGAGGATGCAATTATCAGGCAAGGGGATGCTGAGTCAGACACCAACCCTGAGATGCTTTGCAAATCTGACTGAATAGCAGTCAGAAAATTTCTTTATTTATACAAATTCAAAAATCGTATATCATTTTTTCCTGGCATACTTTTCTAGTATGCTCAGGTTACAGGTTAAACACGGGTAGAAATATTTTATTATCATCGACACCATATCCCTAATGATAAAATTCTATAAATCATTTTATCTTAAACTATCAAGCATATAACAGTCTGTTCTAGAGTTAAGAGCATTTTGTGGTTTCAAGATGCTCAGATAGAAAATTGATAGAATCCTAGTTTGTACAGGCAAATCACCTTGCTGTAAGCGGGATACTATTAACTTTTAATTGTCAATCATATCACTTGCAAATTTCCCTAAGCCTACAAACTCAGGCTTATGAATTGTTGTAGTTGTTATTTGTATTTATAATCTTATAAGAATTTGTTTAATAAAAGAATTATTTTGCTTCTAAAATAATTAACATTACAGCAACCTGGTCTAAACCAATCTCTCCAAGAATGACAAATCCTGCTATCTTATTCTTCTTACATTCTTTTATATAGCTCTTGCTCTACCTATATATTCTATTGAATTATCCTAGTCATCCTAGAGTATCCTATATGTTTTAATTCTGAGAAATTCTAAATATACTCTAAAAGGAGTTCTGTGCTCTGATCTTCTGTCATCTCTCTAGTCTTTCTGAACCTTGTCAGCTTCCTCTGAGTTCCAACTATTCCAATTATTTTGTTTCACGAAGTTGCTTAGGGACAGATAACAATCTCCAAGGCACAGAGAAGAGTCTCAATTAGGGTCAGCTAAGTTACTTCCTTGACAGCAAAGGGTAGTACCTTCAAGACTTTCGCAGGGGAATATAGTAACAGTTTTGTCAGAGAAGACATGGGGGAATCATTATGCTAATAGTCCCCCAAGAGTGGAACACCTAGAGAGACAAAGAGAAAGTAAAGAGCATAGGTCAAGGATTGCAGCATGTGGCTGAGCTTTGCTGGTACTTTGTCAAACAGCTGTGTTGGCTTCATGACTTTCACCTTTCCCTAGGAAATGGCTGTGCCACCATTGTTTCTTTTATTTGTTATTTGTGAAGAATCATGAAGAAAAGTTGAATGGTGTCATTAAAACAGAAGGTGATTGCTTTCCTTAGTGTTCCTATAAGGGAAAATCATGCGCTGGAATTCTTAAGGAAAAATAGGAAAAATCATAGAAACTTATGGGTAATAAAATTTGGTTATAAAACAGAAGATTTAGTTCAAATCAAGACTCATGGAAAATGATGTCAGTAAGTGAACATATGATAATGTCTCTTTATTCCTTTTTTAATAAATGAATTAATTGAAGATTGATGTAAACCAGAGACATGAATAAGATAACTTCATGATCTTTCCTACATGTTAAATTTTATAAATTCTATATGCTTCAGTATATCATACAAAAAGAAAATTCTGTTTTACAATTATCCCTGTATATATTTTTATTAGTAAAATGATATGCAAGTCACATACTGTTCTTTGAGAATGAAGATACTACATTTGGGTGATTTTTTTTTCACTTTTGACCAAACTAACAAACTTTACAATGTTTAAATTATACCTCTTGAATAATGATATTTGGAGTGGACCCTTTCAATTCCTAATCACTCAGAGAGAGTCAAAACTGTGCACTACAATATCTTATAAAAATAAGTTGTATATGTTTATGGCAAAAAAAAAACCAATGTTGGAGAGGTTGTAACAATAGGATCCTGAGTTAGTGGTAAGCCTGGGTGTCATTCCAAATCCAAGGACAGTCTAAGCTACAAGGTATGAGGTTATCTCAAATGCAGCAAATAGGCAAAGTAAAACATAAATGAAAAGAAATCATTCTATTCATTGTAAGAGCTAGCTCATGAGCTTTATTTATCATTAAAATGCATCTATTTTGTTCCATTCTGTTTGAACATGCTTTTGACCTGATTCTAGTTAAATTACACCGACAGAATGTTAAATTCCTGAAATCTCTTTTGTCCTGTCTAGTAGACCAAAGTATACTTACTTAAATCTATTCTCACCCTTTCAGTGGCATTTTTATCTGTCAATACTGAATTTATTTCATCAGTTAAGTCTACCACAGTGAAGCAAGTGAGATAAAATTTTATGTTTTCAATTTTAAAAAAGAAACATATTTTTTTACAGAAAAATGTTCTTAGCATAATTTTGATCCCATTTCTGAGAATACTTAATATATATGTCTTGAATAAATGAATAAAATAGTTGAATCCTTCCAACACATATGTTCACAAATGTAAGAAATGTATATGACATTAAGTTTTCCTGTATTTTAATCTTTAAAGAAAAATAAGTAAAATCACATATTTTAATTATGTATTTCAGTTGTTTAATTATAATTTTATATATAAATATTTCAGACAAGACAAGTGTCATATTATAAAGAAAAATAATTAATGTACTTATTGGAAACTTTACTATTTTATGGATCAATGCAATGTATTTACTGAGTTCTTAGTAGGTGGTTTTTAGATGGTTTTCACTACTTTGCTATTATAATCCATAGAATGTTATTTTTCTGACAGAAGATTCCTTGAAATTTAATTTTTGCCATAAAAATAAATTCCAGTAAACAAGCAAGACAATAACATTAAATAAATAGAAAATCATAATCCCTATAATTTTCCATATACCTAGTATTTTTTTTCTATTTCCTCTCTGTCTCTCTGTATTGCTCTGTTTACTTCTATAAGAATCCCTGTTTGGCCACTTCTCTCTTCATAGCACCTGTGTTCTATGGGGCTTCTCTCTGGAGTTTTCTCCAATGATCCTATTTTACTTCCCTTATTTCTGAGGTAAATCAATGGCATAGGCTACCATCTAAACTTTCAAAGTTCATAACTAAAAATAAGAAAGCATACTTTATTTCAATTCATTTATCTGCATATTTCACTATTTATAGGTGAATAGAATTTTATTGTATACCTATAGCACAATTTTACTACAAATCAGGGCATTTATATGAAATCAGAAGTTTACCTCCTAATATAGAAGGTGAGTTTGGGAAAATTTGATGTCCGAACTGTAATTGAAAAGCCAAGTCAATTAATACCAACAGAGAGAGGGAGACCCTAGAGTATTAATTGTATCACTAATTGGCTATTGAATATCACTGGCCACCATAAAACTTATAAATATAATCAGCAGTATAAAATATATTTATAAAAACATAAATATAAACAACTTAGGAAAAGTGCTAAGAACAATAATAGTAATGTTTGACAATTGAAATTATGTGAGTGAACTCTGTCTCTAACCATCTTATTGTGTATCTACTGCTTTTGACAATGTTGTCTGGTACAGTGCCTCATGATGAATGTGAGTAGGGTGAGCAGCAGAGACATTGTGAAGGAACTTTGCATTCTGTCAGTTTTACTTGAACACTAAAAATGTTAAGTATATTTGCCACTATTGATAATGTACATAGCTATTGGATGACTGGCAAAGTACACACCTAAGGTGAACTGAGAGATGAGTTTATCCTGCTACTTAAAATGGATTGACATTCAAAACTTATAGATTGTGTATTGCCATATTTTTACATTTTATAACTTTGATCTGTAGGTGGCTAGTTAACTAAATTTATAGGAAATAAAATTGTAAATCAGAGGCCTTCTGAACTGGGTCTATTATCTCCTATATGCTCACTGAGGACCCTGGAGGAATTCAGCAGCATCCAACAAGTGGAAATCACTAAGAATCTCCCAGACACTGAAATATTAGGTGGAAGGGCTGCACCATAATGCCATCTATTCACTTGGCAAATATTTATTGAACACCTAGGATGTGGCAGGTCATTTTTCTGCAGTTGAGAGAGTGAAAAATTGCCATGGGTGCTACCATTGGCAATCTTTCATTTCTAGTGTGACACCAGCCACAAATGCACACAAAATTGTACCTCTCACATGTTGTCTTACATTTAGAAAGGATAAAACTACACAAGAACTAAGATCAGTTTTTGGTACTAAGATCTAGTTTTTCCCAAATGTATCAGAATGACACATCTGCCTTCCATCAGATACTTCATGTACTATGCCTTGTCGTGTCTTAAATCAGTCTAATGTATACAATACTTTGGTAAGGACTACACAGTAATAGAGAATACATACCATTTTATAAAACAAAATAAAAAAACCTTCAGCATATTAGGTGAGAGGCTCACATTTGAACTGAGCACTCTGCCTGGGAACTTTGCTCAATGTTTCTACACTACCATGTCAAAGCAAATCATGTTTGGCATTAGTACCGGAAGGAAAATAGATTTTTATTAAGTACAATAATAACTTGATGACAATGTTCTTATTGTATACTCGGTTATTTTGTTACCTTTTGTTAAATCATCTCTGACTATTGCAGGGAACTTTGTCATTGCAAACAATATAACTTTATTTAAGGTACACACACAATATATACTATTTTATATCAATATTGAATCTGAGGTTTTATCAGACATTCTTAATGTTTTTTAGTCCCTCTTCCCACTTCTTTATACATTGACCTTACTTTCTATCTCCATTTTCTTTCTTATTTAATCCTTGATATGAATGAAGCTAGAGAGGGAACTAGCTCTAGTTTTAGGTGGGATACAATGAGCTAATAAAGTAACAAATTATTAACTAGGTCCTAAAGAGAAAATGGTAGGATTGATGAATATTATAAAACTATTGAATGTGTTCATAAAAGAATTTTTTAAAAGTGTGTGTGCATGTGTGTGTGTGTGTATGTGTGTGTGTGTGTGTGTGTGTTTGTGTTTGCTGGCTGAAGCCAGAGGTACCAGATCTTTTGTAGCTGGTGTTTCATGTGGTTCTTTGCTGTCACGTGTGGATGTTGGTAATAAAATTTGACTCCTCTAAAAGAGCAATACATACTCTTAACCAATGAGTGATCTCTCCAGGATTGTGTGTATGGATCATAACTTTAGCTTTACCTCAACTTTTGCTGAACAGTGTTTAAATATTATGTTGTTATTGTATTACTAAAAGTAAAGATTGAAATAATAGCAGACATGACATGTAGCCTAACATTTTAAATACTATTTTGAACTAATATACACTTCAAACATATATAAAATTCATTTTAATTACACTCACCCTCTACCATCTTTACACTCTACAATTTAAAGATTTCAGAAACACAAATTGTTTAATCGTTTTTCTTCATACACAAATTATAATAATTAGGTTTGAGAATGTTGCCAAGGAAATAAAAATGCTTAAAGGTTCAAGGTTACCTCTAAAGGCTAAGCCCTAAACATAAAACTTATGTCACTTTTCTCTATAATTCAGAGGATCCCAAGAATGGCAGAGCCAAAAGACAAAAAGAAGGGCTACAAAATCCTGTGTTCTGGACTTGATAAAGCCACTGTAACCTGGTCCCGTCATAGCCTAGGTATAGCCCATTAGGCCTGAATAAAACTGGCCCTGTGAATATTGGACCCAGGAAGTAGGGGCTTACATGACCTTTCCTGTACCTGCTGAACTAGTAGATACATGTAGTTTTGGGGAAAACAGCATTTTTAGATGACTATCCATTTGTGAGCCCACCATGTTCTGAGGATTCAGAAGCAAATTCATGGACTTACAGATGGCCCTGATTAAACTCAATTACAAAACAAAACATAACAAAACAAAACAAAGAGACACACATCTAAGAGAAGGACAGATGCATAGGAAACTAGAAAGGAAACTGATGGGTGGGAGGCAGATTAAGGAAGGTGGAAGTTCAACATGATTTAAAGAAATTTTATATGGGTGTGAAGTTGTCAGAAAACAAACACCTAAAAAGATATACACATGTTCGAAATTTGAACTTACCTTATTGAGTGTTTAGGATTATTAGGATTACTAGTCTCTTTAGGATTATTGAAGGGGCAGGAATTAAAACAACAAAGGAATCATTGTGTCAGGATCCATAATGGGACAAGCTAATAACTAGCAGGTGATCTTCCTGAGATGTCCTGCTTCAGATTGTTATTTAATCTGGGACAGGCTTGTCCTTATTTAACAAGGCTATAAGGGAATTCATTTTAGGAAAGATTCCTGTGTATTAATATGTTTTTCCTGTTAATATAAAACATATATAACAATCACTAAGTAATAGCATGCCCCTTTGTAGCAGATCTCTGCAGATCCACGAAGATTTACTGTCTTGTAGTGATGCTATATAGACAAATATGATGGTCCTATAAGAATTCCTAAAATTATATCAGTGATTATTAAGCTCTTTTATACAGCTATTGGGCACTTTTCTTTTAGTCAAAACTGCAATGAGAACTCTGCCAATCTCCCAAGTATCACCCGTTAATTGCTCTTGGATGGTTATATGACTTTCTCCTACTCAGGGCACATTCCAAGGGGTTGTAAAACAATTAACCAAAGATCATAAAAAGGGAACTAACAATTTATTATAGGTACTAGGACAGAATATAGAATATTTACTGGGTTTATCAATACAAAACTTTACTAATAACTTAGTTGTTTTAAATCTTAAGTGAACCCATGGAGCTGTGACAGGTGATGGATGTTTAGTCAGATAATTAATTATTCATAATGGAAATGAATGTAAACATTCTCTCTTGTAAACTTCTATTTTAATTTATGATTTGATTATTTGTGTGAATTTGTGATGAACTTTTTAACATATGATCATGTATTCTGAAGGATGTTTAAGTGCTGAGGACAAAGACGAGTCAGAACTGAGCTAAGAAGAACTGAGCTGAGAAGAATTGAGCTGTAAGAGGGAACTAAGCTTGGGAGAAGTTTTTAGAAAGAACACTTTTTAGACAGAACTGAACTGAGAAGTATAGGCATAGCTTTCAAAGAAAAGGCATTGAGAATAAGATCATGGTTGTAACTTCAGAGCAGAAGGAGAGAACAAGATTAGAAGGAGAATGCAAAGTGGAGTACTTAAAAACTATAGTTAACATTAAAAACATAAAAAATAAAAAACTAAGAACACCAGACAGTGGTGGCACATGCCTTTAATCCCAGCACTTGGGAGGCAGAGGCGGGCAGATTTCTGAGTTCGAGGCCAGCCTGCTCTACAGAGTGAGTTCCAGGACAGCCAAGGCTCCACAGAGAAACCCTGTCTTGAAAAACCACCAAAAAATAAATAAATAAATAAATAAATAAATAAATAAATAAATAAATAAATAAATCACCTAAGAGAGCAATGTACAGAATGAAGAGAGAAAGAGGAAAGAAAGAAGCTGCAGAGAGCAGAAGGAGCAGGCAGGCTTCTCCTTACCATGGGACAGAACAGGGACAGACAAGGCAGGCTTAGTCTTATTAAAAGGAACAAAGTTTTTTTTCTTACAAACATGAGTTTAATTCATTTAACATTAAAAGGGTAGATAGACGCCTTTTCTTTTTCTACGCAATAAAGATTGGAGCTCATTTTTTCAGTCCAGAATGAGTGAGTTCATTCTGCACAGTGCTTGGTCATTTGCTCCATATGCATATGTAAGTCTGGATGGGTGTGTAAGTAGGTAATTGTGAAAATGTATACATGTGTGTGTGTGGTGTATACATGTGTGTGGGGGGATAAGTATGTAATTGTGAGAATGCATGCAAGCTGAGCCCAACTAGTTCCAATGCATGCGTGAATCTATATAGGAACTTATGTGAGTTTATGCATTTTTGCCCATGTAAAAGATTTTCCTTCTGCAAGTATTATTCTCTTCTCCTGGTTCAAAAGAACTTTATTGCTCTGAACTTCCCCCTAACCAGACAAGCAAGAGGCATCAGGACAAAAAGAGAAAGGCTCTAGCAATTAATCCTTTACTTTATCTCCTGCTGTTTCAGGATGTGGTGCTAAGTGCCAGAGACTGCAGTTTCTGGCCTCAGAGGAACACAGAAGGCAGGTCAGTTATAATAGCATAGTAACTTACACTTAGATAAGGAAATTTTTATTATTATACAGCAACCCTAAATATCTCATAAAACAAAATCATACCCCAAATCAAAAGACAAAAATCTTACCCTCCATGCCTGAAGAAGAATTGACAAGAAAGAAGACCCACGCAGGGGTTGGCCCCCAGCAATTAAGTGTAAAAAGTGCTATGCATAAAGAAACAAATAATTGTGAATGTTTCTGTAAGTATATTTGCATTAAAATATATAAAATTGTTGAAATGAAACTTTTTTCAATTTCATAGAACATATAAGCATATCTTGTTGAATTCCTTAATATATAATAAACATTTCAGGTAAGTAAATTGCATATAATTACACATCCTTATACACTTCAACACATTTACTTCAAATATTCATTTTATTAGTTAAAATGTAAAAATAAATAAGTAGCATTAAGTTATATTTCAGTCAGCAGAAAACATAATATATAATCATTCAACTTTTATGAGCAACCTAACAGAGGGAGAAACATAAAAATGTTGTATAAACTCTAGTGTTTAATGATGCTGTAAAACAGGCCACAATGGTCGCTTCAAGACTGCTTCAAATGACATCACCATTTATAACCAGTGTGGATCCATAAGTGTTTGGCTTCGGTTTCTCAAATACTGGAACTATGTATTTTAGAATGGTAAACTGTTTAAAAAAAGAATTGCTGTTATTATATGAAAATGAACCTGTAGGTAGTATGTCTCAGAGAATATATTTCCTTCACATGTTTGTTTGTTTGTTTGTTTGTTTGTTTGTTTGCCTCAAGCTCCAAAGTCCCCTAGACTGCTGAGTGAGACAAAAATTATCTATCTCAGACATTCTTTGTTCTCTCCTTTGTTTATATAAACAAGTAGGTTTTCTATCTGCTTCATTACTCTCACTTTTTGTTTCCTATTATGGAGAAGAGAAATGTGTTCCTTAAGGTACAAATTACTGATGGCTTTATAGCTCCTACCTGTGGTAATGTTAATATAAATGCATGGTAAATAAATGGACGAACACTCTTTGTCATCATACAAAGAATGAGAAGCATACTAGTAATGCCTGAAACATGTACATTTATCAGGCTAATTAATTTTATAAATAATTTCTGTATGTTTGAAACTACAGATGGTTAGAAAATTCAAAACATTTTCAGACAATTATGATATGTTAAGCCCTAGATTAATTAATAATCTTTATAGCAAAATTTTAACATGTAATACTTAGTTTTATAATTTTTTTATATTAAATTATTTTTATGGTTTATATGTTATTTGGAGATAGAATTTTAGTTACATTTTTTTTTCAATTGGTGTATACTAGATGTGTTTATTATGGCCCTCTGACAGATATGATGCCCTCTGACATGTATTCATCCTGAAGCTATAAAATCAGGACTAACATAACAGTTACCTCAAGTACTTTCTTTATGGAAAGAACATGTAAATTATCCTCTCTTGAAAATTTTGAAATATTCAATACATAGTTACTATCTATATTTAAGGTGCTGTGAAGAGCCATTAAACCAACATCTTTCTTTTCTGTGCCCATTTTCTCCATAGCAGTCCCACCTGATGTGAGGATATGGAGAAAAGAGAACCTATGTATTGATGGTGAGGCTGTCAATCAGAAGTCCTTAAAAAAAAAAAAAGATATGGCACTTCCTTATATAACCTTAAAATTGGAAAACAAAAGATGTTCTCTATGAAAAACAAACTCCATATGAATAATTTTACAAAAACAGCTACACAAATATTAGTCTTGAAATTCATTGAGATGGCCAAGAAATAAAAAATAATGAGGGCAGTGAATGTTACACACACGCACACACACACACACATTCAAAATGTCAACCAGCCTCAGAAATCATGGTGTTATCTCAATTGCAATCATTTGAGTGAACTCAGGGATCATATGTTAGGAGAAATAATATAAGTACATGAAGAAAAATATACATTATCTCTCTTACATGGAACATTGTAAATTTACATGTAAGCAGCAGGTAAAATCATAAAAATCAGAAGTGAGTGGAGAGATGTCTTGGGTGTGAATATTTTTCCTGTATTTTTCCAACAGTGTTAACTTTGTAAATTTTGAAATTACATTCAGAGAGGGAATAAAATACTGTAAGTAAGACACATGTGAAATTGGATTTTATCAGATACAAGCAGGAATTTAATGTTTCTATATTTGAAATTATGTTCTTTAAGTTGCTTACATGGGGACATTCAAACTGAAGAAAGCTCTTTACAAAAACCTCTAGATAACTGGAGATTTCATGTAGTAACAGTTGCTTTTATAAGTGTACAATGATAAACCAGGGATAAAAGCAAACCACAAGCAAATAGCATTTTTTTTTTTTTTACCTGAAAACCAAGTAGTCAGGGGCAGAGCGGATGCCTTAGTTCTGATTTGCCTGATCATATATTTTCCAAGGGCAATGTTGTTTTTAATGACAGTTTAATTTGATTATTTTTCCCTAAACCTTTTGTACATTTTCAAGCTTAGTAGAATTTGCTTACATCATTTCTTTAATAAAATGATTTATATTTTTCTTTGCCTTAAAATTTAGAATAAAAAAAATATTTGTACTCAGGAGCAAATTATGCTCAGTTCCTGTGTGCAAGCGTAGCAGAGCATCATGCTTTGATTAATAGTTTCAGAGGCTGGATCTCTCCTGTGGAATGGCTCTCAGGTTGGGCCAGTCATTGGTTGGCTGTTTCCTTAATCTCTGTTTCAGTTTTATCCCTGCACATCTTGTAGGCAGGACAAATTTGGGGTTGAAGGCATTGTCGGTGTGTTGATGCCCCCCTACTTTTATTGGGAGTTCTGTCTGGCTACAGGAGGATGCCTATCAGTCTCTATGTCCCGGATAGTAGGAATCTCAGCTGGAGTCTTGAGAGGCTTCATCCAGCAATTGATGGAAAGAGATGCAGAGAACCATAACCAAACATCAGTTGGTACTCATGGAGTGTTATGTAACAGTAGGGTTTAGAATTGAGTAAGACAGAGACGTCAAGGACATCACAGAAGACATATAGGACCAACTAACTTGGGCCCCTGGGGGCTCACAGATACTGAACCACCAGCCAAAGAGCCTATAGGAACTGAACCTAAGCTATCCATTCATTTGTTTTAGATGTCAGCTTGGTCTTCATATTAGTCCCCTAATAATTGGAGCAGGGGGCTGTTTCCTGCCATTGGATGCTCTTCCTCTAGCTGACTGCCTGGCTGGGTCTCAGTGGGAAAGGAGATGTTTAGTTTTGCTGGGACTAGTTATCCAAGGATGGGTGGTACACAAGGCAGTCTTCCCCTTCAGGGAATAATGGAGGATGATATTTGCAAGGGCCAGATTTGGAGGAGAGAAGACATGAGGCTTGCTATTGGGATGCAATGTAAATATTAAAATGAATTATAAGAAGTGAAAAATATCTGTTTTTCACTAACATTATTTCATTCTTGTGAATTAAATGTACTATTTGACAATACTATATCACTACTATATATAATACTATATTTTACTATATATAATACTAACCTTTTCTTCTCTAATTCATCTCTTATACTCTGTTCATATTTTGTTTTGTTTTGTTTTGTTTTGTTTGGGAATTAGAGTTTAACCAGGGTGATCTGTGTAACTCAGGTTTTGCACATGACCATTGGATCCTGATGGGACCATCAGTGGATACACAACAGCTCCAGACAAGGATTTTCTCAGAAGCCAAAAACTGTCTTAGTTAATTGTTCAGTAGTGAGGGCTACAGTTTCATTAACCCTTTCTCCTTCCATCATTGTAGTTGACAGGATCTGTCTTGTGTAGACTCAGTATAAGGAATCACAATGGTCATCTCATGATTAGAATGATTGTATGAAGTTTAGAGAATGAAGTTAATGCCCTTTACCCTATTCTTTGGCTATTATATGCACAGGGTTTATTTTCTGAAATGTTCCCTGAGCCTTGCAGGGGATTCAATAAGTGTTTTCTTTAGGGATGAGAACTTAGCAGTCACTTATTCTCTGTATCATGCCCATGACTTTTAAGAAGGATTCCTTTGTCTATTCTTGACTTTGTGACTGCTGAGAATAGCATGCAGAATACTGATTAAAGGCTGATTGTGGAGAATATACTGTGAGTGCAAAATATGACTACTCAAGAAGGAAAGTACATTTATTAAGACCAAAGACCAACTGTATTTAACATTGTGTTGAATATGTCAGTTCTATTTGAAACCATCTATGTCATGTTGCTATTATATAAAAATAAGCACTGTCAAGTGATCCATTTTGCAAAAATGTCCTGGTTTTCCAGAGAGACTTGGTGTGGATCTAGGAAAGAATAATAAAGAGAACATTCCAAGATAGCTCTTGTTGTTGGAATACAACAATATGAATAGCACAAGACAATAACCACAGCCTCTGATAAGGTGAAAAATGTGGAAATCTGGAATTGATCTCAGAAATAACAGAAAAAGGCTGCTGTGAAGATAAGGAGGGAGCTCTTCGGTGTCAACAGCCATGTCACTGAAATTGCTTCATGAAAAAAGTCAACTTTGTTTTTAGTGGAGCAGTTATCCATGTTACACTAGTGCATATGCCAAAACATTAGGAAGTTCTAACAAAACACTATGAGGGGATGCTCTTGATGTTGCTGCGAAAATGACATTGGCGTTCCCAAATATTCAAAGATAGAATAAAATAAAATCTATTAAAACAGGGTAAGAGATCCAATTATGGAATACCACAGTTTTACACTTCCTGAAGAACAGAACTACTTCTCACTGGACCTTCTGGTATAAAACATTATGTTCTATGCCTGCCAAGAACTAATCAAACAATTTAACTGTGTATATAATGGTGGCTGACCAGAAAGTAGAAGACAGAGTTCTAGTGTCTGAAATGGTTCAAAGAAACAGAAAAGAGACTGCTCAGAGTTTTTAATATTGTTAGAATATAAGTTCCGTGAAGATTCTGTTGGAAGGGATAGGACTAAAGTTTGAAGTTGTTTGCTTTCTTAATAGCTGTCTGAGTTAGGGTTACTGTTGCTATAATAAAACACTATGACCCTAGGAAATAAGAGGTTATTTTACTCATAGTTCTATATAACATTTCTTCATAAAAGCAGTAAGGTGAGGAACTCAAACAGGCCAAAAACCTGGAAGCAGCATTTGATACAGAGGCCGTGGAGGGATGTGGTTTAGTGACTTGCTCCTCATGACTTGCTCAGCCTGCTTTCTTACAAAACCCAGGAACTCCTGCCTAAGGATGGCATTGTCTACAATTGACTGAGCCCTCCCACATCAATCATTAATTAAGAATGTGCTCCACTGACTTGCCTACAGTCCCATCATATGGATGCATATTTGCAGTTGGGGTTACTCCTCTCAGATGACACTAGTCTGTGCTAAACTGACAAAAAATTAACCAACACAGCAACTTAATGTTGTATTAAAGCAGTGTTCTCAACTCTCCTAGGACTACAACTTTTTAATACAGTTTATCATATTATGACAACCTCCAACCTTAAAACTATTTCCATTACTACTTTATAGATATAATTTGCTACTGTTTTTGAAGGGACCTGCATACCACAGGGTGCTCTGCTCTGAACCTTCTATATTGAGCACAGACCACATCCCTACACCAATTTCCAAGCATAAACCAGAACAAAAGAGACCATTTTAAGCAAGGCAAAGAGAAAAGGTGGTTGAATCAGGCAGAAATAGTAACAAATCTTTGCAAGTGCTAATTTTAATAGGGGAAAAGGAAATGCCTATGATTATATGAGCTGAATATTTCAATTAGGGTAGTCAAAAGAATGAATTTGGTTTTTAGATATTGATGTTTTGATAGTTGGACCTTAGTAATGAGCTTCAGGAATGAGTCAGGCATAGCAAAATAAGGGAACAGATCTTAGTGGCTAGATTTAGCAACAGGAAAGGGGAAAAGGCAAAATCTTCTAGAAATGTATTTGTCATGCTTGGGACTGCTAGAGTCCTTCAGTTATGAGTCCTAGTGTAAATACTTTTGGAGATAGAGATTTTCCAAAGGGTTACTACCCACAGGGTGTATAAACCACTGCACTAAATAATAAGATATATAGAGAAGGTAGGTATGATACTCCACTCTTAACAGAAGAGTTAATGGTAATGAATAGCAGCTAGGAGACGGAAAGTTCATTTTCTTTAGGGGTGTGTCCCCTGGCGGTTGAACAACCTACAGAAGATGCCATACACCAGACAAAACATAGGTAGCACTAATGAGAATTAATCACTTACAAAATAGGTCACAAATTGGGTGTGTATGAATTGCGGCTTCAGAATTTGGGCTGGATGAGGAAGAGGTGAATATGTCAAAGTAAATATATAATATTCTTAAAGAATTAATAAGCTGTTCTTTTTGAAGTATCCTTATGAGAGAAAAGAGCCTGCAGGGAATGCATGGTTATATATTGCAGTAAATAAATGACAATACTGAAATAAGCAACTGAAAAGAAATAGTCATATACTTTTTTTCTAAAAAAATATTTTCCAACATAATTTGTATATGACTTCATTGATGACTGAAAGTATAGGAAAAAAAGCATTGCATTAATTTGTTATCAAAGTGTACAAACTTTTGTCCTAGTGATGTCCAATCTTATACAATGTATTAGTATTTATTTTTCATGTTTTTTGGAAAGACATGTATCTAGACCTTTCTAAGTATTAGAAATTAATTTTGTAATTTTAAATACTTAGAGGAGCATTCCATGCAGGACATGCTATATATTACAACAATCTACCAGTTCTCATTTTGAGATTCAATAGCTTATTCCTACCACTTTACTGTGTTTATCTTTATCCTTAGCTGTTATAGCTATAATGAAATTATCTTCTGCAGAGAGCTGTGACACATGTGCTTCTTCACCATCCAAAGGACTTCTTTACCAAAAACTTATTCCATGCCCGCATCAGCAGTATTGTCAACTCTCCCAACTGAGGACCAGCAGTACCCTACCTGCCTCAGCACCACTTCATTCTGCTTTGGGAGTTGGGAATGCACTATACTTTGAAAGTATCACTACCTAGTTTTATACATTCCTGTCCAGTATTAATTTCAAGAAAACTCCACAGTGAATGTTCATTTACTAATATCATTTCAAAGCCTCATTTCTGAAAAAAAAAATCAATGTCGACATGTTAGTACCTGAGTCATCTGAGAAGCAGACGTTGAGAAAACTCATAGTAACAACCTGAATCACCTGATTTATTCATTTATTTATTTATTCATTTATTTATTTATTTTTGATGGAGCAGGGGCTGTGTGAATCATAGGGAGCCTCTGGCATAAAATAAAAGAGCAATTGTAAAAACTCTCAAGGTACCAAAATAGATTGTTACATTAATGGAGAGGAATACACTAGTAACTGTTCCTATTGTCGGGTTAGAAATATGAAGGCAATTGTAATTACAAGCAAGTAGAATGCTAGGGAAATTGCTTGGGGCAAGTGATGTTCTAGAGGAAAAAAATTCAAAGTCTGATGCTGATTAATCATCAGTAAAACTAAATATGAAACCCAGAGGGAGCCCTCAGCTACACATGAGAGTGTCTCATTTTCTGTAGCCTTACATAGCTCAGGACCCACACCAGGACTGAAATATAAAAAGAGCCAGACTCTGGAAAGTTTCAGCATTTGATACTAGCCAGGTCACCCTGATGAAGGCACAAATTCTCCAAAGAACTATGCTACAATAAGATTAGAAAACAGTATTTTATTTGATTAAAATATTAATTCTTAGTCATTTTCTGAAGCATTTTTACTCAAAGAAGTCACATTTCTGCCTAGGATAAATTCAGTAAATATGTCTCTATTTAAGATAATGCCAAGCATCTCTGTTGCTAGAGAAACCTAAACCTTCTCTACAATGTGACATCTCTACAAGTATGATCAAAGTCAGTTAGTGGGATAAGCCATGACATAATCTAACAGGATACTATCCAAAGAAAGAAAAGCAAGCTGAAAAACCACATTAGACAAGAACATGTCCATAGTTCTCTTCCTCCTTTCTTTTAATTACAATCCCAAATCCTATTTCCAGGTATTTATGAGATGAGCTGTTGTGAGCTCCGTTTCCCTGATCCTCAATAGACCTTACGGGTCACCTATAGACTTTCTGCACTATCCTCTCCCCTTGTCTCAAATTGCAACTGCAGGAGGTACTCCTTGGGAACCGGCCAGCTATACCTACCAGACACTTGGATTGGTAATCTTCAGTCTACTTCCTGTCCTACAATTCCAATCCTCAGTCTTATCTCCAGCTTTGTGGCAGACCAATTGATCTTAGCCCTCTTTCCTTCCTGTCCCCATTACCAGGAGTCTACTCAGATCCTGGTGGCATACCCAGCTTTCTTCCATCATCTGTGGACCCTATGAACCCACTTCTAGCTCAACATCAATTCTTAGTGACAGATCACAATACATAGAAGCACATCATATGAAGGAAACCCAGAGTTACCACAGTTTCCAAAGAAACAGGGAAGGCAACAGAAACTAAAGAATGAGGCAAGCACCCAACAAAGACCAAACCAGAATGCATCATTTGGAATTACAATCATCGCCAACAGAGATGTATATATAGCAGCATAAAAACAAAATGCAGAAAGGCTAGGACAGTATGACTCAACTAGAACCTATTAACCCTAAGAGAGATATGCAATATAGCTGAAGCACAGGAAAGTATTTCAAAATATACATTATAAATATGATAAAGGACCTTACAGAGCATATGAATAAAACCACTAGTGAAATCTATGAAAACAAACTTCGGAATGAAATGAAAAAAATAGTTTGAAACACATAAGTACAAACTGAATCTTTAAAAAAACCCAAATTGAGGAAAAATGAGAACTAAAAATTGTAAAAACTTGAACAGGTTCCTCAGAGGCAATTGTCACCAATGGAATGCCAAAGATGAAAGAGTGAATCTGAGGCAATAATTAAAAGACAGAAAAAGATAGAACACTTGTTCAAATAGAATTTCAAACATAAAATTATCTAGACAGAAAATATACAAGAAATCTTAGACACAAAGAAAAGACTATAAATATTTTAATAATATGAGTCTATAAGAAGAAATTTTGGAATGAAATGAAGAAAATAGTTCTAGAAACTTAGTACAAATAGGATCTCTAAAAAAACTCAAGCAGGTAAAACGAGAACTGAAAATTTTAAGAACTTGAAATTAAGCAGAAGAAACCAAGGTCAAAAGCATGGAGATTATTTTTAAGAAAATCATAGAAGAAATTTTCCCCAACTTAAAGAAAGAAGTGCCAAACAGGGTGCAGGAAGAATATAGAACACCAAATAGATTATACCAGAAAACATTACTTATGACATATAATAATCAAAACACTAATATAGCAAAAAAAAATAATAACATTAAAGCTGCAAGGGCAAAGAAGGAAATAATGTATGAAGACATACCTAATAGAAGCTAAATGCTGTCATAAAGTAAGTGGACCTAAGAAATATTTACACAAGATTTCATCCAAACACAAATGAATGAATTTTATCTCCCACAGCTCATACAACTTTCTCCAAAATTGACCACAAAGACATAAACAAGTTTCAACAGATACAAGGAAATTGAAATAATACCCTGCATCCTATCTGGTCATCACAGAACAGCATTAGATATTAACAACAAAAAGCAAGAAGACTATAAAATCATGGAAACTAGATAGCTCAATAAAGAATGACAATGGTTCAGGAAAGACTTTGTAGAATTGAATGAAAATGATTACACACAGTACCAAATTTATGGGAGACAATCAAAACAGTATTTAAGGGGCAAGCTCACAGAAGTGAGTAGCTACATTAAAAAAGAAAAAAGGAGAGATTTCCTATTGGTAACCTAATAGTACATCTGAAAGATCTACAACATGAAAGAGAAATAATTTCCAAAAAGATTATATGGCAAAAAATAAATTACCAAGAAAATTGAATAAAATAGAGAAATCAACAAATAAATATAAAGACAATGTAACAAAGCATTGATTTTGGAGAAAAGCAATAACATTGATAGAAGTTAACTAAGAGATGGAAAAAAAAGATTCAACTTCACAAAATTATAGATGAATTATGTGATATGTGAATTATACAAAAAAACCCCTGATAATCAGGGAGTCCAGAGAATTTTAGGACATATTTTAAAAACCTGCACACCAAATTGGAAAATATGAAAGAAAAGTCTAATTTTCCACGTATGCAGGAGGCAAGGCAAGGTTTTCCATATTTTCAAGCACTATGTAAAAGTCTTAACTCAAGAAGGTAGACTGCAGAGAACCAAATAACCCTATTAAAAATGGGGTACAGAATTAAACAAAGAATTCTCAACTGAGAAATACTGAATGGCTGAGAAGCACCTAAAGAAATGTTCAACATCCTTAGTTATCAGGGAAATCAAAACAACCCTGAGATTCCACCTCACATCAGTCAGATATGCTAAGATCAAAAATACAGGTGAAAAGATTTGCTGGTGAGGATGTAGAGAAAGAAGCATACTCCTTCATTCCTGGTGGGATTACAAGCTGATACAACCACTTTGGAAATCAGTTTGGCATTTCCTCAGGAAATTGGACATAGTACTACCTGAGGACCCAGCCATACCACTCCTGGGCATATACCCAGAAGATGCTCCAACATGTAATAAGGATACATGTTCCACCATGTTCATAGCAGCCTTATTTATAATATCCAGAAGCTGGAAACAACCCAGACATCCCTCTACAGAGGAATGGATACAGAAAATGTGGTACATTTACACAATGGAGTACTACTCAGTCATTAAAAATAATGAATTTGTGAAATTCTTAGGGAAATGGGTGGATCTGGAGGATATCACCCTGAGGGAGGTAACCCATTCACAAAATAACACACATAGTATGCACTCACTGATAAGAGGCTATAAGGCCAGAAGCTTGGAATACCCAAGATACAATCCTTAAACCACAAGAAACTCATGAAAAAAGAAGACCAAAGTGTAGATACTTCGTTATTACTCAGGTAATAAAAACAATGAATTTATTAAATTCTTAGGGAAATAGATGGATTTGGAGAAAGAAGGACACTCTAGAGACTGCCCCACCTGGGAATCCTTCCTATATTCAATCACCAAACCCAGATACTGTTGTGGAGGTCAGCAAGTGCTTTCTGACAGGAGCATGATATAGCTGTCTCTTGAGAGGCTCTGAAAGTACCAAACTAATACAGAAGTGGAGGCTCACAGCCATCCATTGGGCTGAGTGCAGGGTCTCTAAAAAAGGAGCTAGTGAAAGGACCCAAGGAGCTGAAGGGGTTTGCAGTCCCATAGGAAGAACAACAACATGAACTAACTAGTACCCTCAGAGCTCCCAAAAAAACTAAACCACCAACCAAAGAGTACACGTGGTAGGACTCGTGGCTCCAGCTGCATATGAGGCAGAGGATGGCCTAGTCGGTCATCAATGGGAGGAGAGGCCCTTGGTCCTGTGAAGGCTCTATGTCCCATTGTACAGGAATGCCAGGGCCAGGAAGTGCAAGAGGGTGAGTTGGTGAGCAGAGGGTGAGGGGAGGGAATAGGGTTTTCTTTTTTCAGAGGGGAAACTCGAAAAGGATATACCATTTGAAATGTAAATAAATAAAATATCTAATAAAAATTAAAAAGAAAAGAGTCAGCCAGCGATACTACAAAAAGAGATCAATTTGGTACAAAATGAAAGGTAAAAAGCAAATTATTAATGTGAGTAAATGATATGATTGTATACATAACTGACCCTATAATTTTCACTAGAGAACTTCTATAGCTGATAAACACATTCATCATTTCAGCATGATACATAGTAACATATAAATGTAAGTAGCCCTCATTTTTTTTTCAAGACAAGGTTTCTCTGTGTAGCCCTAGCTGTCCTGGAACTCACTCTATAGACCAGCCTGGCCTGGAATTCAGAAATTCACCTGCTTGTGCCTGACAAGGGCTGGAATTAAAGGCGTGTGCCACCACTGCCAGACTAAGTAGCCCTCTTATATACAAATGGCAAAAGGTTTCAGGAAGAAATCAGGGAAATAGCACCTTTCACAATAGCCTCAAATAATACAAAAAATCTGGGGATAATTTGTATAATCAAACTTCATCTTTGAAAAAATATATTTTACAAAAGGTTAGAAAATGGAAAGATCTATGCTCATGGATAGTAGGATTGATATGATACAAATGCCTATCCTACAGAAACCAATCTACAAATACTATGCAATTCCCATCAAAATTCCAACATAATTCTTCACAAAACTTGAAAGAAAAATTTTCAGCCACGAATGGAAACATGAAAAGAACAGGATGGAAAAAAAAGAGTCTCAAATAATAAAAGAACTGTGAGAGTTACCACTATCCCATATTTCAAATTGTATCACAAAGCAATAGTTATAAAAAGGAACAAAACCAAACAGGATGGCATTAGCACAGAATTGCCATGTAATCTATAGAACTGAAGATTGTGGCATAAATTCATACACCTATGGACATGTAATTTTGATAATGAAGAAATATACATTTTAGAAAAGAAAGCATTTCAACTAATGGTGCTTGTCAAAGTGAATGTATGCATGCTTTGAAGAATAGAAATAGATCTATATCTATCACCCTGCACAAAACTCAACTCTAAGTGGATCTAGATTTCAATATAGAATTAGGTACTCTGATCCTGATAGGAGATAAATTGAGTAATAGCTTTGAACACATTGGTACACCAGACAACTTCTTCGACAGAATACTGAAAATGCAGATTAACAATTACTAAAGAGGACCACATGAATCTGAAAAGCTTCTGTAAGCAAAGGTCACCATCATTAGGAAAACAGCAACAGCATAAGG
Source organism: Mastomys coucha (assembly GCF_008632895.1). Classification (NCBI taxonomy): domain Eukaryota; kingdom Metazoa; phylum Chordata; class Mammalia; order Rodentia; family Muridae; genus Mastomys; species Mastomys coucha. The sequence continues at coordinate 78,226,637 of NW_022196912.1, read as the reverse complement.
AATGTTCAAAGATTTCTTTTTTTAATTATCCATCTAAAAGAAGACTAATATGCAAAAGTATATAAAGAATTAAAAGAACTGTATATAGAAATCTAAGACCCCAATTAAAAATGGAATGAAGATACCAAAAGAATTCTCAAAAGAGGAAATTCAAATGACTAAGATTCACTCAAAAAACTGTTTAACCTCCTTAGTCATCATGTAATGCCTATTAAAGATTTGCATTGAAATATGGTCTTACACTCCTCTGAATATTCAAGGTCCATATAATGAATGACAGCTCCTATGGAGTATTTGGAATGCTCATTCATTACGGGTGTCATTGAAAACTTTCACAGCAGCTCTGGATATCAGTGTGCTGGTTCCTCAGGATATTGGGAATTGGTATTCTTCATCTTCCAGCTGTACTTCTTTTCTAAAAGGTACTTTATTCTATAACAGAAATGTTTACTCCATCATTTCCATTGCTGCTGCATTCATAACACCAGAAATTGGAAATAGCCTAGCTTTCCATCTATGGAAGAAGAGATAAAGAGAGTGTGGTACTTTTACAAGCTGAATATTACTCAGCAGTTTAAAAAAATGAAATCATGATATTTGCAGGCAAATTGATGAAGATTTAAAAAAACTCTGAGAGAACTTGAGACCCAGACAGAAAAAAATATCATATGTATTCATTTGTATAAAATATATACTTACATAATGACATTATAAATAAAATTGCCAAACAAAGGGGGTAGGAGGAAAGACAGAGCCCAAATTGTTCAACTCTTGTCACTTATGAAACCTCCTGTTCCTGAAACATGTTAGATATAATCAAACTGTTGGCCAAATGAGCCCTATGGGAACCACATACAACTTAGAATATTGTCAAGGGTTGCTTTTCACAGACTGACCATAAGTCCCTATTGCTGAAGACAAACCTACACAACTCATCGCACATACAGATAAATGATTAGAGCCTCCACCCTTGCTGAATAGGGTTCTGGATACTAGAAGATACAGTATACAATCAAAGCAGAAAGCAAAACATCAATCCAACTAGAAGTCATATGATTTACATAGTGACATGGATGCAAGATTATGCTAGTAGCCCAAAGTTTGTGGGAGTAACCAACAAATACTAGATTAAATTTAAGGCTCACTCCATGACACGGAACTAATCCCTGCCCTGCACAGCTGACCAAGAGCCTGAGTTCACATAGGCCAGTGACATAGGATAAAAAAATAAATAAAACAAACAACAAAAACAAATACTATAGTTCTTCAAAAGCATCCATAAAATACCTAACACCAGTCTTTTATAATCATAAATAAAGGTTTTGCTCAGTATCTTTAGAGAAGCCTACTTCTACAGTTTAAAAGACCAAAACCAGACCAACATCTGAAAAATGTGTAGAGAGTGGGAGACCTTGAAACAGTCAGAGTAAGGTGTCTCCATCAAATCCTTCCTCTTTTTTTTCCAGCAGTACTTTTATTCTGTTTTCTTTGTTGTTGTTGTTGTTTAGGTATTTTCTTTATTTACATTTCAAATTATATCCCCTTTCCTGGTTTCCCCCCTGAAAAGTCCCTATTCCCTACCCCACTCATATTAGCCCAGAAGCTCTGAATACCCAAGATACAATCCACAAACCACAAGAAACTCAAGAAGAAGGAAGACCAAAGTGTGAATACTTTGATCCTTCTTAGAAGGGGGAACAATATACCCATGGAAGGAGTTGCAGTGACAAACTATGGAGTAGAGACTGAAGGAAGGACAATCCAGAGACTACCCCACCTGGAATCCTTCCCATATACAATCACCAAACCCAGACACTATTTTAGATGCCAGCAAGTGCTAGCTGACAGGAACAATTCCCTCCTCTTAGAGCTCAGAGTACCTGGAAGAAAAAAAGAGTGAAAGACTGTCAAGAGAGGATAGTGGACATCAAGGAAACAAGATCCAAGAAGCATATCAGAACACATATGAACTCACATATATTCTCGTGGCACACACAGGGCCTGTATGAATCTGAATTACATGGGGCTCCAGTACTGAGAGATGTGGACAAAATCTCCTTTTCTTAACTCTGAATCTGTCTTAATCAAGCACAGACATATAAAAAATTGGTTTTCTCCAAAAAGTCTCACTAGGAATACAAATCACTCTTAATCATAGACCCCATGCATAGCAATAGATTGTCAACACAAAACTAAGTCCGTGACATCATTGGAGGTCCCTTGTCTTAGAATATTTTGTCAAGCATACTTTTAAAACTTTGAGGTCCTTCTAGTTTTATGTTTTAATGGGATTTGTGTGTGTGTGTGTGTGTATGTGTGTGTGTGTGTGTGTGTGCTTCTGTGAATGTGTATATGCCTGCACCTATATGTATTTCTTGTTCTCCTTTTGCTCTTTTTCTCTTTATTTTGTTACATTAACCTATGTTTTTATTTTTTACTTTATTTATGTTATTGTTATAGTTTAGATACCTGTTTTATAAGGAATGACAGAAAATATAGTGTTTCACATGGGATTGTAGGGGGGAGGAGAGTCTCATAGCAGTTGAAGGAAGGGGAATTGTAATCAGAATATACTGTATTGGATAAGAAGTCTATTTTCATAAAGAGAATTTGAAAAAAGCTAGTAACATAACTCACCTATCCATAATAAATTTATTTAATTCTATTAATAGTTAAAAATATTAAGAGGAGTAGAATTTGTATTTGAACAATGGAGAATTTCCAGTATCTGGAATGCATTATGATCAGAATTGAAATGGGTTGTCTATCCTGTTGATTTTTCCTTAAAGTGATGGAAATCAATGCAAAGAATCACCAGACTCATGGTCTGTCTGTACCAGTGCTCTGAGCAGAACCTGCGCACAAACTCCACAGCTAGTCCAACAACACCCAGAGGAAGCTCCATTCACAGGCACTCTAACACACCCAGGATCAAAGGTGAGAAGGACACAATATCTGTCCCAACACCAGGAGTAACAGGGACCAGCAGGACCCAGGTACACAGGAACTCCACCAGCCCAGTGGCTTGTGTTGCTTCCAGTCTGTCTGGGCCAGCCGGTGCCCTGAGCAGACCTTAGGTGCAAACTCCACAGCCAGTCCCAAAACACCCAGAAGAAGCTCCACTCCCAGGCGCTCTAACAGACCCAGGATCTCAGGATCTTAGAATCACAGGATCACAGAAATAGCTTAACTCTGAGAAGTTCTGACACAACCAGGATCACAGGAAGAACAGGCTCCAGTCAGATTTAGCAGGGACAGGTAGCACTAGAGATAACCAGATGATGCAGGGCAAGCATAAGAATAAAAGCAACACAAACCAAGGTTACATGGCATCATCAGAACCCAATTCTCCCACCATAGTAAGTCCTGGACCCAACATCACACCAGAAAAGCAAGATTCAGATCTAAAATCACTTCTCATGATGATGATACAGGACTTTAAGAAAGACATAAATAGCACCCTCAAAGAAATGCAGGAAAACACAGGTAAACAGCTAGACAGGCTTAAAGAGGAAACACAAAAATCCCTTAAAGAACTACAGGAAAACACAAACAGGCGTATGAAATGAACAATACCATCCAGAATCTAAAAATGGAAATAGAAACAATAAAGATATCAGAAAGAGTGACAACCCTGGAGATAGAAAACTTAGGAAAGAAATCAGGAGTTATAGATGCAAACATCACCAACAGAATACAAGAGATAGAAGAGAGAATCTCAGGGGCAGGATACACCATAGAAAACATTGACACAACAGTCAAAGAAAATGCAAAAGGCAAAAAGCTCCTAACCCAAAACCCTCAAGAAATCCAGGATGCAATGAGAAGACCAAACCTAAGGATAATAGGTATAGAAGAGAGTGAAGACTCCCAAGGTAATGAGCCAGTAAATATCTTCGACAAAATTATAGAAGAAAACCTCCCTAAACTAAAGAAAGAGATGCCCACGAACATACAAGAAGCCCACAGAACTCCAAGTAGACTGGACCAGAAAAGAAATTCTTCCTGACATAAAAATCAGAACACCAAATGCACTGAACAAAGAAAGAATTTTAAATGCAGTAAAGGAAAAAGGCAAGTAACATATAAAGACAGGTCTATAAGAATTCCACCAGACTTCTCACTAGAGATTATGAAAGCTAGAAGATCCTGGGCAGATGTCATACAGACCCTAAGAAAATACAAATGACAGCCCATATTCCATGACAAAATGAATTTTATACAATATCTCTCCACAAATCCAGCCCTACAAAGGATAATAGATGGACAACATCAACATAAAAGGCAAAACTACACCTTAGAAGAAGCAAGAAAGTAATCTTTCAACAAAAGCACACAAACATAATTCCACCTCTTACAACAAAAACAACAGGAAATGACAATTACTTTTTCTTAATATCTTAATATGAAAATTAATATTACCAACATATCCTAATTGATTGAAATCCAAAAATATGAGGAATTAGAAATTTGTTGACTGTCATCCAATAGTCTCTCTAATTTGGCAATTGGAGAAATAGTTCCAATATTGTACAATCCATATACACTTTCAGATTATTTGTATGTGGCAATGTCTTCCTGTTTACAACATAATGTTCTTGAAATCTTGCTTCTCATATCTCAGCCTCTCTATTAGTAGTATTTTTTTTTATGTTTTTACACTATACTATGGTTTCCAGAACAGCTTACATATTTCAAAAGTATTTATAGAGCCAAAAGAAATGTAGACAATTAATGTGGGAAGTGGCTTGTAAGAGAACAACAAAGAGTGAGACTGAATGCTTTGCTTGACAATTTAAACTATTGTGTCAAGTTTGAAGAAGAAGACTTTATAAGTTACTCTTTCTCTGAGATGAATGATTTTCCAAATTATCACAGCCAATAAACCAGGTTCTTAACCTCACCTAATGTCTGTGCCACCATCCAAGCAGAACCATTATTCATTGAAACAGTTGGTGAATGACTTTATGGATAGACCATCTTAATACACACACTACTTCATAAATGAATGCAACCTGTACTCTGTGGTCTGAGAATAAATTCACTCACTCAAGTCAATTAGCTTTGACCATAATAAGAAGTCTGTATCCAAAAATCGTTCCTACAATTCATTCTTTGGTGCAGCAGAACTGTCAACTCTCAGAAAAAATGGACATAAAATCCTTTGATGATGTGAGGGTCATTGAAGTACAGCCTTATTACAATGTAATCCAATGTCTAAAAATTATTCTTATTTTGAGCTTGTACCACAGTAAGAGCCAAGATTTTAAGCTCTACTAAATACAAAACAAACAAACAAACAAAAAGTCTTTATATATTTATGTTCATTTAAGAAAATACTAGTAGTGATGTATTATTTTAAAATATACAGCTAATATGTTTGGAGTTATTTAAAATTTATATTAAAAATGCATGTATTTTCAGTATTGCGATAGACAAGCATCTATGTAAGACTGTTAAATTGATTGTTGTTTTAGATCAAACTATTTTTATAGTACTCATTTTTAGTGTTATAATATTTTATAAATTTTAAAGAATATGACAAAAAAGTATTGTGGTTATTGAAGGGGGGTCTCTGGGAGGAGTTGTGGTATAAAAGGGGAAACAAGAATGTGATTTAATTCTATTTACTTAAAATATGTATTTAAATGTTAACAAATTCAGATAAATTGAAATCATATGACTTTTCTCACCATAATTCAATAAAACTAAAATCAAAAAAAAAAAAAAAAGAAAGAAAGAAAGAAAGAGAAAAAAAAAAAAACAAAAAAAGAAAAGAAACACCAGACTCCTGTTGCTGGTGCTGGGTGCAGATTTCAAACACAGAGAACTGGTCAGGTTTTGTGTGTGGTGGTGGTGGTTTGGGGGTACATTTGGAATAAAGAACCCAAAGGTATAATTGAATGTAAAATATTTTGCAGTTACATTTTGTGGAAAACAAAAAAATGAATCTGTTGTAAATCATAATTCTTTAAAGAAAATTAATACCTACACATAAATATTTTATTAAATATGTTCATATATAATATATATTAAACTATAATTTTCATTTCATTTCCTTTTCCTTGGGAACCTGTAACATAAAATGTACTTTTATTTTCTTTAAAAAATTGCTTAATTTAGAAGCTATTTTAAAAACGAGTCACATATGGGGCAGTGGTGGCACACGCCTTTAATCCTAGAAATTGGGAGACAGAGGCAGGTGGATTTCTGAGTTCGAGGCCAGCCTGGTCTACAGAGTGAGTACCAGGACAGCCAGGGCTACACAGAGAAACCGTGTCTTGAAAAAACAAACAAACAAACAAAAGGTTCACATAGTATATTTTGTGACTTTTTCTCATTTTATTTAGCATCATATTTTGTGGTTCATTCCTGCCATACTTTGCAAACTTCCTTCAATTTAATTTTCTTCTTTTAACTTTTATTTTTCTCTCATATATTACATATCCTAAAGTTTTTTTTTTGTCAAAAATGTAGTTGTTGCATGTCTCTTAATAATAAAATGTTACTTATATTTCTACAAATACTTCTAAGTTATGCCATTCATATTTATTTAGTTTAATTCAAATTACTTGAGTATGCACAGAGTAATAATTTGCTAAATCTTTTAAGAATTTTCTAGTTATTTATCTTCCCATTTTCTTGTGAGGAGTCACAAAAGCCACTTTCAGAAAATTTCCATTGCTATATTTTCATCAGTTCTGAGAAAGTATTTCAGTTTCTTTTTAATATTATACATATTAATAATTGCATGTTTATTCAAATTCTGGGGTTTTTTTAGACTTATCTCTCAATTTCTGTGTGCATTTTGAGTGTTGTTGCTTCAAGATTCTTGATGCTGTATGTGATAGTTAATTAGCAAATACTTTCTCTTATGTATTTTTCTTTTTTGATAATTTGTGGCTATACACTCACAAATTATATCATGATGTCCAACTTGACATTTTCTTCTTTTGGGCTGTGTTGTGTGTGTGTGTGTGTGTGTGTGTGTGTGTGTGTGTGTGTGTGTGTAATATTGAATAAAGCAATACCAATTGAATATTTTGAAGGAATTCATTTGTGTTTTTCTTCAAATATATCATAGTTCTTGCTTCTTCCATTTAGATCATGGGTCAAAGTTAGTTTGTATTAATTTTCACAAGTTATTGTATAACAATCTAGCTTCTTTATTTTGTACACTATAATCCAACTTGCCTCAGATATCTGTTAAATTAACTGAATTGATCTTAGGTATTTTCCATACATACATGAATATTGGTGGATATTGTATTTTATTTCATTTATGTCTGCACATATCAATATAGAAATACAATTTCTTAAGTTCCTATACTTTTATAATACATTTGAAATCTTCAATGGTAGACATTTATTTCTGTTTCTTCTCTTCAAAATATGCTAGCTTTTGATAGTCTCTTAAATTTTTAACATAGCATAATAAAGTTATCATGTTTGTGTTTTTAAAGTGTGGCTGAATACCTTTAAGGATAGTACTTTAGTAGTCTGAGATTACAATTTAAATCTGGGAAGGTAAACTCTCCTTCATTTAACTTTGTCTATTTTAAAGTGATTCCAATATCTCAGGATTTAATATATTTGTCTTTTACTTTCATATTGGCTGGAATGAATAAACCATTTATATTTATTAGTTTTATACAGTGTACCTTGGAATGGGCTATTATTTGGGGATTGGATCTATAATAGTTGCTTCAGTTAATTCAGAAGAACTTGAAGAATGAAATAATGAAACTTAAGGATGTGGGCACAGAGACAGCATGACAGCACAGCAAGAAGTCAGGGATCTGCTAGGCAGAAAGAGAATTTTCACGTAAATCCAGTCCAATAAACAGTTTGTCTTTGACATTTAGTCTTACAATGTTCTATAAAACACACCATTATTGACATTAATCAGGAAAAGTTTTATTTTATATGTTCATTTGTCCTTGGATGTGTATGTGTGTGTATATATGTATGTGTGTGTGTATGTGTGTGTGTGTGCATGTTTGTGTTTTCACACGTACATGCACATGAATGCACAAGTGTGATTTTTCACCATGGATCAGGGAAGCAAAGATCATGGCTGTGACCATTAAATGGGTGTGGTCATAGAGTGGTGATCATTGGGGATGTTCCCAGTATTAGCTTCATGCTTTTTATGGACCTGTTCTCCAACTTAATATTTTTATCCTTCATTTTTATTTAATATTCTTCTATAGAATAATTCAACTATGAAAATGACTACTTTAAAAAAGTAAATTGGTATAGTAATAAATTCTATTAAATTTGTTAACAGTTTCAGTCCAATTTTATGAATATTCTTACTCTTCTACCCAACAGTGACCAATTTCCTCCTCCATAAAGCCTCTTCCACATATATTAATTTTGGTTTTTTGTTTTTTTGTTGTTTTGTTTTTATTTGATATTTTCCTTATTTACACTTCAAATGTTATCCCTTTTCCTTGTTTCCTCACTGAAAATCCCCTATCTCCTACCCCTACGCCCTGCTTACCAACCTACCCACTCCAGCTTTCTGGCCCTGGAGTTTGCCTACATTGGAGCATAGAGCCTTCACAGGACAAGGTCCAGAAATCTTTTATTGTTGAGAATATTTTTCACTACCCGAGTGTCTTAGTCAGGGTTTCTATTCCTCCACAAACATCAGGACCAAGAAGCAAGTTGAGAAGGAAAGGGTTTATTCAGCTTACTTCCACATTGCTGTTGATAACCAGAGGAAGTCAGGACTAGAACTCAAGCAGGTCAGGAAGCAGGAGCTGATACAGAGGCCATGGAGGGATGTTCCTTACTGGCTTGCTTTTCCTAGCTTGCTCAGCCTGCTCTCTTATAGAACCCAAGACTTTCAGCCCAAGGATGACACCACCCACAAGGGGCCCTACCCCCTTAATCACTAATTGAGAAAATGCCCCACAGTTGGATCTCATGGAGGTACTTCCCCAACTGAAGCTCCCTTCTCTGTGATAACTCCAGCCTGTGTCAAGTTGGCACACAAAACCAGCCAGTACACCTAGGTTTCTCTAACTCTATGAAGAATTGAGTTGGAATTTTAATGGGGATTGCATTGAATATGTAGATTGCTTTTGGCAAGATGTCCATTTTTACTGTATTAATCCTGTCAATCCATGAGCATGGGAGATCTTTCCATCTTCTGAGATCTTCGATTTCTTTCTTCAGAGACTTGAAGTTCTTGTCATATACAGCTTTCAGTTACTTAGTTAGAGTCACACCAAAGTATTTTATGTTATTTGTGACTATTGTGGATGGTGCTGTTTTCTTAATTTCTTTCTTAGTCTGCTTATCCTTTGAGTAAGGCCACTAATTTGTTTGAGGTAATTTTATATCCAGCTACTTTGATGAAGTTGTTTATCAGGTTTAGGAGTTCTTTGGTATAATTTTTGGTGTCACTTAAGTATTCAATCATATCACCTGCAAATAGTGATATTTGACTTCTCCCTTTCCAATTTGTATCCCTTTGGTCTCCTTTTGTTGTCTAATTGCTCTGGCTATGATTTCAAGTACTATATTGAATAGGTAGGGAGAGAGTGGGCAGCCTTATTTAGTCCCTGATTTTAGTGGGATTGCTTCAAGTTTCTCTCCATTTAGTTTGATGTTGGTTACTGGTTTGCTATATATTGCTTTTACTATGTTTAAGTATGGCCCTTGAATTCCTAATCTTTTCAAGACTTTTATGATGAAGGTGTGTTGGATTTTGTCAAATGCTTCCTCCGCATATAATGAAATGATCATTTTTTTCCTTTGAGTTTGTTTATATAGTGAGTTACGTTGATGAATATCTGTATATTGAACCATCCCTGTATTTCTGGAATGAAGCCTACTTGATAATGTTGGATGATTGATATGTTCTTGCATTAAATTTGCAAGAGTTTTATTGAGTATCTTTGCATCAATATTCATAAAAGTAATTGGTCTGAAGTTCTCTTTCTTTTTTTGGTCTCTGTGTGGTTTAGGTATCAGAGTAATTGTGGCTTCATAGAATGAGTTAGGTAGAGTTTCTTCTGTTTCTATTTTGTGGAATAGTTTGAGGAGTATTGGTATTAGGTCTTCTTTGAAGGTCTGATAGAACTCTGAACTAAATCTGGTTTGGGGCTCTTTTTGGTTGGGAGACTATTAATGACTGTTTCTATTTCTTTAGTGGATATGTGACTGTTTAGATCATTTATCTAATCCTGATTTAACTTTGGTACCTGATTTTACAATTTTGCTGATTATTGGCCTTTGTAGTAGAATCCGGTGATTCTTTTGAATTTCCTCATTTTCTGTTGTTATATTTCCATTTTTATTACTGATTTTATTAATTTGTGTACTGTCTCAGTCCCCTCTGGTTAGTCTGGCTAAAGATTTACCTATCTTCTTGATTTTCTCAAAGAACCAACTCATGGTGTTGTTGATTCTTTGTATAGTTTTTCGTTTGTTTGTTTCTACTTGGTTTATTTCAGCCCTAAGTTTGATTATTGCCTGCCATGTATTCCTCTTGGGTATATTTGCTTCCTTTTGTTCTAGAGCTTCCAGGTGTGCTAGTGTACCCTCTTTCCAATCTCTTTTTGGAGGCAGTCAGATCTATGAGTTTTCCTCTTAGCACTGCTTTCATTGTGTCCCATAAGTTTGGGTATATTGTATCTTCATGTAGCTGCCAGCAGCCACTCATATGAATGGGTTTTCTGGAATGGGGGTCAAGGCCTGAATAAATTGGGGTACTGGAAATGCAGGAAGGGTTTGAAAAAATTCGACCAACACATGGTATGCTCTCAGTCTGCCATCATTCACTGAATTCCTCTTTGTTATAAGCAAACAGGTAGATAGGTAAAGCAAAACCCCTCCCCCAAGTTCATCAGTAACTTGGCCCAATCAGCAGCTTCATCTTCAGTCTATGGAGGTGGGACTTCCAGTGAAACTGGAACTTGGAGAGAGGCATGGCAATTAGCAGGAGGTAGGCAGAGAGGCGTGGTTATCTATGGCAAGGTGGGGTCTGATAGAATTAGCCCTCAGCTATAGGAGGGTCACATCTTCATTTTCATTAAATTGTAAAAAGTCTTTAATTTCTTTCTTTATTTCTTTCTTGACCAACTTATCATTGAGTAGAGCATTGTTCAGCTTCAATGTGTATGTGGGATTTCTGTTGTTTTTGTTGCTTTTGAAGAATAGCCTTAATCTATAGTGATCTGAAAGGAGGCATGTGATTATGTCAATCTTCTTATATCTGTTGAGGTCTACTTTGTGACCAATTATATAATCAGTTTTGGAGATGGTACCTTGAGGTGTTGAAAAGAAGGTACACTCTTTTGCTTTAGGGTGAAATGTTCCATACATAGTTTTTAAATCCATTTGGTCAAAAACTTCTCTTAGTTTCACTGTGTCTCTGTTTACTTTGTGTTTCCAGATCTGTCCACCAATGAGACTGGGGTGTTGAAGTCCCCCACAATTATTGTGTGAGGTGCAGCATGTGCTTTTAGCTTTAGTAAAGTTAATTTTGTGAATGTGGGAGCCCTTGCATTTGGAGCATAGATGTTCAGAATTGAGGGACTTTTGTGTTTCCTTTTTAAGTTCTTCTACCTGTTTACCTGTGTTCTCTTGTATTTCTTTAAGGGAGTTATTTATGTCCTTATTAAAACCCTCTATCATCATCATGAGATGTAATTTTTAAATTAGAGTCTTGCTTTTCTGGTGTTTTGGAGTAACCAGTGTTCACTGTGGGGGGAGAACTGGGTTCTGATGATGCCATGTAGTCTTGGTTTCTGTTGCTTATGTTCTTGTGCTTGCCTTTTGTCATCTGGTTATCTCTGCTCTTAGCTGGGATTTCTGTCTCTGACTTTGACTTGTTCCCCCTGCAAGCCTATGTGTCAGTACTCCTTGGGATAGCAGTTCTCTCCAGAAGGAATTTGGATATGGAGAGCTGTGGTATAGTGTCAGCTCTCTGGTGCAGAGACTAGAAGGATCCTGTCCCCAGCTGATCCTTGGTTCCTGTGTCCTAATGGCTCTGTGAGGGTCCCCCTTAGGCCAGGAATTTGAAGAGAAGTGGTGGTCTTACGTGTGCTCACAGGTGTGTAGGCACTCCTGGGATGCCAGCTCTCTCCTGGTGACATTTGTGAATGTAGCTCTATGGCACAGGATAAGCTCTGGGCACAGATGGAAACCTGAAGACTCATGTCCCAGGCAGCCTCTCAGGATTCTGGGCAGGTTCCTCTGAGCAGCAGTGGTTGTCTGCACTTCTGGGAGGCTTCCTCCCTTCTGTCACAATTTGGGTATGGAGCCCTGTAGCAGAGGATCTGCTACAGGCAGAGGCAGAAACCAGAAGCTTCTTTTGTTTTGTTTTACTATGTGAACAGTTCAATAGACATTGTACCAGAGATAAATATTCTCAAAATATAAGACTTACAGTAGACTACAGACTGATCTTTCTTTGAAAGTAAGATCTTAAAGGAAGCAATGTGCTGCATACCCCTCATCTGGCAGGTAGGTATGCTGAAACTGAACAGATTGCACATGCCATTGCTTTAATGTTTCTTTATTTTTTTCTTTCTTTTTTTTGTTTTTGTATTTGTTTTTGTTTTTTTTTTTTGTTTTGTTTTGTTTTTTTCAAGACAGGATTTCTCTGTATAGCCCTGGCTGTCCTGGAACTCACTCTGTAGACCAGGCTGGCCTCAAACTCAGAAATCCACCTGCCTCTGCCTTCCAAGTGCTGGGATTTAAGGCATGTGCCACCAACACCTGGCTGCTTTAATGTTTCTTAAAGTGATTGATTCTGAAAGTTCACAGATTAGACATTGAATGCAAGAAAGTACTTCTGAATGATTCAAATTCAACTCAGCATAAAATTTCCATACAAATAACTATTCATGTATCATTAAATTATTTATAACAAGAATATTCATATATCTAATTAGTATCTTCCATCCAGGATGATCGTGACTTACTGTTGAATAATAAATAAAAATAATGGATATTTCTTAAGTGATATTCCCATGTGGAATATCCATTGTAAGCAAAATATCTCATTTCCTAATTGAACTATATAAAAGAATCTATTTTTTAGCAGTGCTAAGATAGCCTTTGTAAAACAATTCAGTGGCTTTCAAGAAAGACATATTATTTTAATTCTATGTATGCAATAAGAACAAATAGGCTTTACATTTTTCTCTTTAATTACTTTTTTGTTGAGTTTTGTTTGAAGTTAAGAACATAGAATTATAAATATGTCCATGTTTTTAATTTTCCAAGCAGTTCTTAGTAAGTAACTTGAAGTCAAAGTTTGGTTTAATTTTCTAGATTTAAAAACCTTAAGAAAATGCATTAAAACAATCTTAATTAGAAAGCATTTTGGCTAAGAATCTGAGAACAGTATATGGGATTGTGAAATTTAAAAGTAGATTTAGCATCATAAAATAAGGAAAGGTATATAAAATTGAATATACTATCTTGTATGTGTTATTTAGCTGTATACAAATATCTTTAAAATCTTAGCTTATTATATACTTGCTTTTTAAGATCCAAACTAATTTGTCATCAGGCAAAATCATTTTGATACATATGATTCAAAATATTTTTTTAATCTATGACAATTCTTATATGATTGCAATGTGATATTACCATATATAATTAACATTTTCCTTCTTCAATTCCCTCCACAGTTCCCAAGCCTGTCTCCATTCAAACCTTGTGTTATCTGTTTCTCATTCTCTTCTTTTTTGAGCCCATTAACTCCAGTGAGTGATTTTCTTTAGTCTATGTGTTTGAGGTTATCTTCTGGACCTTGGGGAACTCATCAGTGGCCAGATTCTCCAAGAATAATTCTCCCACCTGCGGCAAATATCAGTGATATTTATTCCATGTAAAATGAAGTTTTGAGATCAAGATCTTGTCTATGTAGGGATTTTTGTGTGTTAGATCATGTATAAGTCTTGTGCAGGTGATCACAGCTACTATGAGTTCATGAGAGCATTTAGCTACGTTAGTCCACAAGACAACGTACCACAGTAGTACTCCACATCCTGCAGCTTTTTCATTCTTTCTGCCTTTTCTTCTATGATGTTGCCTAAGCCTTGAAAGATGACTTGGGGTTGATAAAGATGTTTCAATTAAAGCTGAGTATTCTATCTCTTCTTCATTTACATTATTTTACTTATCAGATTAGTAAATGTATGAATGTTTAAATCATAAGTTAAATGCTCTAGATAACAAAATATTTTAAGTAAACAAAGGGAAACAGTATGGAATATATTTTGCCCATAAAAAGAATAATAACTTTCTTAATTTAGAATTTGAGAGATGCTGAAATATGAAGTTTACTTATTGTGAATGTTTTCACAGAAATGCTGCATCTGCCCTTGTCTATCTAAAGAATGCAATGGATGTATTTGAAGATGCAAGTCAGCAAGCTTGCCACCTGCTTCCCATAGACATTCCCATGTGGCTTTGACAGTTGAGTTTTGTACAGTGTTCAATGGATCTAAAAGTGGATGCAACCTGAAATTTATTTATTAAATTCTCTGAGTTTGACAGCATTGTTTTTAATTTCTATCTAATTGTAAGCTAGTCTTTGCTGCTTAGTCACTTAGCTACCAAAAAGACTGGTTAGCCTTCTTCCTTGATTAGGGTGGGGGCAGTTTACCTGTTTCTCATTTGCTGATAAAAATATTTTTAAAGTCTCTTAATAAAAGCTGACATACAATAAAACATCTAGACCCACAAACTAGGTAGGACATGCATTGCTACATAGACTACAATTGAGCAGAATCTGGAACCTAAAAAGATATTGTGAGAAAATTAAATCTGCAGAAGGACATCCTAAAGTAAGCATTTTGTAAAATATTAAATGTTCTTGAGGACTCATTAGCTTCTCATGTTCCATGTACCCACAAAGAAGATGTGGCTAAAAGTTTCCCAAACTGTATTCATGAAACAAGTATCAGTCCTTAAAAATGTTTCTGATTGTTTTGTTTTAATCAACTGAAACATATACATGAACACTAAAGTGAAACTACAAAGCGAGTCATTGGGAACTTCTGTTTGCTTTCTGTTTCATAATAACCATAAGAATGACAAACCTATATAAGGCAAAAGTAAATTTCACAATTCAAGTGAAATAAACTCCAATTCACATGTTTCATATTTAGTAAACTAGATATTTATGTACATACACATCATTTTCTGTAACATTGAAGAAACTTTCCTTTTAGATTTCATGTTTCAGTATGAGGTTATAAGAATATAATTGCCATTCATCATAATTAGAATACTTTGAAAATCACATTTAATAAAACTAATAACTTCAAAATATAATTTAATGTCAGGTAATATTCAGTTCTGTCCATTCTAAGGTATTTTTTATTGTTTTAGTTTCTTTATACCCTCTAAGTAAGAAAATAAATTGAACTTCTTTCACAAAATAAGTCACAAACACACACACATATACACACAACAAACAAAAACAATAAAGCATTCATAAAGAAGTGGGCTCTGAAGTTGGTTTCTAGGGCACTCTTTATGTAGAAGTGGAAGGTATACCCTGATGGATATTTTTATGATCAATTGATGATATGCTAATATTTATACTTCCTGCCAGTTTGTTATTAATAGGAGTAATTAATTTTCTTAAATATGGACTTAAATCATCTACTTTGAAGAGTAGAAACTTAAAGATACATTCATGCAAGGACATTAAATTAAAGGGTGAATAATTTGTTAAAGAAATATTTTATAAATATCAGGTGAGTCTGTGTAGATAGTTTAAATGATGTGATGGATAGTGCAGAATAACTCTCATTGATATGGACAGTTTACTACAGAGTTAATGAAAAATGTAGTCAAAAGATGAATAAAACTAAAGTGTAAAATAGGATAAGAAATATGAAAACATTTTATCTTCATCTCCTCAGAAAAAAGGAAAATAGCCACCTGATATAATCACATGGTGTCATAGTTAGGATTTCCATTGCTGTGAAGAAACACCATAACCAAGGCAACTCTTATAAAGGAAAACATTTAATTTGGCCTGACTTACAGTTTCAGATATTTAGTCCATTATCATCATAGCTGAAAACATGGCAGCTTGTATGCGACATGGTGTTGGAGGAGCTGAGAGTTCCATATCTTGATCAGAAGGCATCCAGAAGGAGACTCTTTTCCAGAGGCAACCCAGATAGGGTCTCTCTTACACACAGAGTGAAGTTTGAGTACTAGAAGGCCTCCAAGTCCACCTACCCAGTGATACACATTCTCCAAAGCCACACCTATTCCAACAATGCCATACGTCCTAATAGTTCCACTTCTCATGGATCAAGAATATTCAAATCACTGTACATGCATTAATATTAGGTAATTCATAATAAATTGTCACTCATAAGCATATTTATAGTAACATTGTTCAATGAGTCATTTCTATATAAAGAAATTATGCTAAGAAATTAGCATAAAATTCTACAAGTTGTCTGTTCCAAGGAAAAATACCTTTGATGAATTTTACACTTATCTAAAGAGAGATCTCATAGTATCTCTTGTTTTAAAAGAGAATTGAGAGAAGTCAAAACAGATATCACTGTGGCATTCATGGAGCCACATTCATAGAGGGCAAATTCATAGAAGGTATTGTGAAAATGATCAACTACTTTAAATCCTATGGAAATATAAAATGAACTACAATATGCTTCTACAAGAGGCTAGATAGCACATGAGATACTAAAATCTATTTTGTAACTGCAGAAGAAAATGAGCAATGTGTATATACCAAAAGAAGCCACAAGAAGCAGAAGAAAATAACTGTAATTTAGAAGCCTACACAGTTAATATATCATAAACAATATATTATGTATGATATATTACCACAAAATATAAACAACTATATATATATGTATATGTATATATATATGTTAGATTAAAATTCTAGTAAATGGATTTATACTGTAGAATAGAGTATAATATAGCTAGAAAGAAATATAAAGAAAGTAATAAAGCCAGACAGTGTTGGCGCATCCTTTTAATCCCAGCACTTGGGAGGCTGAAGTAGGCAGAATTTTTAGTTCAAGGCCAGTCTGGTCTACAGAGTGAATTCCAGGACAGTAGAACTATACAGAGAAACTCTGTCCCATAAAATCACAAAAAAAAAAAAAGAAAGGAAGGAAGGAAGGAAGTAGTGCAATATCATACACCTATGATCACAGCATATGACACACTTAAGCAGGAGATAACAAGATTGAAGCTAGACTAGCCTACAGAATAAAACTCTGCATGTACAAAAAAGAAACTGTATCTCCTACATAGTTATATTTGAGCATATATGTGAGGGTAAATTTTATATTCAAGTAAAACATAGATTTATATAAACAGAAAACAAAATATGCAAATATAAATAAACATGGAATAATATTAAATATTTCAATTTAAGTTTTTTGAAAATCCAATTCCAAATATAAGTATGACTTTTTCTTATAATTAAAAGTATTTTCTATAGAAAATAGAAAAGGAAGTATAAGTAGCTAGTCTTAATTAATCATTTATGTATATATAGAGATTTATTTACATAATAAAATATAAGCACATAGTGTGTTTAATACTAGAAAATATATACAGATGTTTACTAGACACATGTATTGTGGAGACTTGATAATTTTGGTCATGAAAATCTATATCTGCATATGAATAATTTTATGTTTAAAGTTTTATTTTATGTATATCAATGTATATGGAGGTACATGCTACAAGTCAGTATGTACCCATAACATAACTACAAGAAGAGGTGCAAAAATCTTGTGTAACTGGAGTTAGAGGAGCTGTATATCAAGTGAATTGGGTGAAGAAAGTAGACTCAGGTCCTCTCAAAAGCATTAAACACTATTAAACTCTGAATCATTTCTCTAGCCAATTAATATGTTTAAAGTAATTTGTAGATTAGTGTTAACATACTATGCATATTTTTCTTGAAATACTGGAAAATTAAGACATAATTTTAGTTATTATAATTAATTATGTTACATTAGTATGACTTGATATTACTTCACAAGGAAGCCATGAATATTAATTTATAATTTGTGCTATTGCCACCCACAAACATAGTTTATGTGAATATAAATATTTCAGAAGGAATGCCAATATAAGTAAATTTGTAGTAAACTTCTAGAGTATTAGTGAATTTCAAAGTGAGGTGAGGTATTGTTTGAGAACCATATTCCAAGAAATAATGAAGGCCTAGGAGATTAGTAAAGTATGGAGAAGGTGGGGTAAGTAATATCCATGGTGCTTGAAAAACCTACATGGAAACCTATTATTTTATATTTACACACACACACACACACACACACACACACACACACAAACACCAGTTTAAATGATGCTGCCCTATGTAGACAACAGTGTTTCTCTTAAAAAACTTGTATCCAAATAAAAACCACAAGCCAAATATAGAATATATCTCCTCCATGAAACATGAAACACCCAGTTCCCTGCCTGCTTGGACCCAGCAAACCCAGCAGACATGAAGTCTGCCCCATCCATTGGGGCACCATTTTCTTTCCAGTCCACACCTATACCTGCACCCTACACTCCAGCCCATATCTATGCCAAAAATTTGGGTTGCCTGCTGACACTTGGGACAACCAGTCCCAATTGCCTTGGGACTACCAAGCCAGCCAAAAGAAGAGAACCAGATGACTAAAGGCAAGCACAGGGACAGAATCAACAAAAGCCAGTACAATATTGCATCATCAGAACCTACAACAAGCCCTGAATATTGAAACACACTTGAAGAGTGAGACTATGACCTTAAATTTCATCTTATGAAGATGATAGAGGCCTTTAAAGAGGAAATAAGTAAGTCCCTTAAAAATACAGAAAAATTCAATGACACCTTTGAACAATTCAATGAATTTTTGAAACATTCAGGTGAAGAAAATGAATAAAACTGTTCAAAATCTAAAAGTAAAACTAAAATCAAACACACACACATACTCACACACACAACACACACACGCAAATGGAGGCAATTCTGGAGATGGAAAATCTATGAAAGAAATCAGGAACTACAAACACAAGAATCACCAACAGAATGTAAGTGATGGAAGACAGAATGTCAGGCATAAAAGATACATAGAAGAAGTTGATACATGGGTCAAGAAAATGTCAAGTATAAAAACTTTCTAACAGAAACATTCAGAAATTTGGGATGTAATTAAAAGATCATACCTAAGATTAATAGAATACCAGAGGGTGAAGAGTCCGAGTTCAAAGTCCCAGAAAATATCTTCAACAAAATCATAGAAGAAAACTTCCCTAATGAAAAGAAAGAGGTATATACAGATGTACAAGAAACTTACAAAACACCAAATTGATTGGAAAATAAAAGCCTCTTGACACATAAAAATAAAAACACTAGATCTACATAACAAACAAAACATATTAAAAGCTACAGGAGAAAAGGCCAAATAACATAAAAAGGAAGACATATCAGAATTACATCTGACTTTTCAACAGAGACTCTATAAGCCAGAGGGTTTAGACAGATGTCCTGCCAATCCTATGAAACCACAGATGTCACCCCTTACAACAATACCCAGAAAAATTTTCAAGTATCATAGACAGAGAAACCAAGCTATTCCATGAAAAAAAAAACAAATTTAAACAAATTATTTTTACTAATTCAATCTCACATAGGATACTAGAAGAAAAGCTCCAAATAAGAAGTGTGACTACACAAGAAAACACAGGAAGTTAGTCATCTCACAGCAAAACCAAAAGAAGAAAATAAGAAACATGCAGTACCACTTTCAATATCAAAATAACAGGAACTAACTAACCATAACCATCATTGGTCATTAATGTCTTTCAACATCAATAGATAAAGTTAATTAAAAAGGCTAACAGACTAGATGCTCAAACAGGATCCATCATTTTGCTGCACACAAGGAACACACCACAGCAACAAAGATAGACTGTACCTCACATTAAAGTCCAGGAAAAAGGGTTTCCAATAAACAAGCCTGAGTAGTCATTCTAATAACAAATAAAATACACTTTCAAGTAGATGTTATCAAAAGAGATGGACAAGGACACGTCACACACATTAAAGGAAAAATCCTCCAAGATGACATCTCAATTCTGAAATCTATGCCCCA
>NW_022196912.1:78204985-78206495 GCF_008632895.1 Mastomys coucha | reverse complement strand
ACAAGGAAGAACATAAAGAACAAGAAGAAAGAAGATAAAAAAAGGAGGAGGAGGAGGAGGAGGAGGAGGAGGAGGAGGAGGAGGAGATTATCTCATCTCCAGTGTTAATTAAAGGGGAGTCATGGCAATGGCCTCATCAATTTGAGGCTATTGTCATTATTCTTGATTGCATACCAGAACTTGATGGTAAGGCCCTATTTCTGAAGATACCACACATGTTCTTAGGACATGGAGAAATCTGTTTGGTTGGAACCCGTAGCTAGGTGATTTTTAATTAGTTTTCATAGTGCTGAAAGTTGCCATGCAGGGTGCTAGGGGAGAATAGTCATTAATTTATCCAGATGTAAACCCTGAGAGTTATAAAAATAAGTAGTTTGCTAAGGTATGTCCAGTGGTGCAATAATGACATGAATGCTAAGCAGATAATGAATAGGTTTGTAATTGGAATCTAGTATCATTCCAAAGAGGACAGCTTATGTCTAGAAAGGCTAAGCTCACCTAGAGAGGTCCTTTCTGATGGTCATCATGCAGTCACTGTTAGCACGAAGGTACTTCACCACGATAAAGTAGCTTGACCTTGCTGTCTCTGTGTGAGTAGTAATATTTCTGTTAGGATAATGAAGCCTAATTCAGGTGATATCATTAGCTAATGTTGTTGAAGATATTCTATTCAATCTGAGTAGAATACCTAACACATATAAATACATTCTATTTTGGATTTCATAAAATATTTTATAAAACTACTGTATATATGTTATGACATAGAATTTTGTTAATAATTTTGTTTGAAAATATATCTATATTTGCTTCTCTTGATGATGTGAATGAACAGTGAACAAACTTACACTCTCGTCTGAGCAGAAAGCAATACCGAAGATATTTTACATGAGATAAAGCAGGATAGTGAGTCTGAAACACAGGGAAGTTAAAACGGGTATTGTGGTCCCAGCACACTGGACCATGAGATCCCAACAGAATCCGAAAGTCCTCCTGAGACTACAATTTATTTATAGATATCTGTTTTTTTCTGTATCCCTAAGTAATTTTTCATTGAATTTTCATTGAATATCCTTTAGAGAACATGCTAAAAGCATATGATTAGTATTCAATATGATGTGTTTTCTAAACAGAAACTGTATTAACAATTCTAATATTCGGGGCTGGAAAGATAGCTCAGTGGTTAAGAGTACTGACAGCTCTTCCAAATGTCCTGAGTTCAAATCCCAGCAACCACATGGTAGCTCACAACCACCCTTAATGAGATTTGACACCATCTTCTAGTGTGTCTGAAGACAGCTTCAGGGTACTTACATATAATAAGTAAAAAGTAACAATTCCAATATTCAACTTATGTTCTAAAATTACAGAGGAAAAGTTATGCATATGCCAAATCCTTCTAAAAAGTGTGGACACACATTTTAGCAATTAAAAAGAGGTATTAGACCATGATCAAGTAGGTTTCATCCCAGGGATGCAGGGATGGTTCAATATAAGGAAATCCATCAACGTA
>NW_022196912.1:78193350-78200750 GCF_008632895.1 Mastomys coucha | reverse complement strand
AAAAAAAAAAAAAGAGGTATTAGATGTTATGGCACATATCAATACCCCAAGTACCTGAGAGTCAAAGGTAGGCTGACTGGTTAAAATCTGTGCACAGTTTATTCTACATAGAAAATTCTAGGCCAGTCAGGGCTTCACAGAAAGACCAGATGTCATAAAAACAACAAATAGAAAAATAAGCAAATATTAAAAATTAAAACAGAGTTTTAGAAAGCTATTTATATGTGAATATGCTGAAGAATTAAAATGTTAAGAATTTATGATCATTCCTTGGGGTTCTTAACAGCTCAAGGATATATTTCTATTGATTTCTATTAAAAATTGGATCAATTCTATTTAATATTTATTTTTCCAATTAATTTAAATTTATGTATTTATTTTTTCTTCTTACTCTCCTCCCAGTTTCACTATCCTCTTCCCTCACTCCATCCCCACTTCCTTTCTCTTCAGAATAGGGGAGACTTCCCATGAATCTGCCTTGGTATATGAAGTTGAAGTAGGACTAAGTAGGTGTGTCTTCTCCTATGTTGGCTAGACAAGGGAAGCCAGTTAGGGGAAAGGGATCCTAATGCAGGGAGCAGGGTCGAGATAGCCCATGCTCATGCTGTTATGGGACCCACAAGAAGTCCAAGCTGCAAGTCTGTTATATATGTGCAGGAGGCCTATGTCTATCTGATACATGCTCTCATGTTGGTGGTTCAGGCTTTGTGAGCCCCTATGGGCCCAGGCTATTTGATTCTGTAGATTCTGTAGTCTTTGAAGTTGCTCCTTCAATCTGTCTTTCCTTTTGTCCACAAGATTCCTCAATCTCTACCTAATGTTTGGCTGTGGGTCTCTGCATGTGTTTCCATCAACTTCTTGGAAGAATAGAGTTATGTCAAGCTCCCATGTGAAAAGTATAGAATAATATCATTACTAGTGTCAGGAAAGGGGGCTCTGTCTCATGGTATGGGTCTCAAATAGGGCCATTTGTTGGATATTCTCTCTATTTCATCTCCATCTTTATCATTTACATATCTTGTAGGCAGGAAATATTTTAGGTTTTGTAGATGGGTTGCTATTCACATCCATCCATTAGAAGTCTTGCCTGGTTACATAAAGTGGCCATTTCTGTACTGCTAGTAGTCACTGTGGTGGTTTTGAACAGATTTTGCCCACATAGATTCAGGTGCTTGAATGTTTGACCCTAGGGGGTGTTACTATTAAGAGATGTGGCATTATAGGATGGAATGTGTCCCTTTTAAAGTGAGCATGTCAATGTGGAGGCAGAGCTTTAGGGTTGTACATATGCTCAAGCTCTGCCTACTGTAAGACACATTGAATCTCTTTCTTGCTGCCTTCAGGTCAAGATATATAACTCTTGGGTCCTTTAGCACCATGTTTGCTTGCAAAGCTACTATGCTTTCTGCCATGACTAAATCTCTGAAATTCTAAGGCAGCCCCAATTAAATGTTAGCCTTTATAATAATTCCCTTGGTCATGGTGCTTCTTTACAGTAATGGAAATTCTACCTAAGACAGTCATCCTCATAAATTCTTAGGAGGTTCCATTGTCCTAACTTTCAGCTTGTCCCAGAGATACCCTACTACCAATTCCTAGGGGCAATAGCTTGAAAGTATTTAATATTTAAATTAAATACCCTTCTAAATATTAGAAAAATATTTTATTGTCTATTGTTGAAAAGGTCTACAAAGAGTTTAGTCAATATCTGAATAGTTGAATTTGTGTTGGTACAAAATAATGTTGTTTTGGGGACAAACTCCATGTTATTTTGTTCTCTCTCTCTTTCCATCTCTCCCTCCTCTCTCTCTCTCTCTCTCTCTCTCTCTCTCTCTTTCTCTCTCTCTCTCTTTCTCTCTCTCTCTCTTTCTCTCTCTCTCTCTCTCTGTGTGTGTATGTGTGAGAAAGAGAGAGAGAGAGTGAGTGAGAGAGAGTGAGAGAGAGTTGGAGAGAGAGTGCACATTGTTTCTTTTTTGTGTGTGTATTTTTGTGTCTTACTGTTTACTCAAATTAGTTTCATTTTTGTGGGTTTTTTTCTTCCTTTAAAGAAAGAAAATTTTTGAGTAAATAGGGAAGTGGAGAGAAAATGGGATGAGTTAGAGGAGAGGGAAAGTATGGTTAAAATGGATGAGAAATAAAGCATAAATTACATTTAAAAGCTACAATTTGCACATGAGAATTGTTTTAATTTAATTTCATGCATTCTCAAAATCCAGAAAACTGTCCACTAAGTGTAGATTTCATTATGAAAAAGGTACTGAATAATTGTATAACAAGGGTAGGTACAAAAAAAAAAGATAGAGGTAACAAATCTCACTAAAGAAGATAGACGCAAACTAACTTACCCAAAAATAATTACAATGGATATCAACAGTGAAATGTGTATCTAATCAATAACAGAAGACACTGTACCCTTGTTAGAACAGAAGACTTTTAGAACACAGACAGGGAGGGAGCAGGTGGAACTCTCAAGGCTCAATCTGAGAATTTAAAATTCTGTAGCCATTTTGTAAGAAACTATAATTATTTCTTACAAATATATACTATCACTATGTGATCCAATACTCAATCCAAACTTCATAATATTTACCCAAAGGTAGCTGAAAGTTCATATCCACACACAAATAAGTGGATGCATGCTTTTAAGAAAAATTTAGAAGTAGTAAAGACAGCTTACAGGAAGAATGGGATCTGTCAATGTAAATGTACTCATACAATGAAACACTGTTCATCACTAAAATGTAATAACCTGGCAAGATGGGAAACTATATAAGGGAAAGGTAAGTGTGCATGGCTGCATAAAAGAAGCAATTATGCGAAGATTGTATGGTGTTTGATTTCACCTATATGACATTCTGGAAAGAGAATACAACACCTTAGTGTATGCCTGGAGTTATAGAGGCTCAATAGGTAGAACACAGATTATAGAAGTCCTTTAAACAGTAAGCTTATCTATGTTATAATATAATGATGGATAGTTATCCATATACATTGATGTAACTCTAGAGTGTCAAGGGTGATTCATAATACAATCTATAGACTTTGAGTAATAGCATATCATTATAGCCTCATATATTTAATAGATGTTACACATAAAGAGACTTTACCAATGGGGAAGCTGTGAATCTGTAAGAAAATTATATCTTTGTATAATTTTTCTGAGCATAAAAATGGCCAGAACTCTGTATTTTCTCAAATAAACTATAACTTTCTGCAAATAGTAGTTACACTTAAAGAAATGTTCAAAGTTCTTAGTCATCAGGGAAATAAAAATCAAAGCAACGCTTTGATTCCACCTCACATCAATCAGAATGGCTAGGATTAAAAACTCATAGAACAGCACATGTTGGCAAGGATATGGAGAAAGACCTGGGAGGTGAGAGGTTCCCAGGACTCAAAGGGAGAAACCTTGGATGAAGTGCTCTACAGTGGGGAGGGGGAACTTGTAGTGGTACTTCCATTGAAGGGACAGGACATCAATTGGAGAAATGTGGTTGCCATCCCACAGTCAAAAGTTCTGATTCAGAACTGTTCCTGTCTGAAGGAACTACAAGGACAAAAAAATAGAGAACAGCCTGAGAGAAAGGAGGTCCAGTGACAGGCTCAAACTGGGGTTCAGTTCAAGGGGAGGCCTTGGGGCTTGACACTATTACTGATGCATTTGCAGACAGGAGCAGACATGGCTGCCCTAAAAAAGACCTAACAAACAGCTGAAAGAGTCATATGCAGATACTAGCACCCAAAGAATGGACAGAAGCTGCTGACTCCTGTGATTGAATTGGGGGAAAGCTAGGAGAAGCTGAGTAGCAGGGCGACACCATGAGAAGACCAATAGTCTCAACTGACCTGGATCCCTGAGACCTCTCAGACACAGAATCACCAACCAGGCAGCACACACCTCCTGATATGAAGCCCCTGACACATATATAGTCGAGGACTGTCTGGTCTAGCCTCAGTGAGAGAAAAATACACCTAACCATTCCTTAGAGAGTCTTGAGACCCCAGGGAGTCGGGAGGTTTGGTGGGGTGGGGGGTGGAGTGGTGGAAACATCATCTTGGAGACAGGGGGAGAAAGTTGGGGATGGGGAGCAGTTGTGGGGGTAGACTGAGAAGGGGATGAAGACTGAACTGTAAAAAGTGATTAAAGAAAAAAAAAGTGATTAAAGAACAAAAACGAGAAAAGAAAAAATTATATCTGACCTCCATGTCACATATATGTAGAAACACACACAAACACACACGTACATATACACAAACATGCACATACATACAAATAGTAATATATGTTTAAATAACAAGAACCTTTACATATTGCTGAAAGAAATATAAATAGTATATGATTATCTAAGCCAATATAAATCTCTGTAAGAATCTAAATAGACCATACTATGATTCATCAATTCCAGTCTAGAGTACTTATCCAGGACTGTGAAGTCAGAATGTCAAGTAAACATATGCATCATGGTGCTTATTGCAATTTTCTTGAAAACAGCCCCCAGAGAGCACAACCTAACTGTCCATAACTGATGAATGAGTATAAAAAATGTGCTAGTTACAGTAGAAACAATATTCTAGGTGAAGAAGAATGAAATTGTCTTACTTATAATACTATGGATACAAATGAAGAAATAAATCAAGCATAGAAAAGCAAGTACAGCATGATAGAATCTCAAAGAGTTTCTAACCTAAGAGTTGATCATATATATATTAAAGAATGTTGATTAGCAAAGCCTGGGGCTGTGGGAAAGACCAGGAATAATAGAGAATATTTATTAATGGGTACCTAGCAATAATCAAATAGGAAAGAGAAGCTTTGGTCTGCAATTACACCATCTTTTATTTGTAGACAATACCTTAGTGGTGCAGCAGAACTGTCAACTCTCAGAAAAAAATGGACATAAAATCCTTTGATGATGTGAGGATCATTGAAGTACAGCCTTATTACAATGAAACCCAGTGTCTAAAAATTGTTCTTATTTTGTGATTGTACCATAGTAAGAGTCAATATTTTAAGTTCTACTAAATACAGAACAAATAAACAATGAAACAAACAAAAAGCCTTTATATATTTATGTTCATTTAAAAAAATACTAGTAGTGATATATTATTTTGAAATATACATTTAATATATTTGGAGTTATTTAAAATAAATATTGAGAAAATCATATATATTTTCAGTATTGCTGTAGACAAGCATTTACATAAGACTGTTAAATTGTTGTTTTATATCAAACAACTTTTATAATACTCATTTTATTGTTTTAATATTTTACAATTTTAAAGAATATGAGAAAAAAAGGTATTGTAAATATTGAAGGTGGGTCTCTGGGAGGAGTTGGGGTACAAAAGGGAAACAAGAATGTGTTTTAATTGTTTACTTAAAATATGTTTTTAAATGTTAACAAATTCAGATAAATTGAAATCATATATCTTTTCTCATCATAATGCAATAAAATTTAAATCAATAAAAAGAAAGACCTGGAATTGGGGAGGCTCCCAGGACTCATTGTGGGCAACCTTACCCAAAATGCCTAAGAGTGGGAACATGGAATTGAGGATACCACCTCCTCTACCCTCAGTGGGGAAATAAGGACACCAGCCCACCAGCAAAACTTAGGACACAAAATTTGTCCAGTCGAAAAGAAATGCATGGGCAAATATGGAACAGAGACTGAAGGAGTTCCCAACAAACACCTGACCCAACTTGCGACCTATCCCATGGACAAGCATCAACTCTCAACAACTGTTAATAGTACTCTCCTATACTGCTAGCCTATCTGCACTCTGACATGCTCTACATAGCAGCTGGCTGAAATAGATGCAGATACCCACAACCAGAGACTGGACAGAGGTTGGGGACCCTTATGGAAGAGCTGGGAGAAAGTATCGAAGGCATTAAAGAGATAGGAACTCCATAGGAAGACCAACAGAATCAACTAACCTAAACACCTGGGAGCTCTCATAGACTGAGCTACCAATCAAAGAGCATACACGAGCTGGACAGAGGCCCCCCAGGACCTATTTAGCTGATGTGTATCTCAGTTTGTATGTGGGTCTTCCAATAACTTGGAGCATGGATGGAGGCTGTCCTTAAAGATGTAAGCTGACTGTAGAATCTGTTCCCCAACAGGGAAGCCTTGTTTGGTCTCCGTGGGAAAGGATACACCTAATCCTGAGAAACTTGATATTCCAGGGTGGGGGGGATACCCAGGGGTCCCCCACTATCAGAGGAGAAGGGAAGGGGCTCTGTGAAGGGGTAACTGGGATGGAGATGTAAACAGATAGGAAAAAAAAGAAAAATGTTAGATTAGGTAGCTATGATTTTCCTAAAATTAAGACAGAAATAAATTGAGATTCAGATTAGTTGAGGAGGGAAGTAATAAAGTTAGTATGAATGTGATGTTTACTAAACCTGTAACAGATTAGATACAGAAAATACTTGGCTAAATTGTTTGCTATTACATAATAAATTCTAATAAGATTTATTTAAAAAGCAATACAGAAATAGTTGTAGAAGGTAAGTAAATAGTAATTTCACTGATGGTCATTAGATACACAATTAAAAGAGAAATGTAAACTGACATAGGGGAAATGTCACTGAATAATTTGAAGAAATTACATCCGGAGATGGCAAAAATAAACAAAGGGATTGACATAATGGGCAGTAGATGAGACCATTAGCCACAAGGCCATGCAACCTGAGCTTAACCCAAAGAAATCTAACAGTAAAAAAGGAATTTTGGAGGATTTCTCTGAAACGTTCCTCCACACTCCTGCTGCAGCATATATGGGCACACACACACACATAAACATACATATGCAAACACACATGCACATACAGACACATATGCACACACAGACACGAGCACATATGTTCACACATGCACACATACATGCACACAAATGTGCACACAAAAGGTACAGGCTCATGTGGATATGTACATACATGTGGGCACACAAACAAGGAAGGCAAATGAGGGTTTGAAAGTCTCAGGAAGCAAAATATTTAAGAAGTTGCAAAATTTAAATAAAGGATAACAAGATAAAGCTGCAAATCAAGTATCCTAAAGCTAATTATCACTAAAACTGACAGGAATGTGATATGTTTGATTGCAAATGAGTTAAGTGGTGATAGACATAAGAAAAATAGTAAAGCAATTAATCTTTATCAGCACTCAGTAAGACAGCTGGCTACAAATAGATAGCTTAAACTGCAAACAATTTAAACAATTCTTAAAATATAATAGCAGAAAGATGAGTTTGTTTGAAACCAAAACTCAAACCAAACACCTAGACAATCTATCAAAATTATTTATGGCACCATCATTTTTTATGTTGGCATATGCTGAAAACATGTTCCCTGAAGTAATCATTCTGACCGAAGAACTTCAAGTCAGCAA
>NW_022196912.1:78186759-78193340 GCF_008632895.1 Mastomys coucha | reverse complement strand
AAAAAATAGAAGAAGAAAATCTTCCCTGGAATGAACACATGACATTCCTTTAAAGCGTCTTCTGAAGGACGAAGTAGAGGAGAAGATGATGATCCAGTAGTTATGGCCCCATGGGTGTAATAGATTTTCTTTTCTCATGTAATTTACATGCTTGACCTTTGACCTCTACTTGCATCTTTCTGCAAAAGACAAATAGTTGCTTGCCTTGGAAGGATGGCGAAAATTAAAGGTTTCACATATGTGTGTATGTGTGTGTATGTGTGTGTGCGTGTATGTGTATGTGTGTATATGTGTGTGTGTGTGTGTGTGTGTGTGTGTGTGTGTGGTGTGTGGTGTGGTTTGTGGTGTGTATGTGTGTGTAGTGTGTGACTATTTACATTTAATTAAAATACAGCTGATATGTGAAAAATATTTGCATAGCAATTTTAAACTATCATAGGCTATTTCAAAGCCTTATCTCTAGGTTTGCTAGAAGCAAAACAGAATGACAGGACATTTTAAAGCTTTGAAAACTGTTGTACAATAGACAGTAAGTTACCCTTAGTTGCTTTAAACTCAGCTTCCTGTCTCTACTGCATGCCCTTCCTGCCTTCATTTCTACCACTGTATACGGACATAAAGGCTATGCTTTGGTCTGGTGGGATCCTTGAAGCATATCACTGTGCTAAGGTGAACATGGAAAAAGCCACTCAAAGACTCAGCCTCTGAATGATGAGATTCACAGGGGATATCTACTCAAAAGGTCCTTGCTCAGTCAGAAATCACAGAGATCCAAACCCTTATAAAAACTAATCTAAAGAAGGACAGAGAATATCTTAGTAAACAGAATCAGGAACAGAAAGGGGGGCATAACAATAGACATGGAGGGAAAAGAAAAGGAAAAACATTAGCTCATACTTTAAAAATGTGTACTCCACAAAATAGAAAAATCCAAAAGTAGTAAATAATTTCCACAATAGATATCACTTGCCCAAGTTAAATCAAAATTAGATAAAGAATTTAAATAGACCTATAACTCTACAAGGAAATTTGAGCAGTTATTGAGAGTCTCACAGCCAAAACAAGACAAAACAAAAAACAAACAAATGAAAAACCAAAACAAGGCTAGAAAGTATTAGCACAGAATTCTACCAGACTTTCAAAGGACAGTTAATAACATAACTCTTCAACTTGTTCAACAAAATAGAAACAGAAGGGGAAACTGACAAATGTATTCTATGAGGCCAGTCACCCTGTTACCAAACAACGAATCAACAAAGAAATACTCACAGACCAATTAACATAGATGCAAAATTACTCAACAAAAGACTTGCAAGCTGAACCATAGAAAAATACATAAGGAATATCTATAATGACAAATAAGCTTCATACCATAGATGGAGGGGTTGTTAAACATATGAAATCTACCAATATAAACAAATTGAATTACTGAAAGTACATGACAATCTCATTAGATGCTGAAAAAGTCTTTGACAAAATCCAAAACTCCTTCAGGATAAAAGTCTTGGAGAGATTATGTATACAAGGGGTATACATAAATATAATAAAGGAAATTTGTGGCAGTCCTATGGCTAACATCAAATTAAATGGAGAGAAGTAGAAAGCAATTCTAATAAAATCTGGAAAATTCAAGACTGTCCACTCCATATCTATTCTATATACTACCAAACAAAAATGTCTCAAGGAAAAAAACAAAACAAAACAAAACAAAACAAAACAAAAGATTCCTAATCATATTCTGTTATGCACATAGATGGAGGCCTAGCCAAGTTTCCGTCAGAGAGCTTTTATTTACCTGGCAGCTGAAAAGAACAGATGTAGTGATCCACATCAAAACATTAAGTGGAGCTTGGGGAACCCTGTGGAAGAGGGGGAAGTAGGATTGTAGAATTAGAGCAATTGTGGAAATCAGGACAACACAGCCTTCAGAAGCAACTATGCAGGCATCTAGGGGCTCACAGAGACTGAAGTGGCAATCACGGACCCTGCAAGGATCTGCTCTGGCTCCTCTGCATGCATACTATGGTTGCTTAGCTTGAGATATTTGTTGTTTCATAACAATGGGAAAGAGGATGTTTCTGCCTCTTTTGTCTGCTCTGTGGACCCTCTTACTCCTATTCCAGTTGTCTCATCAAGCCTTGATATGAGGGCTGAGTAGACTTGCTGGATCTTGTTATGCTATGGTTGATATCACTGAGAAAGGTGATCTTTATAAATGAAGAAGCAAGAAATCTGAGAGAGAGAAGGGAATTGAGGGGAGTCTGTTGCCTGGATGTATTTCATGAGAGAAGAGTAAGTTTTAAACAATATTAAAAGAAAGAAAATTAATGAAACAGTAATTAGAAAGCACAAAAGAGTAATAAAATAGTAGCAGCAGCAACAAAATGACAGCAACCTACACACAGTTTTCAATAATAATTGTAAATATTAATGATCTAAAGTTCCTAATAATAAAGTTATTATTAATAACCTTAATTAATTAATAATCTATTATTAATAATAATGTTAGATGAATGGATTAAGAAACAAGAAACAAAATCCACATATATACATATATATATATGCTCATATTAGCTTTAAAAACAGGCAGTCCTTTACTGCAAAGAATGGAGAAATATTTCAAGAAAATATGACCAAGAAGCAAGTACTTCTATAATAATACCCCATAAAAATAAACTTTTACCTACAATAGACAGGGAAGAATTTTTTTTGGAGGACACTTAATTCTGATTGAGGGAACTATGAAACAAAAAAAAAAACTATATACACACCAACTCTGGTGTACTTAATTTAATAAAAGTAGATACATGAATGACTGAGAAAAATTTTCAAAACTGTGAAACATCTTTAGTTATCACGGAAAGGCAAATTAATATTTCTTTGATATTTCATATTACATCAGGGTAAAACATATTAGAAATCCAAATAATGATAAAAACTGCTGAGGATGTGGAGAAAGGGGAATCCATATTTGCTGCAAGTGCGATTCTGTATTTGTACAGCCAATATGGAGCTCAGTGAGGAGCTTCTTCATAACACAAGCAGCTGGTCTAGCTACATGACCCAGCTGAGTCACTCTTTGCAATATATCCAAAGGACTCTAGATCCTGCCACTCATACTTGCTTATTCATGTTTATTGATATTCTTCTTACAATAGCCAGAAAATGGAGAAAGCTTGATTAGAAAATATAACAAAACTGCATAATTACTCAGAGAATTTTTTCAGATATGAAGAAAACCAAAATAATATAAATGTCTAAATAAATAGATGAAGACCTTTATATCAAATGAGAGGGAAGGCAGAAAATAAAGCAAAAGCTTTTTACTTCCATGCTATTTATGTAGGTGGCTGCCAAAAGTATAGCCAAGTGTTGCGATTCAGGCCTTAAAGCGTGACACTGTACAAATTCCTCAAAACCAAGTGGAAAGGTTCTAGTACTCTTATTTTTTTTTTGTTTGTTTTGTTTTTTGTTTTGTTTTGGTTTGGTTTTTGGTTTTTGGTTTTTCGAGACAGGATTTCTCTGAGTAGCCCAGCCTGTCCTGGAACTTACTCTGTAGACCAGGCTGACCTGGAACTCAGAAATCCACCTGCCTCTGCCTCCCAAGTGCTGGGATTAAAGGCGTGCACCACCACCGTCCGGCTTTTTGTTTGTTTGTTTGTTTGATTGATTGATTGATTGATTGTTTTGAGACAGAGCTTCTCTGTGTAGCCCTATGGCTGTCCCGGAACTCACTCTGTAGACCACGCTGGTCTCGAACTCAGAAATCTGCCTGCCTCTGCCTCCCAAGTGCTGGGATTAAAAGCGTGCACCACCACTGCCTGGCTCTAGTACTCTTATTTATTCATAAACAGCAAGAAGCAAATAAATGGTAAAATTGGCCCCACATTAATTTGTTCACACACTCTCCCACTAACCTTTCCAGTCTGGCAGTCATTTCACTAGCTCTCTGGTGGAGGCTCGCAGGTAAGGCTAGACTTGTTGTTCCTTGCTCTGGATCCTCGAGCTGAGCCGTGGTGTGCAGGCCTTTGCTGTGTAAGCAGTGGGTGTCCACCCAGATTATTTCTCCACACCAAGTATCTCTGCTGGGCTCTCGGGATGAGCAATTTTGCAATGCCAGACTGGAGTTTTTAAGCTAAATTCAGCCAAGTACAACTAGGCTGTTCCACACATTATTTCAAGCACTTCTTTATCACTTGCATGCACACATGAGCTCTCTATGTCCTGGTTATCTAGTTATCAATTCTCTAAGATTTGGTTTTCATTACTATCTTTAGCGGAAAGGGAAGCTCGGCAGTGGCAGGGCCCCAGGCAGGCAATTTTCACAGCTTCAGGAAAAGTGCCCTCCGAGGCTATGTGTTCTTTACACCTAGTTTTAGGGTGTGTTCCCCAAGCTCAAATCTACCAAAAAAGAAAATTGCTCAAGTTGACAATCAAGGCTATCTGGTGTGTGTGTGTGTGTGTATGTGTGTGTGTGTGTGTGTGTGTGTGTGTGTGTACAATAATATGTTTTTTTTTTTTAAAGTGAAGGTGAGAAGGACGAGGACAAAAGTCAAGTTGTGTGGGTAGAAGTGGATAGGATTAATGTAAAGGCTGTACTCACGCAGGAAATTTTCAACAACTATTTGAATGACAAGTTTTTTAAATATGTGGAGGGAAAGCTGAAATAGGTTTAAAGAAGTGCTTCGAGTGAAGAAATGGAGGAGAGAAAAGTAATTAAATTATCATCTCAAAAATAAACAAGGAAATGCATGTTGATATATCCAAAAATACTTTGACATTTTAGTAATTTAATATTTTAAAACTGAATTTAATTGTAGTACTATTGCAGTTTTGAAGAAACAGAAAGTTAGAAGTAATTTAAACTATCCTCTAATTTGAAAAAACTCAAGAAATACCACTAAATACAATTCTTGTAAACACATTTCTCATTTGTTTACATTTATATTTATTACATTTATCATTTTAGTCTCTAAATATGTTATTCACTTCCAGGTTAAATGTTATAATCAAAGTTGTCAACTTCAATTAGTGGTCCATAAATTAAAATTGACCTTCCCATTTATATCTTTTCAAATTAACATAGAAAGAACTAATAAGCAGAATCACTTCATTCAAATATGTAGCAAGAATTAAAATATTTACTTACCTAATTCAAATATATTCATGACAGCCAAATGATAACCTAAAATTAACCCTACTCTAGGGAAGTAATATACCTTTCTGAAAGTTTTACTTCCTAACATAAAACATCTTGTGCAACTGAAATTTTATTAACTTATGTTTGTTAAAAAATATATACTCTTTGAGGGTATTCCTCACCTACCCACCTCTCAAAGAGCAGCGAAGAGATGATGAAATGGGGGTTTCAGGGGGGAAACTGGGAAAGGGCATAACATTTGAAATGTAAATAAAGAAAATATCCAATAAAAAAATGTAATTCCTTCTGGTTTCCATCTATGTCTGGAGCTGGTCCTGTGCCACAGCTCTCCAGGATCTAAAAATGGAAGTAAAACAATAAAGAAATCACAGAGAAAAACTACCCTGGAGACAGAACTCATTTTGAGTAACAAAAACACCCAGCATAGCTAAAACTATTCTCAACAATAAAAGAACTTCTGGAGGAATCATCACACCTGACCTCAAGCTGTACTACAAAGCAAATGTGATTAAAAACTGCATGGTATTGGTACAGTGACAGGCAGGAAGATCAATGGAATAGAACTGAAGACCCAGAAATGAACCCACACACCTATGGTCACTTGATCATTGACAAAGGAGCTAAAAGCATCCAGTGAAAAATAACAGCATTTTCAACAAATGGTGCTGGTTCAATTGGCTGTCAGCATGCAGAAGAATGCAAATTGATCCATTCTTATCTCTTTGTACAAAGCTCAAGTAGAGCAGATCAAGAACCTCCACATTAAACCAGATACACTGCATTTAATAGAAGAAAAAGTGGGGGAAAACCTGGAACACATGGGCACAGGGGAAATTTTCCTGAAGAGAACACCAATGACTTTATACTCTGAGATCAAGAATCAATAAATGGGACCCCACAAAATTGCAAAAGTAAAAGTCACTGTCAATTGAACAAAATAGCAACCAACAGTTTGGCATAATATCTTTACCAATCCACACATGGTATGTACTCATTGATAAGTGGGTATTCAACAAAGAGTGTGGAATACCCACAATACCTCATGGACCATATGAAACTCAAGAGAAAGGAAGACCAAAGAGTGGATGCTTCAGTCTTACTTAGAAGGGGGAACAAAATAATCAAGGGAAGTAGAGGGTAGGAGAGACTTGGGAGGAAGAGAAGAGGGGGAAGGGAAAAAGAGGGAAAGAATCAGGTATGGGAGGGTACGAAGGAGATTGATACAGAGGATCAGGAAATTGAACAGAGATGTTTAGCAATGGGGAATTGGGGATTGGGGATAGCAACAAGAAAGTCCCAGGTGCCAGAAAAGCAAGAACCTCCCAGGACCTCATGGGGTGACATTAGCTGTAATACCCCACAAAGTGGAGGGACAACCTGACAAGACCACATCCAGAGGTTAAGCATGCCTCCCCCCCCC
>NW_022196912.1:78181128-78186749 GCF_008632895.1 Mastomys coucha | reverse complement strand
GAGGGGTGGGGTCACCCACCCACCACCAAAACTTTAACCCAGAATTGCTCCTGTCTAAAGAAATACAGGGACAATTAGTAGAAACTGAAGAAAAGGCCATCCAGAGACTGCCCTACCTGGGGATCCATCCTATATGCAGACACCAAACCCAGACCTTATTGTGGATGCCAAGAAGTGCTTGCCAACAGGAACCTGAAACAGCTGTTCATGAAAGGCTTTGCCAGATCCTGACCAATACAGATGCAGAGCCTCACAAAGGGTCTAAGCAAAGGGACCAAGCAAGCAGTTAGGGGAAGGACTGAAGGATCTTAAGGGGCCTCATCTGTGGGAGGGGAGTCAGTGAAAGCTTGAGGTCTCAGTGTAGAGGAAAGCCAGGGCAGGGGGGGCAGAAGTGGGTAAAGGGGTAGGGGAATACCCTCATAAAAGCAGTGTAGGGACATGAGATAGGGGGTTTGCAGAGGGGAATCTAGGAAAAGGGCTAACATTTGATATGTAAATAAATAAAATATCAAATTTTAAAAAAGAAAAATTTGCAAAAAAAAAGAAATGCCCATAAACAAAATGCCTTAGTTATTAACAAGTATAAATATATATGTACTTTATGTTCTAGTTATTTTAAATGTACATATATATTTTTTAATATACATATATATTGGATATATGTATATATAAATGTACATATTTAAGCATGCATATGTTGAAGGTTACAAGTTTGAAAAAGATTCACTAAACAAAGAAAGCCAAACTGATAAAAGGTTTGTTACATGGTTTTGCAAGTAAATAATATTTTGGTTTTAGAATAGATGATCTATAAATAAAAGATACTTCTGTTTTTCCTTTATAAACATATATCAAAATAATTTTAAATTGGTGATGATCAAGCTCATGTAGATTGTAATCAATTAAAAGTATTAAGATTTTAGGTATCCTATTCATAATATGAAACATTTTCTCTTTATGCTTTATCTATTAGTGCTTATGATTACTATTAGTCCAATTTGAATAAGAATAAGAAGTTTCAGTACCTATTATGTAGGCAAAAAATAGCAAAATAACCTAAATAATACAAAAATCCTGAATGTTTGTTATGATGAGGTTAATCTTATGGAAATATTTTTGTACTTCAGAGAGGTTGGTGACTACTTATACATACCTATAAAACCAATGAATAAGTCATAGGAGTCCAGAGAGACTGAAACAAAAAACAGAGCCTGCATGGGTCTGACCTAGGCCCTCTTCATATATGTTATGGCTATATAGATTGGTCTTCCTGTGGACGCTTAATAGTGGGAACTGGGGCTGTCCCAAACTCTTTTGCCTGCTTTACTTTTTCCTCCTACATGAGGAATTATGTGTAGTCTTATTGTAACATGTTATGCTGTGTAAAGTTGATATCCCTGGGAGATCTGCTCTTTTTTGAAGGGAAACAGGATGAATGAATCTGGAAAGGGGAGACGGGGAAGGAACTCGGGGGAGTGTAAGGAGGGGAAAATGTGGTCAGTATGTAATGTATGAGAGTAGAATAAGAAAAATATTTGACATTTTCATTTTAGAACTTTTAATTTTAAAATAAAATAATAGTTGGGTACTGTCAGAGACTCTCAGGAGACAGCTATATCAGGTTCCTGTCATCCAGCACTTGCTGGCATCCACAATAGTGTCTGGATTT
Organism: Mastomys coucha; assembly: GCF_008632895.1. Lineage (NCBI taxonomy): Eukaryota > Metazoa > Chordata > Mammalia > Rodentia > Muridae > Mastomys > Mastomys coucha. Next base: position 78,185,080 of record NW_022196912.1, on the reverse strand, counting down.
GATGATTGAATATGGGAAGGATTCCCTGGTGAAGCAGTCTCTGAATTGTCCTTCCTTTACTCTCTGCTCCATAGTTAGTCTCTACAACTCCTTCCATGGGTATTTTGTACCCCCTTTTAAGAAGGAACGAAGTATCCACACTTTGGTCTTCCTTCTTCTCGAGTTTCTTATAGTTTGTGGTTTGTACTTTGTGTATTCCGACCTTCTGGGCTAATATCCACTTATCAGAGAATGCATACCATGTGTGTTCTTTTGTGATTGGGTTACCTCACTTAGGTTGACGTACTACAGGTCCATCCATTTCCTCAAGAATTTCATAAATTCATAGTTTTTAATAGCTTAGTAGTACTCCACTGTGTAGATGTCCCACATTTTCTGTATCCATTCCTCTGTTGAGGGACATCTGGGTTGTTTCCACTTTCTGGGTAGAGGCTCACAACCATCCATTGGACTGTGTACAGGATCCCCAATAAAAGAGCTAGAGAAAGGACCCAAGGAGCTGAAGGGTTTGCAGCCCCTTAGCATGAACAACAATATGAACTAACTAGTACCCTCAGAGCTCCCAGGGACTAAAACTCCAACCAAAGAGTACATATGGGGGGGACTCATGGCTCCAGCAGCATGTGTATAACAGAGGATGGTCAAGTTGGTCATCAATGGAAGGAGAGGACCTTGGCCCTGTGAAGGTTCTATGCCCCAGTGTAGGGGAATGCCAGGGCCAGGAAGCAGGAGGGAGTGGGATGGTGAGCAGGAGGGGGAGTGAACAGGGGTTTGTTTTAGTTTTTGGGTTTTTCCTTTTTTTTTTTTTTTGGAGGGGAACCTGGGAAAGGAGATATTGTAAATAAAGGAAACATCTAATAAAAAAATAAAATAAAATAATAGAAGGTTGGAATAATGAAAAAGAAGTTCCCTCTATATAAAAATAACCTGTACAAATTTTCAGGTGAAAAGAAAAACTGTGTCTAACTTTTCCTCTTATAATGATGATGACTTTTAATATTGAAAACATGTATGTGATGTAATTGTCTTTTTTCATTCAATATTTTGCTTTCTCTATTATTGTACAGTAGAAGAACTCATTCTAGTAATATTTACTTTTGAAAACTAAATAATGATACATATATATATATATACATCACAAAGAAAACACAAAGAAATTCTGAATGTATTTATGATTGGTTATGAAAAATTCTTTTACTATGGCTGAATTTATTTGATGAAGAAAAATACATATTGTATAAATTTCTTTAGTGACTTCCTATGACAATATAATAGAGCTGAATGAAAAATTGCTTTAAATTATTGAAAAACCAAATAATGAATTTAAAATCATGTGCAGCTGTATTATTTCACAACTATATCAAAATGAAGACTGTACCAGATAATGTTTGGAAATAATAAATTTCAAAATAAGTTATAATACCTATATGATATAATATATAGTTATATATATAATATACATATATAATATGTATATATACTTGCTTTTATATTTAAATGTCTTATTTTATACAACTGCACATGAGAATATTCTGTTTTCATCATTTCAATTGCTCGTTAATTCTTTCCTATTCATCCTGTGTCTCACACAATATTTTTTGATTTATGAACTTTTAAATCATTGTTATACATATGATATGATGTAGATAGTCTTACATATGTCACACACATGGAGGAAGAGAGGAAGAGAGAGAGGAAAGAAACAGAGACAGAGAGACAGAAACAGAGAGGAGAGAGAGAGGGGGGGGGAGGGAGAGATCCTGGTAAGTCTATTAAGTTTGAATGTAGTTAGGTCTTACTACTTGGGACTGAACAAACTCTTAAGGCCTCATTCATAGGAAAGACTTGTTCTGACTCCTTGAGAAATATTAATTGACTGTCCCTTCACCTAGAAGTTAAAACTTCTGGGACACGCTATCAACATAAGCATTTTAGATAGCTGTTATTGTGAAGGAATTGTTAGATGACTGTACCGTTCCTTTTTTATCTTTATGTGTACAGCTCAGCTGCTAGTAACATATAGAAGATACTGCCTCAGCAGAAATGTCATTTTTTTTTGTTTTGTTTTTTTGTTTTTCGAGACAGGGTTTCTCTGTATAGCCCTGGCTGTCCTGGAACTCACTCTGTAGACCAGGCTGGTCTCAAACTCAGAAATCTGAGTCTCTCTGTCTCTGCCTCCCAGGTCATTTTTTTTTATTTTACCAAATTATACATTCCTGTAGTACTTTCTGCTCAACAAGTTTCTTTGTTAAGTAAGAACTATGCTTATCTGTTGGTATAAGGATATATATTTACAATGCACTCAAAGGTTACACTTGTTTTAGATATTGGCTGTAGAAGGTTCTCCTCTAAAGTCCATGATCTTATCAATCACAGGCAATTGACTGGGTTTGCAATATCAGGCAGGGATACCCTATTACTGAGCAGGCCTAAAGTCCAACTGAGCCATAGGTAGGTAGCTCTAGTATATAAATGTCACTACTTGAGGCTATCTTTCTATGTTATCATTGTTCTTTCAGGTAGAACTGTTGATTGTTGCCGTCTATGCATCTTGCATAAAACATTTCAAAACTATGCAAGTTGGATAGGTAGGAGGCTTCCAAGTCAGTTATAGTTCAGTTCTTCCAACTTCTCTCACTGAAATGTGTGCTGTCTTCAGCACCAAGGTCTTCTTACATATTCTGGGGAGCCGATCAAGTGTAATGTAAAATCTCAAGACTACTTTGATGGTCTCTTTAATTTCCCAAACCAATAACTCTAAGTGATGCTTCCTATACTTGACAATGAAGTGCTGGCTTGATAGTATAATCCTCCATTGTAAAGAATTATCACCCTAAATGATGTACCTTCTTTCAAACTCTCTCACTCACAATATACTGTGCATGTAGTTAAAGGAAACATGTGTTTTCCTATGGTATTTTTAACTATCACTACTGTTATTACTCCTTCTACCTTCTCCCCTGTATTGTCCTTCATTTCTCTTTTCATTTCTGATCCCTATATTTTCTCATTTCTCAGTTTAAAACCCCTATGTTCCATCAATTAGCCATCTTTAGCTGTATCTACTCTTACTGCTCTTTTTGTTCTTGCTTCTGTGATAACTCCAAATTAATAACTAAAAACCTAATTTGGATCTATGTTCCTGAAATAAAAGAGAACACTTGGTGATTGTTTTTCTGGTTTTTGGTGTTTCTTTCACTCAGTACAATACACTCAAGTTACATCCATTTACCCTAATATTTCATGTTTTCTGTCTGTTTTTTCAGATAAGTAGAATTCCACTGTGTATGTGTACCACATTTTCATTATCTATTGATTAGTTGAAGGACATTTGACTTCTTTCTGTTTTGTAGCTATTGTGAATAGAGTTGAAACAGACATAGCTGAGAAACATTCTGTGAAGTATTATAGTAGGTCTAGTAGACAAATGCCAATACCTGGGTCATACAGTAGACTTTTTAACTTTTTTGAAGATTTCCTCACTGACAATCAACACAGGTACCACTTTTACCCCATCTTTTACAGAATTAGCTGTTAGTTGGGTTTTGTTCTGATTTTAACCTTTTTGCATTGTGAAAGATGAAATATCAGTGTATATTTAATTTATATATATATCTAATTACTAAAGATGTTAGACACTTTTAAAGATATTCCATAACCATTTTTATTTCTTACTTTGAGTGCACATTGTTCAGATACAAATTTGATTTTTCTAATTAAGTCATTTTTACTTTTACTCCTCTTTTTGAATTATTTGTGTATTCTAGATACTAATCTTCTATCAGATATATATCTGTTCTGTTATGATGGTTAGGATGAGAATAGTCTGTGTAATAAAACTCATAAGTGTGAATGCTTGCTCCCAAACTAGTAAAACTGTTTGGAAATGATTAACAGCTATGACTTTCTGGAGGAAGTGTTTCATTGGAGATGAGCTTTGAGATTTAAAATT
>NW_022196912.1:78163080-78180932 GCF_008632895.1 Mastomys coucha | reverse complement strand
CCCCCCCCCCTGCCTGCTACCTACAAGTCAGGATGTAGATTAGATACTGTTCAAGCACTATGCCTGTGTAGTGCCATGTCTCACCATGATGCTCAGGATCTAACCCTCTGAGACTTTAAGAAGCCCCAAATTAAATGCCTGGGTTATAGTGTTTCATTATAGCAATAGAACAGCAACTAAAACAGCTAGCAAAGATTTTCACTCTGTGAGATTCCTTATCTTTAATTTTTTTTCTATACAGAAGCATTTTAGTTTTAAGAAGCCCCATTTGTTTGCCTTAATTCATAACCAAATAGGGTTCTAGTCAGACAGCCTTTCAAGCAGCAATTTTTGTAGCATGTTGCTGGTGTTTTCTTGTAGGATTTTTGGACCTACATTTTTTACAGGTAATCTTTTTTTGCAATTGAAGTTGTTCTCGTGAAATGATATATATGTAAAACATTTTATTCTGCTTGTGGACAATCATATTTTGAAGATACTACCTTCAGTATGCCTTTCTAGCATCTTCAATGGTTGTAGTCATGTGCAATTATGCTCTGTTTTCTATTTTGTTCCATTTTTCTACATGTCAGTTCTTATGCCAATGCCATGCATTTTTGTTAATGAAGCTCAATAATATAGCTTGAAATCAAGTATAATAATCCTGTCTGCATTGTTCTTTGGCTCAGATTATTTTCACTATACAGAAGATTTTGAGGTCCATATTAATTTTAGGATAATTTATTTTAAATTTCTGCAGTATCATGGAGATATTAATTAGTATTTTAGCCGAGCAGTGGTGGCTCACACCTTTAATCCCAGCACTTGGGAGGCAGAGCCAGGTGGATTTCTGAGTTCCAGGCCAGCCTAGTCTACAGAGTGAGTTCCAGGACAGCCAGGGCTACACAGAGAAACCCTGTCTTGAAAATAAAAACAAACAAAACATTAAAAAAAATTAGTATTTCACTGAATTTTTAAATTGCTTTTTGATAGGATTTAATTTTTCACAATATCAATTCCAGCAACATGTGAGCATGCCTTTAATTTGTTTCTTCATGGCTTAAGTTTTCATTGCAGAGATTTTTCATCTCTTCAACTAACTTTATATTAAGTATATTTTTTCAGACTACTGTGAATAGAAGTGTTTCTGGGATCTTGTTCTCAACATGGTTGTTATCGTTACATATAAATGTTACCGATTTTTGTAAGATTTCATTCTCTAAATGTGTTGATCATTTTAAAATGTGTTGACCCAACTATGCCACTCCTAGGCATATACCCCAAAGATGCTCCAACATATATCAAGGACACATGCTACACTATGCTCATAGCAGGCTTATTTATAATAGCCAGAACCAGGAATCAACCTAGATGTCCCTTAACAGAGGAATAAAGAAAATGTGGTACATTTATACAAAGAAATACTATTCAGATCTTAAAAACAATGACTTTTTAATATTTGCAGGCAAATGGATGGAATTAGAAAATATCCTGTATGAGGTAACTCAGCCACAAAAGGATGCATATACTCACTGGTAAGTGGATATTAGCTCCAAAGCTCAGAATGCCCACAATACAACTCACAGACTATATGAAGTTCAAGAAGAAGGAAGAGCAAAGTGTGTATGCTTCAGTCCTACTTAGAAGGGGGGATAAAATTATCATAGGAGATAGAGGGAGGAAGGGACATGGGAAGGAGAGAGGAGTGGGGGAAGAGGGCAGGAGCAGGTGTGGGAGGAGACAGGGAGAAGCACAGAAGATCATGAAATTGAATGGAGGTTTGTAGCACTGGGGGATGGGCAATTGGGGGTAGTCACTAGAAAGTTCCAAATTCCAGAGTATCAAGAAGTTCCCAGGACCCAACGGGGTTGACATTAGCTGAACTACTGAACAAAAGGGACATAGAACCTACAGAGAACATATCCAGTGGATAGGCAAGGCTCCTGGTTGAGGTATGGGGCCACCCACCCATCTCAAAAATTTTAACCCAAAATGGTTCCTGTCTAAATGAAATGCAGGAACAAAGAGTGGAGCAGAGACTGAAGAAAAGGCCATCCAGAGACCACCCTACCTAGGGATCCATCCTATCTCCAGACACCAAACCCAGCCACTATTGCTAATACCAAGAAGAGCTTGTTGAGAGGAGCCTGGTATGGCTGTCTACTGAGAGGCTCTGCCAAAGCCTGACCAATACAGATGCAGACCAACCACCAGAATGAGCACAGGGAGCCCAGTGGAAGTGTTAAGGGAAGGACAAAAGAGCCGAAGGGGATTGCAATCCTATAGTATTTATGTTTGTCAGGGGTGTTGGACTACAGGTTTTGTGTCTTTTTATGGTTGTTTTTGAATAATTGTCTTGTTTTGATATAAAAGTAACACTGATTTTTAGAAGTTTGTAAGTTTTCCTTCATTTTACACCCTGTACACTGCCCCACCTCCTCCCAGCTCCCCCATATACTTTGATTTATTTTATATGATTAAAAAAGTATGTATGATCTCTTGAAACTCTGGCAAAATTTTAGTGTGAACCAAGCTGTTCCTCTGCCTTATGAAGACAGAAAGATATATTTATTAGTTTTCAAATTTCCTAATTGTTATGAATTAGTTCAATTTTCTATCTTTTAATCAAAAGATTTTTTTTGATCTTTTAGTGGCTTAGCTTTTTTTTATTTCAATGAATATGTAGAGGTTAATTTCAAATATAGAGGTAGATGCTCTTGGCCAATTATTGGACAGAGCATAGGGTCCCCAATGGAGGAGCTAGAGAAAGGATCCAAGGAGCTGAAGGGGTTTGTGGCCCCATGGGAGGAACAACAATATGAACTAACTAGTACCCTCAGAGCTCCCAGGGACTAAACCACCAACCAAAGAGTACACATGGAGGGACCCATGGCTCCAGCCGCATATGTAGCAGAGGATGACCTTGCTGGTCATCAGTGGGAGGAGAGGCCCTTGGTCTTGCGAAGGCTCTATACCCTAGTGTAGGGGAATGCCAGGACCAGGAATCAGGAGTTGGTGGGTTGGTGAGCAGGGCAAGGGGTGATGCGTTAGGCGGTTTTCAGAGGAGAAACCAGGAAAGGGGATAATATTTGAAATGTAAATAAAGAAAATATCTAATAAAAAATAAAATGAAATGAAAATTAGGCTAAAAATGAAAAATACCACTTTGTTTCTTGAACACAGAAATATATTCAAAATATGATACTTTATTTTATAAGCACAAAAATATTTTTGTGTAAATAATGATATATTAAAATCATACTTTTCATTATTATATTTGAGATTGTGAGGGAAATGTTTTAAGAACTGAACATAATGACCAAATAAGAAATTTTAACTTCAGTAATAGCTGTTTATGAATATATTAATTAGGTTTTAAACCATTTTTTAGGCAGGAAAACAACATAATAATCACACCAAATAACTAAATTTGCAATAAACTTTAAATAAAATTGAATTATATAGATAAAATAGCATTTTAATTACCAAATTTTTTAATACCAAATGAGGTTTGGTAGCTCATGCCTTGAATCCCAACACTCAGGAGGCTGAGGCAGGTGGATTTCTATGAATTTGAAGGCAGGCTGGTCTTCAACATGAGTTTCAGGACATGTGGTACTTTTTTCAAACACATAGTCTTCATTAAATCAATTAGATATGTTTTTATAACTTGTACTTTCACATAATCAGTTTGGTTCCAGTAATTATTCCTGAGACTAAATGATTTGGTGTGTCATAATGATTATGTGTTATGTTTTCAATTTATCAACAAGTAAGCCATCTATTTAAAAACTGATATTTTTAAGTAAATATAAAGAATACTGAGTTTATTATGACACTTCCATACACACATTGTTATTAGAAATTCTGAAGCAAGAAATAACATATACTGTGCAAAAACTGGTTTTCTGCAAGTTCCTGTGTGTCATGTGGTCATGATATCTCAATTATTCGAGTCACATGAATAAGAGCTCAGGTTTGGCATCCAGTTTCTTTGCATGGATTCAACAGTCCTTGTTGTATCTTGTTGAGAAAATATACACCAATGTGTTTCATATTTTTACTATCATTTTCCATGAATGATGATAAATGCTTTATTAACATTGTTTTTACCCCTGCTTGCTTTTGGTATCACTAGAATATCATATTGACTCTGCCAGTGTGAATGGTTTTGCATGCATATAGCAGGTAACAAGCAGAATGATTAAACTTGTTCAAGCAACATTTATATTTGTGTAACGAAGCAGCATAATCTAGATAAATGACCTTCCTATCACATTTTAATAATCCAGACAGATTGTAGTGAAAACAAGCCAAAGAAAAAAAAAGAAAACCCTCTACTTCAGCAAAGCATAAGTAAGAATGAAAGTGATGTCAGTTTCAAAACAGAAGAGGACTTCTCTCAAGGAATTTTATGTATTTAGAGTAAAATAAACTTGAAAAGTAATGGTGCTGTACTACTCAAATTAGCAACAGTAAGTAGTATTTCCTGTCATACCTACACTTCACCACATGTAGGTCTATACACTGGTTATATTTGTCTGATATTATTTATAACATACACTTGAATAGACAATATTTTGTTGTATTTATTTCTAAAAATGCTGACTCATTTCCAATATGTTTTAACCATGTAGCCTGTATATTCATTTAATTATATTTTTGAAATTAAAAATAATTATAACATCTCTCCCTTCCCCTTTCTCCTACAAAACCCTTCCCTATGTCACTCCCTGCTCTTCTTCAAATTCATGTAATTTTTTCACTAATTGTCATTGCATATACATATGTATATGTATATACATTACCAAATATAACCCTCTCAGTCTGTATAAATGTTACATGTGTATATGTTTTCAGAGATGATATTTGGCTCTGGACAACCAGTTTTGGCTTTTGGCAATCTTTTCTGGAGATAATGGCCTCTCATGCTCCTATTGCCTATAGTATTTATTTATTTGTTTGTTTGTTTATTCTTTAGTCCAGACTTTATCCCTCTCCTGGTACACTCTCCTATTGTTCCACATCCCACTCCTCCTCCCCATCTCCATTTTCAAGAGGATGTCTCCACCTCCCCCAACCCATCAGACCTCTCTACTCCCTGGAGCCCCAAGACTCTTGAGGGTTAGATGCATCTTCTCTCACTGAGTCTAGACCAGGGAGTCCTCTGTTATATATGTGTTGGGGGTCTCATATCAGCTTGTGCATGCTGCTGGTTGGTGGCTCAGTGTCTGAGAAGTCCAGGGGGTCCATGTTAGTTGAGCCTGCTGGTTTTCCTATAGGGTCATCCTCCTCCTTAGCTTCTTTCAGCTTTTTCCTAAATCAGTTGGTTTTTCCAATCAGTTGGTCACCAACTTCTGTCAATTTGTTATGTGTAAATATCTGCATCTGACTCTTTCAGCTGCATGATTGTCCTTTTGGAGGGCAGTCATGATAGGTCCCATTTTTTGAGTGCTCTATAGCCTCAGTAAAGTTTCAGGCCTTGGGGGCCTCCCTGTGAGCTGGATTCTACTTTGGGCCTATTTCTGGACCTCCTTTTCCTTAGGCTTTTCTCCCCTTCCATCCCTGCAATTCTTTCAGACCAGAATAATTCTTGGTCAGAGTTTTGATTGTGGGGTGGCAACCCCATCCCTCCATTTGCTGCCCTGTCTTTTTATTAGAGGTGAATTCTACATGTTCACTCTACTCATTGTAGGACATTTAATCTAATGTCCCTCCCTTTGAGTCCTGAGAGCCTCTTAACTTCTAGGTCTCTGGTACAGTCTAGAGGGTCCCCCTATCTCCTTCCTGCTGAGGTTGCCAATGGACAGAGCAAATCTCAAAATCATGTGGAAAAGTAAAAATCCCAGAATAGAAAAAAAAAAAAAAAAACTCTTAACAACAAAAGAACTTCTGGGGGAATCATCATCCCTGACCTCAAGCAATACTACAGAGTAATAGTGATAAAACTGCATGATATTGGTGCAGAGACAGACAAGTTGGTCAATGGAATAGAACTGAACACCCAGAAATAAAACCATACACTTTCAGACACTTGATCTTTGACAAAAAAGAAAGATACAATGGATAAAAGAAAGCACCTTCAATAAATGGTGATGGTCTAACTGTCAATTTGTATGTAGAAAAATGAAAATAGATCCATATTTGTCCACTTGCACATATCTCAAGGCCAACTGGATCAATGACATCAACATAAAACCAGATACACTGATTCTAATAGAAATTCAGAAAGAGCCTCAAACTCATTAGCACAGAGGGGAATTCCCTAAAGAGAACACAAATGACTCGGCTCTAAGATCAGGAATTGCATAAGCTCTTGCCTCCAGTCTCTGCCCTTTTTGAGATCCTGATGGATAATGAACAGTGTTGTGGAAGTATAAGCCAAATAAATCTCCCCTCCCTGGCAAAAAAAAAAAAAAAAAATGAAGTACTGATAAGTGAGACCTCATGAAACTGGAAAGCTTCTGTAAGACAAAGGACATAGTCATTAGGACAAATCAGCAACCTACAGATTGAGAAAAAGTCTTTACTAACCCCACATCTGATAGCAGGCTAATATTCAAAATACATAAAGTACTCAGGAAGCTAACCACCAAGAAATGAAACAACCCAATCAAAAATGTGGTATAGAATTAAACAGAGAATTCACAACAGAGGAAACTCAAATGGCTAAGAAGCTCTTAAAGAAACGTTCAATGTCCATAGTCATCAAGGAAATGCAAATCAAAACAATTCTGAGATTCCACCTTACACAAATCAGAATGAATAAGATCAAAAACTCAATTGACAGCACATGCTGGCGAGGATGTAGAGAAAGAGGAACACTTCTCTATTGCTGGTGGGATTGCAAACTAGTAAAATCATTCTAGAAATCAATTTAGATGCTCCTCAGAAAATTGGAAGTAGTTTTACTTGAAGACCCAGCTATGCTACTCTAGGGCATATATCCAAAAGATGTCCCACCATGCCACAGTGGCATGTATCCCACTATGTTCATAGCGACCTTATTTGTGATAGCCAGAAGCTGGAAATAACCTAGATGTCCCACAACAGAAGAATGGATACCGAAAATGAGTTTATTTATACAATGGAATACTAATCATCTATTAAGACCAAGGACACTATAAGTTCTGCAGCCAAATGGATAGAACTAGAAAATATCATCTTGAGTGAGGTAACTCACAACCAAAAGGATATATATGATATGTACTCACTAACAAGTGCATAATAGCCAAAATTGTACAGAAATCTCAGGATATAATCCATAGAACTCAAAAAGGCTAAAGAGCAGAAGGGCCCAAGTGAGGATGTCTCAGTCTCTCTTGGGAGAGAGAAGAAATCAGTCATAAGAAGGAAGAGACCTGGGTGAGAAAGGGGACAGGGAATGGAATATGATCAAATATTGGGGCCTGGAACAGCACTGAAGCCCTGAAGGCCTATAGCTCTTTATGTGGAGTTGAGGTTCCATGGACTATCCTCTAACCACTTTGGCATATCTGCTGATATTATTCTTGTTCAGTTCACATTGCAGTACCCATGTTGGTACTTTACAAGTATTATGTTTCAAATATCAGTAGAGTGGGTCATATGAAAATAAATCATTAGTTTTTGTTTATGCCAGTGAGATAGGAAAGATAATTGTTTGGAGGAATTTCAAAATAACTCAATTTAAAACGACACAAAGAACATAGAGAAAATTCCCTGTTCTTCCCATTGAGTTTAGTTTACTTTTTAACACTCTAATTAGATTGTTTTGGATTGAAGTGGCCTAGTTCCTGTCATTATAAATCACCATACTTGGATCCTTTGTAACTGTATAAATACCAACACAGCTTGATATGCTAGGAACAAACCCTCAACTAGTAATTGAGTTTTTATTCATTCATTATTTCTTAAACCTGGAGCTACAAAACTGATTATAGTTGGGAGAGTTTCAGTCTTGGAAAGAAAGGGCAGACATACAGGTTAATGTGAGTTATAGTACAGGTATCAGCTAAAAGTTGTGAAGTAATATATAACTAAGAACCTACTGCTGACAAAAGAATTAACAGAATAATTGAAAAATTAAAGAAAATAAGTTATTGTCTGCCAAACATAGAAAGCATAAGGGACAATATTTTTCACATGCAATTCTTCAAACCTCATACTTTAACATCTCTTTTTTCAGACAATTCTTGTTGTTCACTCAGAAAATCTTCCTCAATTAAAAAAAATATAAATGAATAATGCAGCACCATTGACATAGATGTTCAGTGTCTCTTAGTAAGACAGTTTATTTTACTCACCTTCCCTTAATATTAATAAGTACGACAGCCTCATGGAAGGAAATAAGAACTATGTGGAAAAGAGAAACTTTATGCAGAGAGAGCATGGGATTCTCCAAGGCTCTGGACATTATCTTATTTCTACTGATAAAGCTGCACAACAAATTCTCAAGTTTCAGTGCTGGAACTTATGACCTTCTTATTCATTCTGATGATTTTTGCATGTAATTTCAAATGAGTTGTTATTGCTCCTCAAATATAACCAGTAGGAATAGGAATGTATTTCTAGAAAAGATATAACTAAGTCAATCTCTCAGGTTTACTCTTCCTAATATTATGTCGTTCCATGAACTCTCCTTTCTACAGCCTATTCCCACTTTCACTCCCACAGTGACACACTTCCTCCAATAATGCCACACCTATTCCAACAAGGGCACACCTAGTAGTGCAACTCCCTGGGCCAAGCATATTCAAACCACTACACCAGGACATTTAAATTTAATATTTTTGTCAACATTTGTTTCAGGATGTTATTTTAGTTGATAAAATTAAGGGCATATGCTACAACACACACACAAACACACACATGTATGTATGTGTGTATGTATGTGTATATATACATATACATATTTATACATAAAACATACATGTTTATTGTAATTTGTTGCATCCTTATTAACATCTCAGCTTAAATGATTCTACCAAAGCAAAACTTACCAGAAATATAAATATAAATATAAATATAAATATAAATATGTGCATCCATGTATACTGTTGTCTAAATAATAAAAGACAGTATTCTGGCATGATGACACATGACAATAATTTGATTAGTAAAGAGACAGAGGAAGAAAGTTTGTTAGTTGAAAGACAATTTGAACTACAGAGTGATATCTTCTGTATATTGTCTATCTCTCTCTCTATCTATCTACCTATCTATCATCTATCTATACATATATAAAATCATATTAGAAGACAGACAGATAGACAGGTAGGTAGATAGATAGATAAATAGATAGATAGATAGATAGATAGATAGATAGATAGATAGGTAGATAGGTAGATAGATATAGACGATAGACTAATTGATCAAATGGTGCATATATGGTTCATTGGCAGATTGCTTTCCTATCTTGTTTAACCCTTAATTCAATTTATCACTAAAACCAATTAGCTGAACAGGAAGAAAAAAACAGTTTAGAAATGTCATAGTTAGAAACAAAATTCTATATTTGAGTATGTCAATTTAAAACCCATGTAGCTTTATTCAAATGTTCACAGTTCATTTTTATGGGGTGACATATGTAATGTTCTTCTTTGTTACTTAAAACATCTCATCTACTTGTATGTTTGTGTCTAGATCATGAAATCTGGTATTAGGGTAATATTGATAGTTGAGGGTCACAGAAGATATAACTGTATTAGACTCTTGTCCTAAGAAATTTTTTAGATGTCAAATAATGCTTAGAATATTGTACCAAAGTAAACAACAATTCAACTTTCTATGCAGTTTCCTATGGGATCAACAGTATGAAACATCCATGGTGGCCATTTTCCTTAGCATCTTGCCTATACTAAATGTCTCCAAGATGACTCAAGCTAGCTGATTGCATATTGATGTTTGTTTGTTTGTTTGTTTGTTTGTTTGTTTTTATACCTGAAACACATCTGGAATGCATGATGGTTTGAACCAATGATTTCAATGACTAATAAAAGGAGTGTCTACTTTAAGACGGCAAGTAAGGACACTACTACTAATGCTGAGGAGCAGGATGGTCGATTGTAATGGCAGGAGAATTCAGGATGTAATTATTTTTTCATACTTTGGGCTGACTGGCTTTTCCTGTCTTTGGATGCCAGAACATCAGTGTCTCAGGAGTTCAGACAAACATGTGCCCTATTCAGAGACTCCAGTTACCCAGTCTGTCATAATTTGACTAAAGTTACTTTGTTTACCATGGTTCATCTTGCAAGCTGTCTATATAGAGAATTTTCAGCTACAGTTGTGTTGAGATGCAGTGCAAATCAATCTTATGTTATATACTGGATCTGTACATCTATACAATGATCTTTTAATCATTTGTTGTTGTTTTCTCTATCAAACATCTTTATAAATAATTTCTATGTTAGTCTATAACAAAGACTGCCTAATAAAAAGACTTGTATATACTTCCCAACTAACATACATGTGCTATATTATTCTTCACTGTAATATGGTAGTTCATCCACATACTCAGTAACCAAAAAAAAAAAAAAATGAAAAAAATGAAAATCAACTAAACTAAAAGCCATAATCCATATGAAGAAGACATAGTAAAAATCTGTGCATGCCCTTTGCATGCTACCTCAGTCTCTATAAGTTCATATGACTTTGATTATGTTTAGTTTTGAGGGCCTGATTTCTTTGTGTTCCCCATCCCTTCTGGCACTTACACTCTTTCTGTCTTTTCAACTTCAGAATTACCTGATTTCTAAAAAAGCAATTTAATGATAGTTGCATCCCATATAGAGCTGAGTGTTCCAAGATCTCTCAATTCCTAGAGAATGTCTAGATGTAGGTCCCTGTATTTGTTACATGTGCTTCAGGAGAAATTTTCTCTGATAATTGCTGAAAAACGCACTGATCCATGAGTATAGCAAATGCCATTAGCAGCCATTTTATCATTAAGTTTGCTTGTTTTTAGATCAAAGGTACTTAATTTTGGTCTAAGTCCCTGGAATATCAAGTCTCTAGTTCTTAGAATTTTAGAGTATTGTCACTGAGTTTTACAATCAATTTAAGGAAATGTAGAGAAAACACATCTTGGGTTGCATCTAGGCTGTCCATCTCACTCCTAAATAATAAAGAGTTAGAAGCCATTGAAAGTCAGGTTCTATGGTATCACATGACCATGTTAAATAAATACTAAGATGACCAAATCATTAGATACACTGTTGTGGCTTTAAAAATATCAGTTTCACATCCTACACTAAGTTATAAAGTTCACTTAATCAACATTATTAAAGCTGTTGGCATAATTTTTGTAATGTCACTGAAGTTTTCTGATTTACAAGTATTACACAAAGCTTTTACATTTCACACCTTCTAGATCAGTGTTAAACCAAATTTGTTGCTAAATTAATACTGTTGATGTAATAATTTTTAAAAAGTAAGGATAAATTATCACTTCTCAACAATTCTATTTTGTGGAAAAAAAAGCCATTTTTTTGAAGCATAAATATAAAAATGTGTTTTAGGGTCATCCTAAGTTTGTCATATAAAGCACTTTCCTGAACTTTTGAAGAACAATGAGATATATTACTTCCTATAGACATTAAGTTAATGGAAGCCCCACTATCCAGTCAGCTTCTGAAGCTGTTGTGTTCCAGGAAATATCTATCTACAGCACAGTCTGAGACTTACATACTTTATAAGAGTGAATATTTTGTATTATGGAAAAGACCTCAGAGTTAGGTGCAGAACCCAAGCCTTGGGAAATAGTAACTCATAGACATTTGTTAATAACATTCAGCTACACTGCAAACTCGCACACCTATCTAGGCAGGCATCATCCTCTATGTTGCATTTCACTAATTTTCATTACTGTAAAAAATTATACAAAGAAAATTATCAAGGACACAATCCATCTTCAAATTCTTAATGTTTTATCTATTATGAACAGTATAACTGCATTTGATTAATATATTCCAAAATTACATATGCTTAACACATTTTAAAAACAAAAACTAGGAAGATGGCTCAGTATTTAAGATCCCTTGATGTTTTCTAGAGGACCTAAGTTCCATTCAAGTCCCAGCACAAAGTTCAAGTGGCTCACAATTTCCTTTAATTGTAGCTTCAGAGAATCTAACACCTTCTTCTGGCCTCTTATGTGCACATGTGACATATACTCATGAAAATACATTTAATATAATAAAAATAAAATAAATCTTAAAAATTAAACTAAAAGACATATATATTAAATTATGACTCAGATTCCTTTTGCTATGCAAATTACATTGCACAATGTAAATTTAGTTAACATTATAAAAACAAGTAATTTTGTGACTGTTCAAATGACTAGTAAAAATGAAATTCTCTTAAATGTTTTAGCAGACAAGAGTTTCTATTGGTGGGTATGACTTATTATCAGTTATTACAGATGTTTACCATGTTGACCCTTCTCTGACACTTGTATACTCTACTCAAACAATACACACTGAATTTATGTTTCTGTAAAAATTTAAAATGTCTACAGAGCAAAATAATAGAAAGAAATTACAACAGTACAATGTTTTAAATATCCACCTACAATTGAATTTTACTTTCAATATTAATTAAAAATATGTAGCAGTTGGGAATGTGGAACTGGGGTACCACTAGACAGTCCCAGACACCAGGGAAGCAGGAGGCTCCCAGGACTTAGTGGGGGCATGACCTTAGCCAAAATATGCAATAAAAGGGAGATAGAACCTGTAGATACTACCTCTAGTAGAAACTCACAGCCCCCATTTGAGAGATGGGTTCACCCACACATCTCAAAATTTTTGACACTGAGATGTTCCTGTCCAAAGGGAAGACAGGGAAAATATGGAGCAGAGACTGAATGGAAGGCCATCTAGGGAATTCTCTTCCTAGGGATGTAGACCATATGTAGAACAAAACCCAGACACTATTGCTGATGCCAAGAAATGCTTGCTAACAGGAGTCTAGTATGGCTCTCCCCTGAGAGATTCTACCAAGTCCTCACCAATACAGATGAAGATACTTACAGCCAATGATTAGACTGAGCCCGGGGACCCCAATGGAAGAGCTAGGGCAAGGAGCTGAAGAAGATTGCCACCCATAAAAAGAACAATACCAACTAACTAGACCACCCAAGCTCCCAACCAAAGAGTATACATGGAAGCATCCATGGCTTCAGATACACATGTAGCAAAGGAGGGCCTAATCTGACATCAATGGGAAGAGAGGCCATTGGTCCTGTGTAGGATTGATATTCCAGCGTAGGAGGATGCACTGAGGCAGGAGTGAGTGAGTGGATGGAAGAACATCCTCATAGAGACAAAGAGGAGCAGGGAGAAAGGAGGTGGGATGGGGAGTTTGTGGAGGGGTAAGCAGGAAATGGGATATCATTTGATAGGTAAATGAATAAATGATTAATTAAAAATCTAAAAAATAAGAAAAGTGAACATTTAAAAAGTTAAAAAAAGAAAAATGCACATATATTTTTATGGTTGAATGATCACATTCACTCTCTGATTTCTGTATCTTACCCACCCACTCTTGACGACATCTGCCCAACTAGTTTTCATTCTTCCTTCCTTCTTTCCCTCCTTCCTTTCTGTCTTTTTCTCTATCTCTTTATAATCAGTTTTGTATGCCATTGATGTTGTCAGGTTATTTTTTTGCTGTTGTATTCTTCTGGACCCACTATGTTTTATTAATGTCCTTTATCTAAGTATGAATAAAGAATGAATGAAGAATTATTTATTCGAGCATAAGCAATTAGCACTTACCTCATGGAAAAGAATAACATCTCCCCCTGACGACCTTGAACTCTAATAGCTCTTCAGGATAGAATAAGCCATCATGAACATCTTGCCCATCTATATAGAATGTGAATGATAGCAGATATCCATAGCTGCACTGTCTTCATGACATCAACATCTATAACAGGAAGACTTAATTTTATACAATTTTTTCACATTATTGGTATTTTACAAGATCAACCCCCCTTTTTAATTGTTAATATAAACATTGGAGAGGTGATATACATGTCACTTTTTTGGGCAAAGCAAGTTCTCTTCAGTCACTTCTTCTCAACATTTTGACCAGTTACAAGTCTTTTCATTGGCCACTACCATAGCATACAGATACTTATGTTCCCACGGCTGAGATCAGCGTTAAACTGCAGACATAAACTGTAATATTAATTTTATATTCAGCCACTTTGCTGAAGTGGTTTATCAGCTGTAGGAGTTCTCTGGTGGAATTTTTGACGTCACTTACGTATTCTATCATATCACCTGCAAATAGTGATATTTTGACTTCTTCCTTTCCAATTTGTATCCCTTTGACCTCCTTTTCTGTCTAATTGCCCTAGAACTTTGAGCACTATATTGAATAGATAGGGAGGGAGTGTGCAACCTTGTCTGGTCCCTGATTTTAGTTAGATTGCTTCAAGTTTCTCTCCATTTAGTTTGATGTTGGCTATTGGTTTGCTGTATATTGCTTTTATTATGTTTAGATATAGTCCTTGAATTCCTGACCTCTCCAATAATTTTATCTTGAAGGAATGTTATATTTTTTCAAATGCGTTTTCAGCATATAATGGTATAATTTTCATTTACAAAACTGTTATTGCTGTAAGGAACATTATTACAAATATGCAGGGCACCTTTACTGAAAACAACATTTTACCTAGAAGTGGAACCAACAGATAAAAAGCTATGGCTTTATTATGAAACTTGACATTACATAATAAAGACTCTCCAGGCAATATATCACCACTGATAAATGAGTGGTATTGGTACATGTTATTGAGTAACTAATCACTTTATGATTGGATATAAATGCTGCCTCAATTAAAAGGTATGCTAGGTAATATTACCCATTCCTTTCTTAGCCCCTAGGTGAGAACCCACTATTAAGAGGACATAGTAATAAAATCCCAATTTCTTAGTTCTATACCTGCAGCATATTATATCACTCAATCATCATCATAGAACCCTGCTTTCTTCTATTTCATTAACCATCAATATAGCCCACCATGATGGCCAACTGCAAGAACTAGAAACTATTGAATATTCACTCTAAACATTCTGTCTCGATTATATTCTCTAACTGCAAGGCTTGGGATTCATCATAGAAAACAAGCTAAGCAAATACTATTAATAGACTTAATTAATAGGGTTTCTCAAATAAAAATTTGCACTCTTGTTTTATTGTTACAAATAACGGCCTTTAATTTCTTATATATTAGCACTATTTACTTCCAGGAACTTGAAAACTTAATTTTATTCTTGAGAAGTATTCAGTGGCATTGAAGAATTTTTTTTTTGTCTAATTTATTTTATACAATTCCAAGTTACTACAGTCAATGATGTTTTGCTCAAATAAAGTTTATAATAATCCCTGCATCATAATTTGTGAAATAAAACAAATTATTTCAAAGGAGATGTTATTTGGTGGTTCTGGTTTCTTATTATGTCTGTAAAATTCTACTGAAGAAAACATTTCTTTTAAGTTTTAGATTATATTTCTAATTAAAATATATTCACACAGCACAGAATTAATGAGGAATAATATATTAATACAAATTTAATTATGGTAATTGAATGTCATTGTCTTTTCCTAGTGCTTTCTACAGTCACAGTGAAAAGAACAGATTAATATGTGTTTGTAATGTTCAGTCAGTTAATGAATCTATTTATGTGACTAGCCAAGATTCATAGTAGATTTGTAGATTAAATTAGTCTTGAATTTGCAATACTAATTTGATATGGATGTTGTGTTACTGCAGTGGAAGAAACTATAAAACATTATTTTATAAAATATAATAAAATCATAAATATGCAAGGTTTAGCTTAATTATATTAATGCATTTAAACTCAATCACAAGTGGATTTTATTTATATTTTATTCAAACATAATATTTAATGAGAAAACTTACAAGGGTTTACATTTCCTGAATAAAACTCTGTATTGAAAATAAGTGACTAAAAAATGATTACTATACATCCATTGTGAAGGTTATACTTTCAATGTCGACTCTTGTGCTCTCCTACTATAAATATTATAAATAATAGAAAATGCTGTCTTTTACGGTGGAAATTCATGCTTCATTGATAATCTCATACATTTGTACTGCTTAATCCAAGCCAAGGACTTCATCTAAGATAGGCAATGCTTACAAGCAAATCTATTCCAATTTTATTCTAATTTATTTTATTTTTATTTGCCAAATATAATTTATTAAACATAAAAAATAAATGCTGAATTTATGCAAAAATATTAATATGAAATGCATATATCCATTTTATTATCCTACTTATAATAAAGTAGGATAATACTTTTTTGATGATGAAGGATTATACATCATAGCCAACATGGAAGCTGATGATCTATAGATAAAACAGTCCTTAATACAAGTATGGTGATTTATAATTTTAGTTTTTGTAATTTTGAAAGAGAAACTGAGAAAAAAACACAGAAGTTCAAGGATAACCTGGAGAAATGAGTTTGAGTTCAGCCTGAGTTCATGGGACCATGTGTCAAAATAGCAACCAAGAATAAACAATAAACAAATCAGAGTCCCTATATCTTTACATGTATCTGAAAAGCATGGAAAAGAGTTAAGTTGGAAGAGATTTAGACTGGAGTATTGTCTTTATCATTGTATTACTCATGCTGCTTATTTGGTTGCTGTAGTGGTTTATTTGTTTGTTTCAATTTGTTTTGTTTTATTTTATCTTTGAAAAGAGGAACGAAATCATGCCTGGTACTAGAAAATTAGCCCTCTTCCTAAGGCTAAAATAACTATAAATAGTGTAAATTAATTTATTACTTATATTTTTTCTAGGCCAGCTGCCGTAAGCCATGTAGGAAAGTCTGTGGCAAGCAAGCTTTCTGGAAATGGTATACTGTTTTGCATGGCTCCAAATGGGTAAGCTCTGAGATGCATGGTGCTCAGATTCTTAATCTCCAGGTTGCTTCTCACTGCTGATAGGCCTTTTCTGCCCGTTTCACAGCCTAATGATTCCTGGACATCAGCCCACACTATTGGGAAGATTTCCTGCAGAATCAATATAAAGTAGTACTGCTATGTAGATGAACTGATGATTTCATAATTCCTGATAATAACTTTATAGAATTACTAAATTGATCCACATAATCTCAAACCCCTTATAGAACAAAAGCTGAAAATAGAGTTCTGTAAAAATTTATGTGTTACAGGCTAATTGCACTAGGAAAAGGAAATAACTTTGGAACAAATTTGCAATCAAAGAAAACATTCCTTCTAGGTTAGGAATGAGACTGCTATCTGGTAGCTAAAAGTCATAAACTAGGAATGGGAAATTTACTATAGGTGCAAGGACAGAAAATAATTGATAGACTAGTTTATCTATATAGGATTTCAAAACAATAATATATAAGTTAGATGTTTTTTCCCTTGACAAAACAGTGATAACCTATGACATAAAAAGTATTACCTTAAACTTATAATGAACTTATGGAGCTAGTAACAGATAATGAATGATTAGTTGGGTACTAGTCTTAATTGAAAGACATATAAACAATGCTGCTGTATCTTCTTAAACCTTAATGATCTATGACATGAATATTGCCTTAATTTTGCTATGAACTTATGAAATATAAAAATGTTTATAAAACCATTTGATCTATTATCCTGAGAACATATAAAAAGTAAGAACATAAATAAGTTGGGGGTGGAGCCTGTTTTTCAGCTTTAACCATGTAGTCTGTGTACCTGTTTTTCTTTCTCTTTTTTCTTTTCTCTCTTCCCTTCCTTCCTCTTGCCTTCCCTCTCCTCCATTTCCCTGTCCTTCCCTTCCCTTCCCCTCCCTTCCCTTCCCTTCCCTTCCCTTCCCTTCCCTTCCCCTCCC
>NW_022196912.1:78139205-78162950 GCF_008632895.1 Mastomys coucha | reverse complement strand
TTCCCTTCCCTTCCCTTCCCTTCCCTTCCCTTCCCTTCTCTTACCTTTCTTTCCCTTCATTTCCCTGTCCTTTCCTTTTTTTCCTTTACCTCTGGATCTGGAAGAGTTAATGAAATTTGAGCCTCTTGCCTGAAAAGCAAGAGGTCCCTGACTCAAAAGGAAAAGAACTCAAGTAAGTAAGTTTCCCTTTCCCTGCTGCTATCAGCAGGAGTTAAATTGCTGGAAGCTATCTGTTTTGGGGATCAATCAATTGCTTTGCCATACCACTTTGCTGACTGCCTGAGTTTACCTTGTGATGTCAAAGTTGGTCCTTGGTAACCAGCATAATTTCTCACTACATTATAAATCTTATCCTTATACAACAGGGAATTATTGCTTTCTACCTTCCACACTTTTATGTCCATTGATATAAGCATTGGTTTTTTTCCTATTTATGCATCCATTTCTGGGGAAGATTGCTTCATAGTTTTCCTTCTGGTATTCTGAATCTTACAATCATTCCAATCCCTTTCCAATGATATTCCCTGATCTGTTCCTGAGGAGCTCTGCTTTAAATGTATCCATTATGATTGAACTCCCACAAATCAGTGATTTCTGCATTGTCTTGATTGATTTCTGTGATGATTTCCACTTCCTACAAAGAAAGATTTCTTGATGTGTTGGTCTTAAGCCCAATTAAACAGCTATAAACCCTAAAAGCTACAATAACGATTGGCATAAAAAATATATAGGGCAATAAGTGACATGAACATCATGGTAGTAAATAGCCACATTTTATTAGTCCAAATCCTACTTCACTGGATGAAACTCATACCTCCCACCATAATTGGGCAGTAGACCCTAGGGAAGAACCTACTATTATTGTGCTACTAAACAATATTAAACTGACTTCTGATGACTTATTGTAATGGCATAGTCCAATGTATGCCATATTCTTCATATGAGAAAATTATACTTGCTGTAGATGGTGATTAATATAGTAACCAACAAGTAGCCAAAGTGCAGAGAATGGAGAATTGCAGAATGGTAAGCTCTAAAGGAAACATAGATATTGCACACTCCACCCAAGGTTCAGATATCACTGTGAAAGATGGAGTAGAATGAGAGTATGAGTCAAAGTCAGGGGACCGCTACAAGAAAACATTATCTTTTGGATATGAGAGGGCAACTCCAAGCATGAACTTTCAAAATTGTCTCAGAATAGAGAAACCTGGCATACCAAGGCATACCAAATTTCAGTAAATAGAGAGGAGTTGGGCACACAATCCCACTCCCAGCCATGAAGCTATTGTTAGTTTCTGTCTAAAGAGACAGATAGAAATCATTTTTAAAAGAGTGTCATGCCTTTTAAATCAATTATTTTGAGCAGTAGAGGGTAGCACAAACTTTTCTAGTAGGATATTTAAAAAATGAAACTAAGTTTAATGCATATAGAAAGGATGTGAATTGAAGGAAGAGTTGAGCAAGGGGGTAAATATAATGAGAACACATTCATTATACTTGCAAATATTCATTTATGTGAAGCAATACATTGATTTATTAAGATAAATAAATGGCATGTGTTCATCTCTAGTTCATATATTAATTCAAAATATTTTAATTATAGTATACAAACAACACATATCTATGGGATGAAACATTTATAATCTTTTATTCTCTTAAAATTTGGGGCATATTATACATTGTATTTTGCTAAATTTATATACTACTTTTTATCAAATGGGTACATATTATTTTAATAATACACGCTGCTGCTGGGTAGTGATGGTGCACACCTTTAATCATAGCACTTGGGAGGCAGACGCAGGCAGATCTCTGAGTCTGAGGCCAGCCTGGTCTCCAGAAATTTCCAGGACAGCCAACACTATCCCAAGAAATCCTACCTTGAAAATCACATATAAGCATAAATCGTGATGTTTATTAATAACAATTAATTGTGAATATATGCAAAAATACACTGTTTCATGAACAACTATGAAAAGTATCTAATATTTATTTTATTCACCTTTAAGTTAAAGTTTACATTCTTAAGATAAAATGCACCTATAAAAATTGAATTTACTGTCATGCTATCAAACTTCGAAGGCTGGAATTTCGGTTTTGCTTTGGATGTTATTTACAAAGAACAAGTATGAAAATCTGC
Source organism: Mastomys coucha (assembly GCF_008632895.1). Taxonomy (NCBI): domain Eukaryota; kingdom Metazoa; phylum Chordata; class Mammalia; order Rodentia; family Muridae; genus Mastomys; species Mastomys coucha. The sequence continues at coordinate 78,160,807 of NW_022196912.1, read as the reverse complement.
TATGAAAATGTCACGGATTTTTCTGCTAAGAAGAACGTAAATGCTGTTTAAAGTTATTTAAGAAGTTTTAAGAGATACTGAAATGAATTAGCTGAGTTTCCTTTATTCACCTACCCCTTTTTTCCTATGCTGTCTTCTGCTTCTTCTTCAATTCTTCCTCTCATGTCCATTCCTACTCTCTTCTTTTTATTGTTATGCTCCTTTCATGCCTTGTTTAGTTTTACTAATTATTAAACATAGGACGTTATGCTTCTTAAGCACATACTTTATTATTAAGTTACACACAAGCCAAGTATCATTTAATTTATTTTCTACTTATGTTTAATTAATTAAACCATCATTATTAGGAAAAAATGAAAGTATTAAGATTTTATCATAAAAATAAATATTTTGATAGACATGGGGTACAATTAGAACTACAAAATGGGCCACATTAGCACTTAATTTAGATGATTGCTGACAGTTTTCTTACCATGTTTTCTTCTGGAATTTTTCTTCTACACATTAAATTTTCAGTGTCAATAAAAATCAAAGTATCTGGATTTTTTAGACATTGAATGAAAAAGTTATTGAGACTTTTAATGTTCAGTATATTATTTTATTCTGTGATAGATGGCTCACTGTTATGCATAAACAAAGGATTTTAAATTAGTCATAACTGATTATTACTCATTTCATACTAGATTTTATTGTTTCTTGAATTCATTGGTTCACATATGTGTTAACTTTGTAGAAATATTATACATTGATATTAAATTTATCAAAATTATTATAAGACACATTGTATATCAATGAATAAATGACTTAGCATGTGTCTTTTGAATTCATGATAAAAGAGAAGGCAAAAGTATACATGGCTCAGATTATTACAAAAAGATTGTCAACATTTTATAATTTTTCTCTGCTACCTCCCCTGTGCCTAAGTTCTGCAATTTTAGGCATGTATTACCATCACCCAGTTTGTGCATTGCTAGATGTTGAACATAGGGTTTTGTTTGTGCAGGGAAAACACTCCATCAATTACACTACATTATAATTGATGTAGTCCTTTGACTTAGTCATACATAGTCAGAAACAATAACATTCGCCAAAGCATATTCAACACCTTAAATATTTCATTAGAACCACAATACCCCAGCAAAGTTTGAACTCATTCAACATACATTGAAAATGTTTTAAATGTGGCTTCATTCAACTAATAGAAAATCATGAATAAATATTAACATATTACTTCAAGATTTTAATCAATTTAGTGTTATGTTTTAGGTATTCAACCTTTTAAGCAGCTAAATGCTTAAAACACAGTATTTTTGCAGAAATGAAATATACAATACATAGTGATATATAAGAGCATATGGGATAAAGATAAAAATCAACAGCAATTGTATCTAAACTGAAATAAAGGACCATGGAGGGAAATATAAACTTATTTGTCATTTGTAAAATATATCTTACTCTTGGCAATAACAAAACTTAAAGCTGGTAAATACAAAATTTCCAAATACTTTGCTTGTTAAATCAATATATTAAAATGCAAAAATGAGTTAACAAATGAAAGTATAATATTGATTTTGCACATATATGTATACATACATGTATATGTATATAGTCAACAACTGAAATAATCTGCCTACTTATTATTTAAATATATAACATTTGATTATATTTCCTTAGCTATTTATCTAAGGAACAGTTGGAGAAAATGTGATATATGCCCATGTATTACAAGGTTGGGAATTTGAAACAGTATATTTTATTGCAAATAAATAAATTAAATGGAGCTAGTAAAATGGAATGGGTCTTGTTTAATTTGCAGTGTAAAAGAAATTTTTGTATCACTAAATGTGCAAGTCAGGAGTTACTTTTAAGCTAATAAATAACTCAAGTTAAAAAGCCTATTTGCATGTGTGTGTGTGCACACACATACACATACACACACACACACACACATCAGATTCAAAGAGCATTTTAACTTAATTATAGGAACATGGATGGTGTTAATAAAATGCATCCTCAATAATGCTCAATAATGGCAGTGAAAGTGCTTCTTGTTATAGAGTCATTTTGTGTGTATATGGGACAAAGATTATCTCAGCGTGAATTCTTCAAAAAAGTCAAGGATAATCAGGAAAAGTGCATATCATTTGCAACATATCTATGTCTCATAGAGATATTTAAGTTTAATGAGGGATTTGAAGGTCATCTGAGATTTTTATTGTGAATAACTATATGTAGAAAAGCCATAAAAACTGCTGAGTATGCCTCAAGGTAAAGAACTTTCATATTGAATATCAATCAATATACATAACAAAAACTGACTCCAAAAAGTCCCACAGAAGTAAAAATATAAACAATATAAAACTTTTCTGAGAAAATACTGATATAAGAATAAATACATTGCAATTCAGATAGTTGTTAAGCCATGTTTTTAAATATGTATACAAAGTTATTTTGTAGACCATAGTAGCAATGACTACCAAGATATAAATATTCATATGTCCATTCTAATATATATATGTATAACAATCAAAACTTGAACTTTCCACCTTAACAAAAGGCAAAAAATTTTAACAATGTAAATATAAATTTACTATATTAAATATTATAATATACAATATACACTTGGATAAAACTCATAGAATTCATAATCAATATAAGTAAAATTATCTCATCTTTCTTAGAGACTGAGAAATAATTGTGCCATAATTAATTGGCAGATAAAAATTGTTGATATATTTAAAATTTAAGAATATAACATTAATAAATATTATCATTGGAAAATAAAATGAAAAGATAAAAATAATTTAGCTAATAGAAATTATAGAGGGCATGGGAGAGTATGAATATTAAAAATAAATATAACTAATAACTATTTGAAATTTATATTTTTAAATTGTGGAAACAGGGAAGGGTGATAACATTTGAAATGTAAATAAATAAGATAACCAATAAAAAAAATTTATCAAAAAACTGTAAGCAACAGACTGTAAATGTCAAATAATTTAATAGTTCCAACCCATTGAAGCCATTTTATGAATGTAATGATATAGTATTTATAAGAAATATATTTTAACTTGTATTAAAAGTGAAACTGCTAAATTTTCTGATCCTTTCCATACACTCAGGGTGTAAAATCATCAAAAGGCAACTAGAAAATTCAATATCAACAAGTTATAGTTCAGTCCACAAGGAATCTGACACAACACAGGAACAAATATGTAGGCAATAGCAGATGCTTCCCTGCAGAGACAATTATAGAGCATAATTAAAGATCAAGATGGAATATAGAAAGGAAATAGAAACCTTAGCTGGAGAAGAAAATTAAGAAAAGATGGAAGCACACACTTCCATCATTCAATAGCTTGCTGCACAGCCTCATTCATAATCAAAAGTAGACAGTTATCACATAAGAAACTAACCAAGAACATGTTTGCACACAAATTGATGCTTGAAACCATACCCATAATTGTGGTCATTAATTATTTTAATACATTTTGTCAATAACTGACTTTAAAGTGTAGAAGTTTTATTGACAAAACAGTTTTATGCAACCTATGAGTTATCAATTCTCTTTATGGTTCCAATGTGCTGATGGAATTCCTGTGACAATGTAATCTCTGTTAGGTTCTTGATCTGTCAGTTGATTATTTAGATTCATTTCCTCCTTAAGGGCATTCCCAATGACCTTTACCAGTTTGTTATCTGTTAATTATTATAATGGAAAGAATTTTATATACTACAAGCTTTGCAATTAATCTGACATAAAAAATATAATGTTTAGCTATAATTGTGTAGTTCTATATGAATCTTAGTAGAGTTTTTTGTTTATTTGTTTGGTTGTTTTTTTATTTTGTTTTCTGTTATTTTGTTTGTTTGTTTTTATCTAGATCCAAAGTTTAGTTGAGGAATTGAAGCCACTGATATTTGAAATTATTAAGAAATGTATGTGTTAATTGTGGTCATTATGCTGTTGATTATTGGTGTTGTTTGTGTTATCTGTGAAGTTTTGTATTTTGTTTATTGTGGCTTCATATTTCTTTTTCTTCTAAAAATATAATATTTTATTAATTCTTTTAGTCTTAATATAATATATTATGACCATTTGCACAACAACTCTCACAAATTCTTCCCAGTTCCTCCCCATTTCCTTTCTATTTTCTACCTTCTCTTTTCCTTTATTTTATTAAAAATGTGGATTTTTTTTTAAACAAGATATTGTGATTGTGGTTTCATCTCCTTTAACTCCTCCTAATCCTCATTGTCTCCCCATCCACCTAAATCCACATCCTTTCTTGCTTCTTATCTTAATTTGGGACTGAGAGCTCCAATGTATCACAGTCTTTTTGCATTGTCCAGGTTTTTACCTTTGTATCCTCATATTGCTGGAGGAACCTTCTCTGATGATGCCTAAGTGAGATGCTGACTTACAGGTATAGCAGAACTCCATTAAGAGTCATTATTTTGCTACTTTTTTTAAAAAAGGAGGAAAAAGTAGTACTTGGCTTTTCTTTGTAAGTCCATGGTTCATCTAGTCACAGGGTCACTCAAGCAACAGACCAGTGGCAATCCTGAATTCCACCTCCTGGAGAGGGCATTAAATCCAATCAGATGATGGCTGATTACTCACACACATTTTGCCATTATTACATCAGCTTGTCTTCTAACAGGATACCATTGTAGCCTCAAGGGTCTATAACTGGGTAGGTTGTAACCTTTCCCCTCTGGTAGCTTGCAAATTACCTTCAGTGCCATGTACATGAGTCAATAGGGGTGAAGAATCAAGATACACACCAGCTTGATTTTTTTCGTGTCTGATGAGTTATATAGGTGTTTCCTTCAGCTTTTCCACTATAACTTCGGCAGTAGCTGTGGTATTCTTTTGGCAAATAACTCAACTAGGCAACTGGAGTGGGGTGAGAGTTATCCAATTGCAGTTTTGTCTCCCCATTTATTTGGTGGCTCAATGTAGATTTCTTTCATATGTGTATGAATTTTAAGAATTCTCTACCATCTTGGGTTTTCATATACAACCACAAATGGCCCTATTTTTTTGCTGTCCCTCCACATATTTTCTCCCTCTTCCAATTCCTCATTTGATCCTCAAATTCCAGTCTCTCCCTCTCCATATACCTCAACTGTCTATAACTACTTAGGTTATTTCTCCTACCTAGGTTCTTCCCTACCCAAAAGGGAGACCAAATTCAAATTCAGATATCTAATGTCTCCCTATAGGCTCCAGTATTTGAATAATTGGTTATTAGTTGATGGCACTATTTGGAGAAGTTTAAAATGTTTGATCTTGAAGAAGGAAATACATCATTGGGAGAGGAATTTGTGATTTAAAACCTAAACCTTTATGCAATTTGTTGTTTCTATGTTGTGGATGGGCCTGGTGCTGTTTGTATCTTGATGCTAATTCCACTCTCCTGGGAGGGTCTGCGAACAAGGAGTGAGTCACATACTCAGGTGACTTCTTGTGAGCCAAACTCCTAACGAATAAAGGAGCTGGACTTCAAGGTTGGACGGAGGAAGAGAAGAAGGAGCAGAGGGTTAGAAGCTTTGGGATGGAGATAGCAGAAAAGTAAGATGTAGCTGCTAGACATTCCCAGTATCATGGCAGATCCACCTTGATTTGCTACCAGAGGAATCAGATTTAATAAGGATTACAAGATTAGATCTTATTTGTTGCACCCAGAGATTAAGTTACCATAGTGTCTGAGCTAGGTTTACGTGGTGTTTTCCTTCTTGTGATTCAACTGGGTTCCAGAGAGAAAGGTACAGCAGCAAAGCGTGGGTTTGCCTGATGTGCACCACAAAGGCCGTGGGGGCTTTGAAGCATGGGGTTGACGTGGACCCACCAGTAAGTACCTAGTGAACTGGGTGAAGAGATTATGAAGTTCTGAGTAAGAGTATCCTCGAGACAAAAACAGTTCAGTCATTGTCGCCAGTGCATGGCCAGCCAGCCCCAATGGACAGACAGTTGCCAGCAGTAGTGAGGAAAGCCTGCCGGGCAAGAGTTTTGTTTCTACTGGGGTTGCTTGGTGTTGTGGCAGCTGACCACTGAGTGAATGGTCATTATTTGGGGCTGGCATGGCGGCAATCAGGAAAGCGAACTCAGGAGTTCTGGCCTGCCCAGTTAATTTTAATATTTTCCACAACATTTCTCCATTATTTTTGTGATTTGGATGTGTACTTTCAGCTTTCTGCTATTGTCATTATGCCTTCCACATGCTCCTATCCTTCTGGTATAATAATTCAAAGTAAACCCTTGAAAAAGCTGCCTTTGTCATGGTATTTAATCACAGTAATAGAAAATTAAGGCATGGCATATACTTGTCTCCTGTTTGTTTGTTAAGAGATAGAGACATACTGTTATATATCCAGACTTGTTTTGAAACTATGCTGTTACTGACTGTCTTTCTTCCAAGTGTTAAGATTACAGCCATATGCTAAGATGTCAATTTTGTGATGCTTACTTTAAATTAATTGCCAAATTTGGCTATATGGTGTTTAGTTGAATATATTTTCACTCATTAAGTGTGTTGACTTGAGTTCTTCTTTTCTGTTGTTTTTCTTGATTTTGGCATTAAAGTAATAACAGTCTATGTATATATTGGATATTAGACCTCTATCAGATATAGGATTAGTAAAGATCTTTTCCCAATTTGTTGGTTGCCATTTTGTCCTATTGGCAGTGCCTTTTGCCGAATTCAAGAAGTTAGACACCAGAGAAACAAATAACCCTATTAAAAATGAGGTACAGAGCTAAACAAAGAATTCTCAACTGACGAATACTGAATGGTGGAGAAGCACCTAAAGAAATGTTCAACATCCTTAGTCATCAGGGAAATGCAAATAAAAACAACCCTGAGATTCCATCTCACACCAGTCAGAATGGCTAGGATAAAAAACTCAGGTGACAGCAAATGCTGGTGAGATTGTGGAGAAAGAGGAATACTCCTTCATTTCTGGTGGAATTGCAAGCTGGTACAACCACTCTGGAAATCAGTTTGGCAGTTCCCCCAGAAACTGGACATAGTTCTACCAAAGGTCCCAGTTATTCCACTCCTGGGCATATACCCAGAAGATGCTCCAACATGTAATAAGGAAACATGCTCCACTATGTTCATAGCAGCCTTATTTATAATACCCAAAAACTGGAAACAACCCAGATGTCCCTCAACAGAGGAATGGATACAGAAAATGTGGTACATCTACACAATGGAGTACTACTCAGCTATTAAAAACAATGAATTTATGAAATTCTTGGGGAAATGGATGGACCTGGAGAATATCATCCTGAGTGAAGTAACCCCATCACAAAAGAACACACATGGTATGCATTCTCTGATAAGTGGATATTAGCCTAGAAGTTTGGAATACACAAAGTACAATCCACAAACCACAAGAAACTCAAGAAGAAGGAAGACCAAAGTGTGGATACTTCGTTCCTTCTTAAAAACGGGAAGAAAATACCCATGGAAGGATTTTCAAAGACAAACTATGGAGCAGAGACTGAAGAAAGGACAATCCAGAGACTGCTCCACCTGAGAATCCTTCTCATATTCAATCATCAAATCCAGACACTATTGTGGATATCAGCAAGTGCTGGCTGACAGGAACCTGATATAGGTGTCTCTGGAGAGGTTCTGACAGTACCTGACTAATACTGAAGTAAAGGCTCACAGTCATCCATTGGACTGAGTACAGGGTCCCCAATGAAGGAGCTAGAGAAAGGACCCAAGGAACTAAAGGGTTTGCAGCCTCTTAGCACGAACAACAATATGAACTAATTAGTACCCTCAGAGTTCCCAGGGACTAAAACTCCAACCAAAGAGTACACATGGGGGGACTCGTGGCTCCAGCAACATGTATATAGCAGAGGATGGCCTAGTTGGTCATCAATGGGAAGAGAGGACCTTGGCCCTGTGAAGGTTCTATGCCCCAGTGTAGGAGAATGCCAGGACCAGGAAGTGGGAGAGGGTAGGGTGGTGAGCTGGGGAAGGGAGGAGGGAACAGGGGATTGTTTTAGGTTTTTTTTTCTTATTTTTATTTTCTTTTTCTTTTTTCTTTTGGAGGGGAATCTGGGAAAGGAGATACTGTAAATAAAGAAAACATCTAATAAAAAAAGTAATAACAGTCTAAAAACAAGTTTACCTCTCTCTAATTTCATCAAAACTGTAAAAGGTGATTTACTGTTAGTACAATAATTGCTTAGCAAATTTATCAAGAAAATATGCTAATCACTGGCTTTTCTTTGAGAGACATTTTAATTTTGGATTCAATCTCTTTATTTCTAGATATTATCGAATTTTTCTGGACTATCAAATTTTCCAGTGTATAACAGATTTTAGTTGGCTTACAGAAATGAGGATTTTTTTGTTGTGATCCCAATTATATTGTCTACCCTTTATGCTTTTATTATTTTATTAATTTGCTTTCAATTTACCAGTCAAATTTTATCTGATATGACTACACAGTAAATACTACAGCCAATGAAGTAATATAGAGGTACATACGGTCATAACACATTGTGTCATAACAAATGTAATAGATCTTAATTAATTGTTAAATTATACTTTATATTTATAGCTGATAAAATATATTGATTCTTCTGTTTTAAAAGCAGTTATTTTGTTATTGCTTTAACTATATCACATTTTTATTAATCATGCACTTTCTATTTATACAAACCACAAGGTAAATTCAAATAATTTTAATATTTGATGTATTTGAATTCAAGGTATAATGTATGATTTCCAATGGATCCTTTTAAGAACATTAATTTTCCTTTCTTTTTTAAGTTTTTAAAAATAGAATCTTGTAGTGCAGCCAAGACTCTGTTTGAACTCCTTAGCCTCTTGTCACAGCCTCTTCAGTTGTTTGAGTTACAGAACTGTACCACTAGGTCTACATTTATAAAAGTACTGAATTTCTGCAATATTGAAAGAAAGCAACCAAATATTTACAAAACTCTCCATCTATTGGGTTACACTCTATTGTACTTTGTTTCTGGGTTGTTGTGATAAAATATTTAATAAAACTAACTTGAAGAGGAAAGAGTATATTTCAGTTTATACTTTATAGGCAATTATGAAGGGAAATTAAGCCAACAATTCAAGGGAGAAACTTGTAGGTGTTATGCCCAAGTCACAGGGAACACAAAGACCACTGAAGAGCCAATTCTGATACAAACACATCAGGGTCTTTATTATGAACTTATGATCAGGGACTCTTACTGTCACTGTTTCAGTGGTTCAGAAGTGAAAGCCTTGAGTCTGAGGTTATAGAGGTATTTACTGTGCTTACAGAAAGCTTAGGAAATTTCCATATGGATTTGCAAGTTAATATTTTAAAAACTGCATTTCTGGCATAATCTGCAGGAACCAAACACAGGGGCAAAACCACCCGACAAAGAGGATGGCTATGTTATCTGTTTTTGCAGTATTTCTTAGATTATCTCTATGTACCTTGACTCTGTTATTGTAGCCTGCCTAGCTGTTGCTAAGGGGGGTTGCCATAGAATGTTTGTTGAAGTGGACTTTGTAGTTTTCTTCCTGGAATTGTAGTTGCTTAGGTTTTATAGGAGGCAGGAACTGAAGTACAGACCACAGAAAAATGCTGCTTACTAGCATACTTTGTATGACGTTCTATGGTTAGACCTGTCTACTCTCAAACAAAAAACAAAAGAAAACAAAACAAACAAAAGCAAAATTACAGCAAAACAAAACAAAACATTAACCTTTTGAACCTGGAAGCCAAAAGTGATTGCATTCCATATTGCACAGCTTAGTGAAACATTTACCCTGCTAACCTGAATATCATCATATCTGCCTGTGAGGAAACCTGGAACCTCTGATTATAGATGCATCTAAGATCTGAGGGAAGTGAATAAGAGAATAGATATCATATAACCCATAGTCTCAAACCAATATATTCCCGTGATCCTGATTCCTTCTGAGAAACAGCCATATACTGTCTTTGACCTGAAATATACATTAGTCAGACTCTGATTGGCAGAAGTGATTCCAATCATGTTTACTATTGAAATTCAAGACCCAGAGGAATAGTACAGAGGGCAACTTACCTTTAACAGGTTGCCACAAGAGTAAAAAAACAAGCAAACAAGTAACACTCTCCAATCTTGTTGGATGGTACAATAAGTATTGATTTCCTGCCATTCTCTCCAAGGATCCTGGAACCATACTCTCATGTAGACAATCACCTCCTAACTTCTGAAATAGATTTTAAAGGGACTATTATAGGACTTTGTAATAGTTACAGACCTTAGGCTATAGAGACTTGGCCAAGAAAGCTGAACATTGTACATCAAGAGGCTACTTACATGGCTACAAGTTGAGGGAATGAAAAAGAGCTTTTCTCAGCATGGGATTACTGCCATCCTTCAGATCTTAAATTCAAAACCTATGAGGTTTAGAGTTTCTCCATATAGGTGAGTATTGCTACCTCTGTATACCAGGGTTTATATAAATAGCAAGGCATTTATATAGAAAAAGAGAAGCACCAAGATCCTTATCTGAGACTATATAAAATCTGTTTGAGCCTTTAAAAACAGCTCTGATTTAGGCTCTAGCTCTAGTACTTTGAGATGTCTCTAAACCTTTGCCCTTGTTTATCCAAAAAACAAAAGACATTGCAAAGGAAGTTTTAACTCAAAGTCTGGGGCAAAGGAAATGTCCTATGACAAATGTTTCCAAACAATTGAATTCTGTAGCCACAGTATGACCCACCTGTCTAAAAGTTATGGCTGCTATTGCTATTCTAGTGATTAAAAAGAAGACAAGTTGACTCTGCATCAGAGTCAAAGCACCCTATACAGTTGAGTCCCTCCTCTAAGAAATATCAGGATATTGGCTATCTATGTGACATGGTATGAGGCTCTTCTCATACTTCTGTACCACCAAGTCAAGCTAGGAAACCTATCTCCATAAATTTTGGTATCTTCTTTCCTGATTACAATCCTTAAGTGGTTATTCATGACTGTTGTGTGGTGACCTTAGTGGTCCAGGTGATTCAACTCAACCAAATGGACATTTTCCTGAAAGCTCCATATGCAATTCTCTACACAGATGAGAGCAGGTATGAGGGAACTGTAGTGGTTGCCTTAATTAAAATGAGGCACCAAGCCTTAAGGCTATGTACCTCAAACCAAAGAAAAGACTGGCTGACTGAACAAGAGCTCTTAGATCGAAAAGGGAAACTATCAACATACACACAGACAGTCATTATACTTTTGCTACTACACATGTCTGTGCTAAGATCTTTAGAAAAGAGGGATTTTCACCACTGGGGGAAAAAGACATAAAAATTGACTCCCCTGAGGCAAGAGGTAACTGGGTCAGTCACATGGCTGCCCAACAAATGATCCTAAGACCATTGGGACCTATTAATATTCTGGTGACATACCCCAACCCAGTGTTATGTGATACTCCCAATTTAAAATACAACCAAGTTAAAATAAGAGTATGAATAAAAAAGAAATAGAAAAGACAACTTAGCTTAACTCACAGGTTTATGGAGTATATAGGAAGGAAATATTCTCCCAGAAATAATTGGTAGGATTCTGATAACTGACCTATCCTAATGTAATCAGCTAGGGAACCACAAAATTTTCTGAGTTGCTCAGAAGAAGGTATGTCTAGACAGGACAGCCTGATATGGGCAGTCTTTGTCAGATGTCAGATTTATGTTCAAGTAAATCATAAAAATAGACACTTTACCCAGGAATGGGTCTAAATAAGAGGGCAACACTAAAGCAAACTCTAGAAAAGCAATTTTACTAATGCCTCTACTATCAGGGGAAGATATAATTACTTTACAGTTTTAATAAGTACCTTTTCCAGGTGAGTATAAGAATTCTGTACCTGGACTAATACTACTCAAATAATACTATAAAAGCTCCTCCAAAAATGATCCCCTATATGACCTCCCCTAGAAATGGGATAGAACAATGCTCTAGCTTTCAAGATCAAAATCTATCAATTAATAACTAAAGCTTTATGCATAGATTGCAATTCAATTATGAACTTAGACTTCAGAATTCTGGGTGAGCAATAAAATAAATATATAAAATAAAAATTAAAAAGTTAAAAATACTTTTATTTTAAAAATGTTCTAACTTTAAAAGTCCCTAGACATTAGTAGGCTCCAGACCTTAGCACAACTGACTCCATGATGGAAATACCGCTCAAGCTGTAAAACTTGACATATAAACACCACCAGCTGCCAAAACAAAAATAAAGACCTAATCCATCAAAGTCTCTAAATGTACTAACTTTGCTTTTTCTTCTGCTATTCTTCTTCTGGCTAACTACACTTGTTAACACAAGTATGTCATCCCAGGATATGACTTTTGTGCTTAATAGTTCAATTTGAGAATGGCTTAGAGCAATACAGGGATGCTGAACACCAAATGTAGTTGTTGGTCCACTAATAAAAACTGTCTGTTGGCTTAAATCTTTGTCTCAATAGTCGTTTCTGATGAATACCCAACAAAAAAGAGCAACCAACCAACTAAATAAACAAATAACAAAAAAAACTAAGCAAAACAAAAAAAACCCTTTCACTAAAGTCTGGTGAAATGTGGCTAGACCTTCCTTTTTCTTTGCTTTAGACTTGCTGCATCCCATATAGGGAAGGATTTATCACTTCTGAACTTATATTTGGTAGACATCTCCCATTGCTGTCCAGGTTCAGAGAACAGCAGTTTGCAGAACTCTCTAAGAATTCCTTTACCTATGGTAATCCCTGCAGTGCTCTATAAAGACTATATGTCAGATTAACTGAGAGACTCAGCAGATCTCCAATTCAAACTTGGTAATGTACTCAGGTTCAGGAGGATAGTCAAAGGCATCCTAGTTAACAACATTAAGGGAATTTTAATTCCAAAAAATTAGGTTGTAAAAGAGGGGCTTCTGGGAACATAAGAATCAGAATTACATGCCACTTCTCAACACATAGTCAAAAAGCCTATATAGAGAGATGTCTTGTAGTTCCGAAGTAACCACAGATGTCAGCCTAGACTTCTATAAATAGTAAAACTTTCAAACATAGATGGAGAAACCACAATATTCCATCACCAAATCAAATTTAAACAATATCTTCCTACTAATCTAGCCCTACAGAGGATACTAGAAGAAAAACTCCAAAAGACAGAAGGTAAATATAACAAGAAAACAGAAGAAATTAAACATTTCAGGGTAAAACCAAAAGAAGAGAATTACATACACACACACAAACACATAAATCCCACCACCATCAAAAGTACAGAAACTAATAATCATTGATCATTAAAATCTCTCAACTTCAATGGACTCAATTCATATAAGCTACCATAGTGTATGCTTAAACACTATCTGTCAGTTGTCTGCATACAGGAAACATATGTCAACAACAAAGTTAGATACTACCTCAGAGTAAAGTTTGGGAGAAAGTGATACAAGCAAATGGAAACAAGAAACAAGCTTCAATAGATACTCTAATTTCTAATAAAATTTTCAACCAAAAATAATCAAAAGATATGAGAATGAACATTTCATATGGATCAAAGGAAAAATGCACCAAGAGGTTATCTAAATTCTGAATATTTTGCTTCAAATACAAGGGGAGCTGTATTCTAAAACAAACATTACTAAACCTTAAATCACACATGGTACCCAACACATTAATAACATGGGACCTTAACAACCCCACCAATGGATAGGCCATCAAAACAGAAACTAAATATACAGACAAATAATGAAACTAACAGATGTTATGAACCAAATGGACCTAGCAGATTTCTACAGAACATTTAATCAAAAATAGCTGCTCATGGAAACTTACCCAAAATTGACCATATACTCTGTCAGAAGCAAGACTAAACAGACACAAGAAAATTGAAATTATAACTGGTATCTTGTCAGACCACAATAGATTAATGTTGGATTTCAACAACAACAAGAAAACCAGAAATCTTACACACTGAAGGAAACTGAACTACTCTCTACTTGATGATTACTGCGTCAAAGAAGAAATAAAAAAAGAAATTAAAGACTTTTTAGCATTTAATGAAAATCAAGGCACAACATACCCAGATCTATTGGACATAGTAGTCAAAACAGTGTTGAAAGAAAAGCTCACAGTACTAATTGCCTCCAAAAATACATTAGAAAGTTTTCATTCCAGTAATTTAGAAATTGCTCTATAAATAAAAGAAGCAAAATGTTGAAGAAGAGTAAAAGTCAGGAAATAATCAAAATCATGACTAAAATAAATCAATTAGAAACAAACAAAACTATACAAGTAATCAATGAACCAAGAGCTGGTTTTTTGAAAAAAAATTAACAAAATAGACAAACCTATAACCAAACTAATGACATCAAAAAACATCATCCACCAGCATCAAGTAGGTTTCATTCAAGGGATGCAGGGATGGTTCAATATATGAAAATGAACCAATGTAATCCATCATATAAAGAAAATGAAACATCACATGGGTATCTCAATAGGTGCTGAAAAATCCTTTAACAAAATCCATCACCACTTCATGTTAAAAGTCTTGGGGAAAACAGAAATGTATAGAACATATCTAAACATAATAAAAGAAATGTACAGCAAACCAACAGCCAACATAAAATTAAATGGAAAAAAACTTAAAGCAATTCCACTAAAATGTGGGAGAAGACAAGGCTGCCCACTCTCTCCCATCTATTCAATATAGTAATTGAAGTTCTAATTGGAGCAATAAGAAAACTAAAGCAAATCAAGGATATCCAAATTAGAAAGGAAGTAGTCAAGCATCCCTATTCACAGATGATACCATACATAAGCAACCCCAGAGAGTCTACCAGAGAACTATTACAGCTGATAAACACCTTTAGCAAAGTAGCTGGATATAAAATTTACTCAAAAAAGTAGCCCTCCATTATACAACAATAACGGGCTTAGGAAGTATTTAGGGTAACAACATCCTTTAAAATAGCCATAAATAATATAAAATATCTAGGTGTAATTCTAACCAAATAACTGAAAAACCTGAATAAAAAGAACCATTAAAAATTATAAAATGTTAGACAATATAGTCACTGAAAACTTAAGCATAAATTATGACTGTTTCATTAATGAGTGAGAACTTCTGAAAAAAAACCTGGGTATGGAAAGTCTGATTGAGTGATTGGAACTTCAATACTCTGAAAATACTAGAACAATACAGACAGTGATTGCTTTATCTTAAACTACGCTGAGTACTTTGAAAAGCCATTCATTAACTACCTGTACAGAATTAACACCTTGTGATAATAGATAAAAACCATTTGAAACCAAATAACATATTGCTAGCTGCTACCAATCCCAAAGCTATGAATCTCATAATATATAGGATCTTAGACCTATAGAATAGTCTCTGCCATCCTGCTGTAACAGACAATATACTTACCATCCCTCAGCCAGGGGCCATGCCTATCCACTGGATATGTTCTCTACAGGTTCTCTCTCCCTTTTGTTTGGTATATTGGCTACTGCCCTCACAGTTGGGTCCTGGGAAGCTCTTAGGTCCCTGGCATCTGAGACTTTCTAGTGACTACACCCAGTTCCTCCTTGACCACTGCTATACACCTACTTTCAAATTCCTGACCCTCAGTACTTCTCCCCATCTCCTCCCATATCTGAATTAGCCCCCCTTTTTGCCTCCCTCTCCTCTCTTTCCCCCAGATCCCTCTCTCCCTCTCTTCCGGGAGATTATTTTCTTCCCTCTTCTGAGTAGGACTGTAGCATCCACACTTTGGTGTGATCTTCTTTCTTCTTGGGTTTCAGATGGTCTGCTCCAATCGTGGAAGTATGTTTGGCATAGAGCAGCAAAATGGTATCCAACTACTGAACCCATTCTCAGGCAGAGGGACATTAAAAGGAGCCCTGAGGAAATGGCTATCATGTTTGAAACATCTACTTAAGTTTTAAAAAACTATAAAAATTCTAATGCTATATTCTCACCCCTAAGGATATCATGAATATGGTGGGATTTAAACTACGTTCCTATTATAATAGTAAGGCTGGATATTATTCGTGAAAAGTATATGTATAGCGTACATCCAGTCTGTGTTCATGAGTGTAGTAGTTTGAATATGCTTGGCCCAGGGAGTGGCACTATTTGGAGGTGTGGCACTATTATTTGATGATAATAGGCTGAACTTCTGAACCTGTATGCCAACCCAATTAAATGCTGTTCTTATTTAAAAAAAAATAATTCAAGTCACTGAAGGAAAGACTTGAGGAAGATATCAGAAGTTGGAAAGATCTACCATGTATTGATAGAATTGACATAGTGAAAAAAGCCATCTTACTAAAAGCAGTCTACAGACTTAATGCAGTTCCAATCAGTATTCCAACATAATTCTTTACACACCTTGAAAGTACAATTTTCAACTTCATATAGAAAATGAAAAACCCAAGGATACCTAAAACAATCCTGAACAATAAAAAAATTTCTTGAGGTATCACTACCCTTGACCGTAAGTTGTACTACAGATCAATAGTAATAAAATCTGAGGATATTGATATAGGAACAAAGAAATTGATCAATGAAATCAAAGCAAAGATCCTGAAATAAACTCACATATCTACAGACACTTAGTTTTTGACAAAGATGGTAAAATCTTACAACGGAAAGAAAGAAAAGATGTTCAAAAAAGGATGATGGTCTAACTGGATATCTACATGTAGAAGAATGCAATAGGATTCATATTTATCACCCTGCACAAAATTCAAGTCCAAGTAGTTCAAAGAACTCATTGTAAAACAAGATACACTAAACTTGATAGAACAGAAAGACAGGAATAACCTTGAACTTATTGGTAAAGGAGACAACTTCTTGAAGAGAATACCAATGGCTCTAAGATCAACAATTAATAATAAATAAGTGGGACCTCACGAGACTGAAAAGCTTCTGTAAGACAAAGAACACTGTGAATAGTACAAAACAGCAGTCTACAGATATGGAAAGGATCTTCATCAACACTACATCCAATATAGGACTAATATATAAAATATATAAAGAACTCGAGAAGTTAGACAACAACAAACCACATAAACCAATTAAAATATATGGTATAGGGCTAAACTGAGAGTTCTCAACAGAGATATCTTAAATGGCTGAGAAGTACTTAAAGAAATAAACAATGTCTTTAGTTATCAGTGAAATGAAAATCAAAACAACCCTGACATTATATATTATACCCATCAGAATGACTAAGATCTACACCTCAAATGATAGCACTTGCTAGTGAGCATACAGAGCAAGGGAAACACTCCTCTATTGCTGGTTTGAGTACAAACTTATACAATCACTTTGAAAATCAATTTTTCTCAGGAAACTGGAACTAGCTCTACCTCAAGACCCAGCTGCATCCCTCTTGGGCATATACCCAAAAGATTGTCTACTATGCCACAGGTACACTTGCTCAATTATGTTCATGGCAGCTTTATTCATAATAACCTGAAACTAAGAACAACCTAGAAGTCCCTCAACTAAAGAATGGATAAAGAAAATGGGCTCTATTTACACAAGTGAATACTATTCAGATGTATAAAACAAAGACATCAGGCATTTTGCAGGCAATGGGTGGAACTTGATAATATCATCCCAAGTGAGGTAACTCAGAGCTAAAAAGGCATATATGGCATGTACTTATAATTGGATGTTAGCAGTAAAGTGCAGGATAACTATGCTACAATCCACAGATCCAAAGAAACTGGGTAATAAAGGGCTCCCAAGGGAGGATGCAATAATCTTACTCAGAAAAGGAAACTAAATAATCTTCTGAGGTGGATGGAGAGAGGGAACTGGGTCGGAAACAAAGTGAAGAGCGGAATGGGGATGATGATCATGTGTGAGGAAAAGGGGGATGGAAGAGGGCTGGGAATGAGAATGAAAATCTGGGTTGGGGGGCTTCTCTGGAGACTTGCTGGGGGCCTGGAATGTGAGAGGATGTGGGGCATTTCCGACATGATTCTAGCTATTCCTACCAGAGGGGAATATAGACACTGAAATGGCCACCTCCTGTAGCCAGGCAAGGAGGGAGGCACACATCTATATACCTACAAAATCTTCAACCCAAAATTTGTCTTTCCTACAAGATGTGCAGGGATAAAGATGGAAAAGAAACTGAGAGAACAACCTACCAACGATTGAGACTCAGTCAGTGCAAGAAAATCAGTCCCATAAACCATTCATGACATTTTGCTATGCTTACAGATAGGAGCTTAGCATAACTGTCTTCTAAGGGACTTCATCAGACAGTCGATGGAAGCAGATGTAGAGGCCCACAGCCAAATGAAATCTTGAAGAAGAGTCGGGGATAGAAGCAAGCCCGTCAGAGGGATCAATGAGACCACATGAATCTCCATAGGGTCAACTAATCTGAGACCATGGGGACTCACAAAGCCTGGGCCACCAACCAGGGAGCATACAAGAGCTGGACATAGGCCCCTTAGAAATTTGTATCAAATGTGCCCCTAGTGTTCATATAGTTGACCTAATGAGCAGAACAGAGACTTGGTCTCTGTTCCCTGCCCTTGGATCCTTTGCCATCACTTTTGGACTACCTCAGAGAGAATGTACCTAGACAGTTGGGACTGGATGCCCCAAAGTAGGGGTGGTACACAAGGTAGGTTGTCCTTCCCTGAGGGCAGTGGGGGAGAGATTTGTAAAAGATGGACTGGAAAAACAGAAGGGAAGTGGGCTGTGATTGGGATATAAACTGAATTATAAAACAAATAAACAAGTGAACAAAGAACAAAAACAACCTAAATCAAACTAAAGAAAAACCCTTTTTGTAAAAGTATTCAAGACTTCTCTGTGAGAAATGCACTCTTCCCCCAGGATGTTATTATTCTGCTTAACACAGACTCACAATTTGAATTTTGGTCTTAGTGAGTAGTGTTTAGATCTCTACTTTTCAAAGAGAATATTCCTTAAGTATGAGAGAAGATGAAGATAAGGAGAAGAACCAAGTGACGAAGGAGGAAGATACAATGAGGAAAGGGAAGAGAAAAATTGGTATGTAGAAGGAGACTAGGAGAATCAAAAGTCAACCTGTGAGTTCATGTGTGTATGTGTGTGGGGGGGGTGTTTAGATGCAAATCTGTTTTTTTATTTTATTTAATCCTTTTTTATAATCCAGAGTTTATCCCCCTCCTTCTCCACCCGCTGACTGTTCCACATCCCATACCACCTCCACCCATCCCCATGAGGATATCCCTACCATACCTCCTGATTCCTTCTTAAAGTATGAAAATAAATGGTCTCCAGAAATTTCATCTCTTTTAAGCTTGGGCAGCAGAAAATACAAACCAGGGTAATTATTGGCTCATGAGGGCTCAGTCTCACCAGTGTATTAACTCAGATTGGGTATCTGATATAATAAAATGCTGTTCTGTATTTTATTATAGTTGAAAATTGAAAATTTCATTTCATCATATAGTAGTCAAATATTTTAAAGCAAATAAGTATAAAAACAAATTAGCTCACTAAAACAGTTATAAAATTATCTTAAGGACTAATCTGATTTTTCTCTTGTCTCCATTTCTACCATGTGCTTTTCATTGCTTTTTGACAACTAGTGGCTGGAAATTGTGAGGAATAAGGAATGGAATTTAAGCTGCTGAATTTCAAATTTGGATGCTTTGGGCATGTGTGCAGGGATTATTCCTTGCTTAGAAGTTTAATAATGTCAATATTATTATAGATTTTTAACCTTCACATGGAAATAATAGTGGTAGTATACTTTGCAACAAGGATAAATTATCAGTGATACATTTGACGCTCAATATTTTTACAGATTTCTTCCTGACAATCTGAAGACATCAGTTCTTGATGCTTAAGAGCTTCACATTTCAGAGAAATGACATCTAAAAGGGAAGGGATAAAAAAGATGTGAGACATTTATGTCAAAATCAGTGTAACCTTAAACCAAAACCAGTCCTGGGTCTCTCAGCAGCTGCCTCATTTGTGACAGGTGTTTGTTCATGTTAAGTCAGCTCAAGCAGTTCATGAACAAGCTCTCTGCAGTAGTGAATACTTTTTCTTTCTACCATCAGAGGCCACCTACTGGTCTCAGTTTTATAAAATTAGTTTAAGTTGGAAATAAAACCTACAATTAAAAGTTCATGTGTGCATAGTGTTATTATTTCACTGCATGGACTTTCCACTAAATTGAACACTAAATGGTATTTTTTCCTGGTTCAATAAATAAAAATGTGGGCTGGGTAATTCCTAACAGTGCTCATTAATTTTTTGTACTTATGGCTTTCTTTGCCTATTTTCATGTAACTTGCAACTGATAATTCAAACATGCAAATTTATTAAACTTAACAGAGATCCAAATCCCTTTGCTCTGTCCTCTAGCTGTCCTTTTCAAGGATCATATACAATATGAATATTAATCAAACTAATTTTTAAATTATTTTTAATAGCTGTAGTTTTCAAGAAACTTTATGGCAGATTATCATTATAGAGTCATTTTTATGATGTTTACTCTTTGCATATAGCATACATTTTGAGAAAACAGAGGTGATTTTCATGACTCTATGGCTATTTTCACTTAAGTGCCCATGAACACATACCCAGTATTTCTAAGATAGAGAATAAACACTGCTTTTACAGAAAAGTTCCACCTTTGTAGACTTTTACTCTTGGGTTGAAATTCAATAAAAACACCCTAATGTTCACTGAAATGGAATCACTATATAGTATAAATAGTGCCAAGTGTTTTGAACAATGAAAACACTGAAAATTTTGAAATAGATTAAAGTAAAATTGAAAATATGCTTCATAAAGTGAGGCAAGGCAGGAGCAGTGAATTTTAGACACACAAATGCTTCTGTTGTTTTAGATCTATGCTATCACACTGTCAGACTCACTACAATTTATATATGTATATATATGTATATATACATATATATGTATGTATATATAATCTGATTCATACATTATAAATTATATAATATAATATATAATATAACTTTGCATTTTGAATCTCATTCCTCTTTGTTTTCTTCAGTAGAGATTTTAGAAGTTAAGATTCTATCCTGAGTATCAAAACTGATAAAGATTGAATCTAAGCAAGAGATGCTTCTACATGAAAGACATGATTCAAGGAAGGAGGAGATAAAACAATAGGGCAACATAAACAATTCAGAAAGCTGATTCCCTGTTGTACCAGGAGCGGGGCTTAGTGTTGAGCCTGGGTCTCTCCCTGGTGCTGAGGCCTGCGGGCAGGGAATGCATTAGTTAAAAAGGAGGCAATGTATAAATGAGATATTTTATTGTAGGAAGGAGAAAATAGGCCAGTCAATTAGAGAGAAGGAAAGGAGAGGAAGGAGAGGAGAAGAGAAGGAGAGAGAGAGAGAGAAAGGAGAGGAAGAAAACAAGTAAGCAAGAAGGCAAGAGAAGAAAGAGCAAAATCAAGAGAAGAGACAAAGAGCAAGAAAGTGAGGAGGGGGCAAACAGTCCCTTTTATTGTTTGGGGCGTGGCATGCCTGGCTATGCTGTGGTCAGATGACTGGGTGTAGGGTCCAGCTAGAATGCTGGGAGCTTGGGGCATTGT
>NW_022196912.1:78126157-78139195 GCF_008632895.1 Mastomys coucha | reverse complement strand
GGGGGAGCAGCTGTGAGGGGTTGTGACTGAAACAGGAACCAAAGACTCAGGAGCTATGGTGGAGCTCCTTCCACCCCCTGCAAGCAGAAAACTGGCCACTGGGGCTCCAGGGCTCAAGACCTAGTACTCTACTGAGCCTAAGTTACCTGAGCAGAACACTGCCCCACAATTCCCCAGCATGGAGACAATGCAACAAGGTAGTTGAAGAGCAGATCATTTGTCAGACTGGCAGACTGAAAATGTTGATGTTGAAAGGAACATTTGCTGAAGAATAGATGATCAGAACTGTGATTATAGGAAAAGGATCATCTCACCAACATATCCTCAAAAGAACATTCAGACTATTAGGTTTATGGGATCTTTAATTGTTTCTGTCTTAATCGTTGAACTGTATGGGTTTTTAGCCTAAGCAGGAAGGGGGAAGATGTAGAAAATTTTTCATCTAGCAACATGGCTGCTCTGGCAAGAGATCACATCCAGAAACCTTCTCAGTCTGTATGATCCAGCTGGTATACAGACATGCCACAAACATTTTGACCCATTTTTATCTGTCTGGAATATCCCCATGCCTTTAGTACACACCTTTAATCCCTAACAATGACAGTAAAGTTAGTTTGCAGAAGGAAGCAGACATGTTTAAAAGTGTTGTCTAATTGAGGGCAGACAAAATGATGAATCAGAGAAAGATTTGACAGAATGAGTCAGAGGTAGGATTTGTTGAACTCTCATGAGAGCAGGAAGGAAAGGGGGGGCTACTTAATATTAGCAGAGAGTGAGTCAGACATGGAGGGCAGTTCAGTTGAGTGCAGTTGATATAAGTTCAGGCAATGTAGTGGAGTGGAGTTGAGCTCAGTTCAGTTTGAAATGCTGTAGTTAGGAGTGGTTCACTTTGAACTAGTTCAGTTTGTTTGTTTTGTTTTGTTTTTAGAAAATATTTATCATTTATTACATGGACTGTGAAATCAACACAAATCAGTGTCAGGCACTTCTTAAGTACACACTAGGAAAAATGTCAAAAAAAAAATGTATAAAATGGGCAAAGGATATACCTCTGGGCTTTAGTGATAGAACACATGGCAACCTTGGCCAAAGTCCTACCTTAACAACAACAACAGCAAAACAAAAAACAGAAAAAAGAATCAGTTTTTATGCTAGATAACCCAGAGTTTGGTGAAGTACTACTGAACTTATGCATAATTACTTGCATATTGTTTCACTGTACTTTGGTTTTTTATTCAGTTATTTGATGATTTTATGGAATATACTTTATATAAGGAGAAAACATTTATTAAAATTGTTAGAGGCAATTATTATATCAGTGTCTTATTAAGTCCAAAGCATAACTTGCTTGTGTCAAATATATAAAAAAAAATAATCAAAATATTATACACCTTAATCCATTTACAGGATGAGAATTTTATCTTTTTATTAAACCAAATTATTTGACTTTAGTTGGGAGATGAGGACAATGATTTTAAAATGGCAACAGTATCACTATGCAGAGGCAATCTTTCCTTTTAATTTTTAAGCCCATTTTACTTAAATTTCAAAAAGCCTGCATTTTGTTTATTTTGAAAATCCTCCTGAGCAGCTTACAAGCCAGAATCCCTAGAGTGGGTATCCAATCAGGCTCCATATCCTCATTGCTTCTGTTCTGTTTTACAAAAGCTAAACCCACCAGGGTTATCCCTGGAGAACAGCCCCAGTTATGAAAGACAGACTAGTTATAGAGGCGAAAGAGTTGAAAGAAATCCCATGGGATCCATACAAAACATTTCATACAGAATAAATTTTCACCATCTCTAGATAACTTATTTTATTAGGCCATGTTTACAGCTTTGTTTTTTTGTTATTCTGAGCATCATTATTGTGAATTGAACTACTGGCTCTGCTTTACAATAATATACACTGTGGGCTTTCATACACTGTGAAGCTATTAATTTCTAGCATATTTGGTTATAACTTTGTAATCCCTCAATTTCATATAGTTTTTCAGGGAAATTTCAATTAAAATAACTTGCTTCCTCCTTATTACACCAAAGGATTACCAAATACTCCTATATTAAAAAGACAAGGATTTATCAAATATCTTAGGTATATTGCTTAAGTAAAGAAATAAATGTGGGGTCTGGGAAGATGGTTCAGTTTGTAAAGTGATTGTAAGATGAGATAACAACCTGAAAATAGATCTGTGGCACCCATACAAAAGGTGAGGCCAAGCATCGCATGCCCGCAATCATAGTGTTCAGTACACAAAAAATCCTTCATTCTGCCTTGTGGGTAAGTCTAGCCTGACCTATGAATTTAGCTTCCATGAGAGATACTGTCTTAAAAAGATGAAGGGTAATTAAGAAGATACCTGGCACTGCCCTTACACTGGCTTACACAGCTGCATCCATAGGCATATACACATACACAAAGTCATGCACATGCATATGAATATGTGACTGCATATAAAACATACACACACAAACACATACAAGCAAACAACACACACCCACACACACACACACATACACATGTACTAATGCACTCACACTCTCTATCAACCATTTGTCCCTTCTAAGATAAATTTATAAATAAAAAGCCAGCTTATTTTAGGAAGAATCCAATTAAGGTATGTCCTTTGTGATATCATTAAATTATTATGGAACTCTAACTCATTTTCCCTTTGGATTCCCCATTTATTATGTTAATTTTATTAGAATCTATAAGTTCTATCACAACAGATTGAGAATTCAGTGTGAAATGAGTTCAATTAAGTCCCACGACATGACTTTTCAAAAATAAGTAACTGTTGCGTTCATTTTCCAAAACAACCCACATATCTCTAACCAAAATATTCTTCAAAAAATAGTGCATGATATTTAATATGTATGTCACCTTGCTTCTCTTTACAGAAAATAAAAAAAAGACTCATATAATGGTCTAAGAAGTCTTCAAAATACTACTTACATATTAGTAATTTAAAGAGAAACAAAACTATGGTATAATTCAGACATGTAAATACTTGCAGACACCTTAATTTGTAATGACTCAATATTTGTTTCTATAATTCCTTTTAGAATGTATATATTTACCTAAATTTATAGTTGATGATGTATAATTAATCAGGGCTGCTCAAAGAAAAAATTTAATTTCTATTATTCAACAGCACTGATATAAAAAAGTATGCATAAATATGAGTCAGTACATTTTATGCAAAAATATGTTACATTTACTATACATGTGAAGTTATTGTTTTAGTTTCAATTAGTGGGAATCAATGAAGTTAGAAGGGGGAATGTCAAAGGGAAGGATAGAAAGGATAATAAAACACATTTCCTTCTTAACTCCTTTGTCCAATAAGTTTTTGTTACATAGAATATTTTGTTATTTTCCACCACATTGACTTCATTAGAAATACAGTGTCAAAAGAGGCTATCTCAGTCAATAAGAGGTTTGCCTTGCTGTGTTAACCTGTAGTGGCATGGTACATCCTAAGTCAGGATGGAAGCACATGAAGGGGAGAAAGAGAGAGGGAGAGAGGGAGAAGAGGAGAGAGAAAGAGATAGAAGGCAAAAGAAGAGGTGGAATGAAGAGAGGCAAAGAGAGAACCTGAGATTCTATCCTATATTTCATAGTTTTAAATGTTTATTAAATTAGGGAGATTATTTCAAAAATAGTAACATAATCCAAGAGACACCTAAGAAAGAATAAAGAACACTTTATTGCCTACTGGAAAAGTATCTTGTGTTTTATTCCCTCCCCATGACTATTGTGTTTCTCACACTCCTACAATAAAGACCCAGTGAAATGACTGTGATGGGTTAAATTAAAGATAGGAACTCTAAACTAAAAAACAAAACAAAAAAAACCAAAAAAAACAAAAAAACAAAAACCTCTATTAAAGAACTACAAACTTACCCACTAACTTTGCCATAGAGAATAGTATTTTCTAATTACAAACTAGGAAAATATTTCCTTGTCCTCAGAAGAGCTACTTATTCTCTGCCTCTGCAAGAATATTTATGTGTCCTCCTCAGTTAAAAAATATAGATATACAAATAATATCTAAAATATCTGTAGGATAGGAAAGACCTTGTTCAAATATTATGCAGGGAAGATGGGTGCCTTCAGATAGGCACATAGCAGTTTATAATTCTGCTATTAGGCATGGTGTAAGGCAATAGGAGTAAGGAGATGAGCCTGGGAAAGATTAACTGAGAAAACAGGAGTTTAACAGAGCCATATGGAGGCCCACTGTCATGTAATGACATAAAAAAGACCATGAGTGACTGAAATGGTTATGCTGTGTTCTAGATCCATCCTGTTGCTATGGCAAATACATGGCCAAAGCATGATACGCGATAAAAGAGTTTAATTCACCATATTGGTTAAGTCTATCAGTGAGAGAAATTGAGGTAGAAATTCAAATAGCAGCTTGAAGCAGAAACCATGAAAGAGTGCTTTTCTTAGAAAAAGCCATAAAAGGTCTGTTCTCCGTGTCTTGATTCGGTAGCTTTCTAGCTTCCTTTTTTCTTTTCTTTTCTTCCCTTTTCTTCCCTTTTCTTCTCTTTTCTTCTTTTTTCTTCTCTCCTCTCCTCTGCTCTGCTTTGCTCTGTTTTTCTTTCATTCTTCCTTCCTTTTCTTCTTTCTTTATTTCTTTCTCTCCTTTTATTTTATAAGACAAGCTTTCTCTGAGTAACAGCTCTGCTGTCCTGCAATTCCCTTGTAGTCCATTAACTGTACTA
Organism: Mastomys coucha; assembly: GCF_008632895.1. Taxonomy (NCBI): domain Eukaryota; kingdom Metazoa; phylum Chordata; class Mammalia; order Rodentia; family Muridae; genus Mastomys; species Mastomys coucha. The sequence continues at coordinate 78,134,462 of NW_022196912.1, read as the reverse complement.
TATTTAGGAAATAAAAATGAAGCACACAGGCTGTCACTTAAGAATGAGAAATTTATTTCAGAAATATTATTTTAAGACTCTTGTTTTAATATTTTCAAAAAATAAGAGGTTATTACTTCAGCATTCAGTACTCTGTTGAAGTACTCAAAACTTGAGGAATAAGTAATACAGTGCTTCTTAAACCAAGATCTTACTATGAGCATCAAATGGTTAGGCTTTCAGGACATGGAAACTTAAAGGCATGGATGCTGAACTTAGAATTCAAAGCTGACTCAATATTTTTAATATTAATTAAGATTAATTACTTAGACAAATTGTTAGTGTTATTTAAAGGAGGCTAGTTCAACTTATATAGGTGTTTTAACACAAGAGTTCAGGATGACTGACTCTGGAGAAATGATTTCTAAAATAATGATTACAATGCAGAGTTTCTTCATCCTACATGCTAAATTCCATTGATTTTCAAGTAGAAAAAAATACAAATGGTTCCCTCTGATGATTTCTATATCAAATTTCATCTCAGGAACTTAATAGAAGCTTCTATTAGATGTCTTTTCTTGATGCAGATATAAGTCTTAGCATTCTCTCCCACTTTTAGAAGTATCTAGAACCTGGGCTAGTGGAGGTAGAGAGCTGATTTTAATTCTCAGCACTTATGATAACTCTCTAATATGTTTTCTCCTAATCTGTTCAGGTCAAGTGTCTCACACTTGAAAACAGAAAGCTGGAAGAACTATGCTATGTCCTATATCACACTTGTCATTTGTCTTCTCATAGACCATAGGGTCTCTAAAAAGGACATTGGCTTTTATGACTTGCAGGTTTTACTTTTGAATGTTTCAGTTCTCAAAGTTGCAGATTCAATAACTTTAATTTCCTGCATTTTATATTTGTGTTCTATATATGTCTAATAAATTGCTAGAAAATAACAATTGAATACAGGAAGCATCGTCTTGATTTGTGGTTGTGTTTTCAGATTTGTTAGCTGGATGTCTCTGCTGCTGGTTCCCCATGGAAGTTTCAGTCCATAATTCAGTCGGAGTTGTAGGCATCTTAATGTTGCCAGGATGGCTTATTCTCATGGTGGTTGGCATGAATCTTCATCACTTGGCTATGAGACCTACCAATACAGTGGCAAGAATATTGTTAAGACACAGAAACTGACATACATTTTCTACAGTGAAACTGCTGTCTTTACTCATCTAGTACCAAAAACAAAATTTTGAGACAGACACTGTACTTATGCAACAGAGAAAAGGCTTAAAATACATAAAACTCCAGATGTAATATCAAACCCATATGAAGAACAAAATAATGACTGCATTAATTCCATTTGGAGTTATAGTTAACTATTAAGTTCAGCAACACAGGGTTGAAGGAGATTTGGTCATTGAATTTAAAGAGCATGCCAAATAGGTGTGAACATTATCAACAAGTCCAGCCCTCAGTTTTCTCATATAGGTAAAATCCTTTATCACCAGGAGCCATTTCACAGAACACCAGGTTCAGTTTTAACTGGTATTGGGTCTACAGATGTTTACTGGTTGAAGCAATATGGGCACAAGTATGTCCCTTTCATGCAAACTTTTAGTTTATATGTACAGTCTTTCTCTTTCTGTGATCTGTACTAGTGTTTATAGGGTAAAGACATCCTGAAGACTCCATGAAACAATTTAAGAACAGGTTTATCACTGTGAATACTACAGAGCAAGAGAATAGTACACACTGACGGCGGTAGTTAGGGCATCTTAAAGATCACATACAGATATGGACAGTATATGCATTCCTTGTTAAGATCTTGTTATACCTAAGTGATGTGTTAACTAAGCTCCAAAGCTGATGGAACAGCTAGGGTTTGTACAGTCCCAGTTTCTTTCTTTAGCAGCTCTTTGAAATGCATAACAGAATATAGAGGAGAACAGATTTTTTTTTTAACTTTGCCCACTGGAAAAGGCTCCCCTTATGTTGAAGTTTTCATCTTTGAGCCATGCTTAGACTTTGGGAAGATTATAAAGGAAGGGATAAGATTTTCAGGAAATTCAAGGTAGAAAAGTATAAAACTGCAAGCAATATATTCAGCTTTAATTTTTCTTTGAATAAATAAACACACAGCCCAAACTAAACCAGTTACAGTGTACTCAGTTTAAAAGTACTTTTAACCTGAACACATAATATAATGGATAAAGACAAGGGAAATCACAGAGATAAGATCATATGACTTCAGAGTTATAAAGTTGAATTAGTGATTAGCTGAACATTTATATTCTTTATTTTCCAATAGCTGTTAATTTCAAGTTCACAGAATTAGCATCTTCTATTTATTTTGCCAACTTAGTGCTAATTCTAGGAAACTATAAGAAGATAAAGATAAAATCTGCTATCCTTTTTTTTTCTTAGATTTACTAGAGATGAAATTAGAATGCATATGAAGTTATACTTTTCTTCAAGGGAAAATATGTTATGGTTTCACATTACCAAAAATATCCTGAACAAAATTTTAAACTGTTTCTTCTTCTTTCCCAAATCTTGTATTGTTAACTAATGTATCACTAAAATCTATTATACTCTCTTAAAAACCAATAACAATCTACAGGTGAAATAAGGATCTTTTCATATCCCTCAAAGACATTTGTAGTTCATAATTTTATTATAAGGCTTTAAAATGTCTATAACTTAATTAATTTAAAATTTAGTGTGTGTGTGTGTGTGTGTGTGTGTGTGTGTGTGTGTGTATGTGCGCATGCACACACCTGTGTGTGTGCCACTGTACACAGTACAAAGACAACTTTTAGGAGTCACTTCTCAATGCAAATCCATGCATTCTTATCTCCTAGTACAAAGCTCAAGTCCAAATGGATCAAGGACCTTCACTGAAACTAATAGAAAAGAAAGTGGGGAAGACCCTCGAGCACATGGTCACAGAGGAAATTTTCCTGAACAGAATACCATAGCTTATGCACTAAGATCAAGAACTGACAAATGGAACCTCATAAAATTGCAAAGCTTTTGTAAGGCAAAGGACACTGTCAATAGGACAAAACAACAACCAACAGATTGGGAAAAGATCTTTACCAACCCTATATCCAATAGAGGGCTAGTATCCAATATATACAAAGAACTCAAGAAGTTAGACTACAGAGAACCAAATAATTCTACTAAAATTGGGGTACAGAGCTAAACAAAGAATTCTCAACTGAGGAATATTGAATGGCCAAGAAGCACCTAAAGAAATGTTCAACATCCTTAGTCATCAGGGAAATGCAAATAAAAACAACCCGGATATTCCACCTCATACCAGTCAGAATAGCTAAAATAAAAAATTCAGGAGACAGCAGATGCTGGAGAGGTTGTGGAGAAAGAGGAACACTCCTTCATTGCTGGTGGGATTGCAAGCTGGTACAACCACTCTGGGAATCAGTTTGGAAGTTCCTCAGAAAATTGGATGTTAGTGAAAAGAAGCAGTCCATGGTTCTAAACAGTTTATTGTCATAGCTAAAAATGGATGCCTAAAACCACACCGCCCTTCTCAGGGTGGGCCTGAGATTAAATACCTTTTGCAGGGAGGAATGTCTGGGAAGGGAAGCTCATTGGCTAAGCCCTCCAGACCTCTAGGTACTGCATTAGCATGGAGAACTTAGTTTGGGGCCTACTTGACCACAGGACACTTTTTTTTTCATTACATATTTTATTTATTTACATTTCAAATGATCTCTCCTTTCCCAGTCTCCCATCTGGGGAAAAAAAAACTATTCCCTTCCCCTCCCCCTGCTCACCAACTCACCCTCTCCCACTTCCTGGCCCTGGCATTCCCCTACACTGAAGCATAGAACCTTCACAGGATCAAGGGCATCTTCTCCCATTGATAACCAACTAGGCCATCCTCTGCTGCAAATGCAGCTGGAGCCATGAGTCTCACCATGTATACTCTGGTTGGTGGTTGAGTCCCTGGGAGCTCTAAGGGTACTAGTTATTTCATATTGTTGTTCGTCCTAAGGGGCTGCATACCCTTCAGCTTCTTGGATCCTTTCTCTAGCTCCTTCAATGGGGACCCTGTGCTCAGTCCAATGGATGACTGTGACCCTCTACTTCTGCGTTAGTCAGGCACTGGCAGAGACCCTCTCAGGAGACAATTATATCAGGCTCCTGTCAGCCAGAACTTGCTGGCATCCACAATAATGTCTGGGTTTGATGACTGAATATGGGAAGGATTCCCAGGTGAAGCAATCTCTGGATTGTCTTTCTTTCAGTCTCTACTCCATCATTTGTCTCTGCAACTCCTTCCGTGGGTATTTTGTTCCCCCTTATAAGAAGGAACAGAGTAACCACACTTTGGTCTTCCTTACTCTTGAGTTTCTTGTAGTTTGTGGATTGTATTTTCGGTATTCCGAGCTTCTGGGGTAATATCTACTTATCAGTGAGTGCAAACCATGTGTGTTATTTTGTGATTGAGTTACTTCACTCAGGATGATATATCCTTCAGATCACATCCATTTCCCTAAGAATTTCATAAATTCATTGTTTTTTATAGCCGAGTAGTACTCCATTGTATAAATGTACCACATGTTCTGTATCCATTCCTCTGTTGAAGGACATCTGGGTTGTTTCCAGCTTCTGGCTATTATAAATAAGGCTGCTATGAACATAGTTGAGCATGTGTCCTTATTACATGTTGGAGCATCATCTGGGTATATGTCCAGGAGTGGTATAGCTGGGTCCTCAGGTATAGCTGTGTCCAATTTTCTGAGGAACTGCCAAATTGAGAAGCATGACACATGTTCCAAGTCAAGAATCTGGCAGGGAGTTGGGAGGAGTCTTCAAATGTTAATCTGCTCTACCTTGACAAATTTCCTGGCATAGTTTTATGTTTCATTTGGTGGGTGTCACTGGAACAGGACAGATCAGATAGGGGAGAAAATATTGGAGAATTGACAGCAATTGGGGGTCGGGTATTTTGGAGGTGAGATGAAAACCTAGTGTAATTGAAAGTCCATGTAATCTACAAGAGTAACCCTAACAAAGACACTTAATAACAAATTGGCCATTTTCTCTAACCAGGCAAGACCTCAAGTAAAGGAATTTGGATACCAACCCAACCCAGCCACAAAACTTTCTATGTGCAGATTGTCCTGCCTGCAGAGTTTTCTGGGAACAGAACCTAGCAGAACTGTCATCAAAGAGACCACAGAGATTTCATGTACAAGTGATAGGAACAGCAAAATTTTTGACATAGATCTGGGAGTCCTGAGGAGGATAGGGAGAAAGGATCTGAAAAGCCAGTCAGGCAGAGACACACTACAAAGAGCCCAGCCCACAGAATCAACTGACTGGGCCTTATGTAGGTTCACAGAGTTCAGGGAGATTGTAGGAGTCTAACCTAGGTCCTCTGAATACATGTTATAGCTGAGTAGCTTGGTGTCCTTATGGGGGTCCTAACAGTAGGAACAGGGGCTGTTCCTTCCTCTTTTGCCTGCTTTTGGGACCCATTTCCTCCTAGTGGGTTGCCTTTCTAGCCTTGAGTATATGGTTTAGGCTTGGCATGAGTGTAGAATGTTATGAAGTGTTTGGTTGACGTCCCTGAGAAGCATGCTCTTTATGAAGGTAGGCAGATGTGGAGGTGAAACTTGGGGACAGGGAAGGGAGGGAAAGCTATGATCAGGGTGTAATATATGAAAGAATAAAAAAACATTACTATAATAAAACAGTAAAATTAAACTTACTTATTGATTTGACCTAGATTTAAGCTGCTAGGATCTAGATTTGTTATCAGTGAAAGTAATACTCATTATTGTAGAAAACTTGGCATATCTTTAAACCTTGGTTAGAACTTACTAAATATAAAAGCAGCCAGGTGGTTTAGAACTTTGTCGTTTATTTCCTATGGCTTATCTTGTGCGTATCAGAGAGTAGATGCAGCAGATTTTGAATTACTTGAGAATGTAATCTCGGATCACCATCAAAGGAATAGATGTGGTGATCATTAGAGAAATAACTTTAATTTGCACTTACATGCTTTTTTTCTTTACTTTCCAAACTCTGTTTAAGTACCTATCTTCGGATATCTCTTACGATCAGAAGATTTTAGGATGGCATGTCCGTTTGTTAAATTCATTCAAACACTACTCTCTTTCACATTATTAATAATTACTATAACTACTCTAGCATTGGGTTTTAGTTTTCACAGAAGGCACGTGAGGCAGATCAGATATCACCTCAGTGAACAGGTTTGGATACTTTTTCTGAGTTGACCTGGTAGTTATCTAATATCAAATGGTTGTCCTTGGAGCATACATACTAGTGGCGTTATACAATCCTATCAGGTTATACTTAGAAAAATATATATATGAACATATATGTCTGTATATGAACATGTCTAAATATATGTATATGACAACAATTAATAAAAAAGGAGCCTATGAATTTAAAAGAGAAAAAGGGGGAGTATATGGAAGGGTTTCATGGGATAAAAGAATTGGGGAGAATTACATAATTACATTATAATCTCAAAAACTAAAAGATAACCAAAATGAAAAATACTCTTAGAAAATCAGGTAGAAAGAGCTTTGGAATAAAGGCAATCTGAGCTGACATTACCTACTCCAGATCACATGTCTTAGTAGACTGAGAAATTTATAAAAACAATAAAACAAATAATGCATTTGTATTAGCCAAGTATCCCTCCATAAATGCTTAAAATAGGAGTGTATTTTATTCAGAAAAAAGCAACTTATGTTTATTTTTTTGAAAAATCAATTACAAAAAGATATATAAGATCCAAAAATAATTTCTTCAAACAATGTAAAAGTTTATAAATTGTGATGTAAATATATGGTTCAGTTTATTCAGTGTTCCCAAAGGGACACAGCTAATAGGTACTATTTCCATGGGGTAGAACAACCAGACATTAGCAGTGGGATTTTATACAAACATTTTATGTAATGACTGAGATGTCATGAATAATATTGAGAGAATAGACTCTCTTAGGGATGTTTCATAAAAGATTCAATTCAACTCACAATTAAAATACAATTAAAATAACTACCATTGGTGTGGCATAAGTTCTTGTGGAGGTAACATTCTCTGAGACATAGTACTATAAGTGAAAGTGTGAGATAAACAGGGAAATGTTTTCATAAACAACTGATTTTCCATGATAGGCCTAAGATAGTGTCAGATAAGTTTCAGTTAATGGCAATCATAGCCACAACACCTAAATCCAAAACTTTTACCTGATTGACTAACTTTCACAGATACACACACACACACACACACACACACACACACACACACACACACACACAAATGCTCTAGTACAGATGAGAAATATTTACTTTCCAATATAAAATGTCTTAAACTCTCTTTTTTTGTTTTACACAGAATATTTTTGAAATTAGAAAATGTTTCAAGGCAAACTAAACTTTATATACCCGGCACATATTTAAATAAGTTTATACATCTTTCAATGAGACAAAAAAATTCAATGTCCCTACAGGTAGCAGTACTCCAGATGGGACAAATCTCTAAGAATATGAACTCTTATGATTTGGGGGGTTAATGTCTACAGGCAAGAGTATATAAAATGAGTACTCAGAAGTTTAAAACTTAGATACTTTAAAAAATGTCAAGTTTTAATAAATGTTCTAATTAAAACAAATATGTAACTAAAACATAGAACAATGCTGCTTTGTTGGTTATGCTGATGCTAATTGCAAAATATCAAAATGTTAAATGTAAACCAATATCTAATCATTCTTTGATTATACAATTTTTTTATATAGCAAGGAAGTACTTTAATCTGATAGTGTTATACATGTGTGGGGGAGAGTGGTCTGTTCAGATATCCTGGGCCCAGTCAAGTATAGGTCCTGAACTCTGGAGTCTCAGTGGGCAATTTCTACCTGCAAGGGAAAGAAGGAGTTCGGCCATACCTCCTGGGTCCCTGGCTCCTGTTTCAGTCACAGCCTCTCACAGTCTGCTGCAGGAGATGTGTGTTTTGCCACGTAGACCATGCGCCAAGCTCCCAGCATTCTTTTGGACCCTACTCCCAGTCATCTGACCACAGCCAAGCATGCCCCGCTCCACAGACAGATAGCCCCACCTTACACAATAAAAGGGGCAGTTTGCTCCCTCCTCTTTCTCTTGCTCTCCAGCTTTCTTGCTCTCTTGCTCTCTTCCTCTCTCCCTCTCTCTTCTTCTCTCCTCCTCTCCTTCCTCTTCTTTCTTTCTCTCCACATGGCCGGCCTCTCTTCTCTTTCCTGTAATAAAATATCTCACGATTATGCATTGCCGCCTTTTTTTTTTTTTTTTT
>NW_022196912.1:78120559-78126088 GCF_008632895.1 Mastomys coucha | reverse complement strand
TTCTCTGTATAGCCCTGGCTGTCCTGGAACTCACTCTGTAGACCAGGCTGGCCTTGAACTCAGAATTCACTTGCCTCTGCCTCCCAAGTGCTGGGATAAAAGGTTTGCACATTGCTTCCTTTTAACTCATATAGTACGCAGCCCAGGCATCAGCAGTGTCGGGACTCAGTTCATCACATGTGAATGAGTGTAAAATTATGACCAGACATATTGGAGAAACATATAATAACTATATTTTGTAAGCTGAATTTCATGAAAATTGAAAATTGTGGTACAAAAGAAAATGACTAGATGGTAAAAAAATGATTAAAGAATAATAATAATAAAAAAAACAGAAAACAAAAAGAAAATGAAGAAGCTACAAAGATGGAGGGCATATCTGCAATGTAAGTATTTCATGAGATTTCTGGTTGGTTTTACTTATATTCAGCCTTTAGCAACTAGTGTCTATGACAAGTGTTTAAATATTTTTATTACATTAAATATTTATTGAAAAGTATTTTTTAGATTTGTTTTTTTAAGATTTATTTTATTTATGTTATGTATATGAGTATACCATTGCTCTCTTCAGACACACCAGAAGAGCGCATCAGACCCCATTGCAGATTGTTGTGAACCATCATATGGTTGCTGGGAATTGAACTGAGGACCTCTGGAAGAGCAGTCAGTGCTCTTAACCACTGAGCCATTTCTCCAGCCCGGAATGAAAATTATTAACAACAAAATAATTAGCAACAAAAATTTTATGTACATTGTGATGTAAAATTGTGCTTCAATATAATCAAAGTTTTCCTAAAGAGACAACAAAGATATCAACAACAAAATAAATTATTGGGTAAACATGGACTTTGAAGGCATATTAGTTAGGGGTCTCTGAAATAACCCATCATATAAAATAAATTTCTCAGTATATACAGAAAAGATCTTCACTAGAATGACTTACAGGATGCATTCCAGCTAATCCAATAATTGCTGGCTATGAATGAAAAGTCTAGAAACTCATTAGTTGCTTAGTTCAGAAGTTTGGACGTCTCAGATAATCTTTGATAGACACTGGAAATCCCAGAGAAGTAGGCTCTGATGCCAGTGAAGGAATAGACTTGCTTAACTGAAAGCAGGTATGAAAAAGGCAAAAAATTTCTTCTTCTATGCTCTTACATAGACTTCCAGAAGAAGGTGTGGCCTAGGTGAGTTTTCCAAAAGATTTGGATTGAAGGTGTGCCCTACCTCAACAATCTGAATTCAAAGTGGATCTTCCTACTTCAACCTAAACAAAAGTCTCTCACAGATGTGATCTCCATTTTGGGGTTTTAGTTAATTCCAGATGTAGTCAAGTTGACAACTAAGAATAGCTATCACACTTGGCTAGACTGTGGTTACAGAAAATAAGAAGACCTATTCATTCCTGAGTTTTGATATCTGAAATATCTAGCATGCCTCATCATTTTGGATTTTTATGTTTTTAAATGTGAGAACAATCAAAGTCAGAGGGAAGAAGGATTTCAAGTAAAGACATAAGAGAAAAAATTAAGAGATGCAGTAAAAATCCAAGGCACTTGGGCATATTTGACAAAAATATATTTCAATAACATTTTCAGATTCTGTGTGTACCGCAAATATATGCTTGGCAGCAGAGTTATATACCTTAAACATTATATCAAAATTTTTTTGTGTTTTTGTTTTGTTTTGTTTTGTTTTTGAGAATGTTTATATATGCTTACCTATAAACAGTTTGATTTCTGTCTATTCTTGAATTGCCTTTTTAAGGTTTGTTTCATATTTGCCAATTAGCCTGAACCTGCGTACATCCACAGACACAGTAACAACCAGTAAAGTTAGAATATTTGTAAGTTGACTAGAAGTCATATTGACTTAATTATTTTCACAAAATGATCCATAGAAAGAATATTCATATATATGTTGTATTATACAAACATTATTTAGTTAATAAAAATGGGTGAACCTTCACCAAATATCATTTAATATGTAATGGTGGCTTGGCAACACATATCACAGCCTATTATTGTATGTATTAGGCTGTGCTTCAATTTGGTTTAGATAGTTGGTAAACAGAACTGAGAAATATTCTATAAATTTGAACTTCCATGGTCAGGTACAATATAATTTCATTCCACTTGTGAACTCCAATTTTGTTTATACATAATGCTCAATAATGTTTGTAAGTAATAGCAATAAAGTAAAACAAACAAAAACTAAACAGTTATAGTGATGAATGTTTGGAGGTGTCTTAGTCAGGGTTTCTATTCCTACACAAAATATCATGACCAAGAAGCAAGTTGGGGAGGAGAAGATTTATTCAGCTTACATTTCAACATTGCTGTTCATCACCAAAGGAAGTCAGGACAGGAACTCACACAGGGCAGGAAGTTGGAGGCAAGAGCTGATGCAGAGGTCATGGAGGGATACTACTTACTGACTTGCTTCCCCTGGCTTGCTCAGCTTGCCTTCCTATAGAACCCAGGACTACCAGCCTAGGGATAAAACCACTTACAGTGAGCCCTTTCCCATTAATCACAAATTGGGAAAATGCCTTACAGCTGGATCTCATAGAAGCATTTCTTCAAAGCAGGTACCTTTCTATGTGATAACTCCAGCTTGTGTCAAGTTAGCACATAAAGCCAGTTAGTACAACTGACCCGTTGTCAACTTGACATACAAACACATTACTATTAAGCCTTAACCCTTACTTTCTTACTCATCCCCAATATCTAAATAACTTTAAATGTCCCATAGTCTTTATAAATTCTTAGATATTAAAATTTCAATCCCTTTAAAATATCCAATCCCTTTTGAAATTCAAAGACTTTTTACTGTGGGCTCTACTAAAATACTTTCTTAGTTCAAGAGGGAAAAATATCAGAGCAAAGTCACAATCAAAAGCAAAAACTAACTGTCCAATGTCTGGGATTCACTCACAGTTTCCTGGGCTCCTCCAAGGTCTTGGGTCACTTCTCCAGCTCTGTTCTTTGTAGCACACACCTTGTTTTCTAGGCTCTAACTGCCTGTACTCCACTGCTGCTGCTCTTCGTGGTGGTCATCTCATGGTACTGGCATCTCCAAAACACTTCTGTCTTCTACTGCCTCTCATAGGCTCTTTTCATGGTGCTAAGCCTCAACTTCTCTGCATAACACCTTCAGTCCTGGTCCTTAAACTGCTGCTGAGGCTGCACCTTTACCAATAGCTTCTCCTTGCCTATCACAGTGCCAAGCATCAGCTGCTACTCCTTGTTTCAAAACCAGTACCACCTGGGGGACTCTTATCCATTACTGTTGTTGCCTCTGAAACACATCATCTCTGTGCTTTCAGAAAACTCTTCCCAAAAGATTTCACCTCAGTGATGCTGGTCTCTTCTTAATCACTGCTAATTTCTTAGTTCCAGCTAACCAGAATCAATTGTCCCAGTAATGCAAAGGATTCACTTTAGTAGTTCTGGTAACTTGTTAATCAAAGCTGATTCTTCATCCTCAGCTAACCAAAAGCACAGAATCTTCTCATCAAAATCACAATGGCCATGATAAGAGTCTTTAATCTTCCCTTTGAAGTTTCACAAGCCTAGCCTTCATCTTCTGCACTGTACTCGACATGATCTTCCAAGCTCCTACAGAACATTCCACATAGCTCTTCACACCTGATGGCTCTTCTAGCCCATAGTTACAAAGTCCTGCCACAGTTTTCCCCAAAACATTGTTAGGTTGTCACAAGAATACCCCACTATGCTGATACCAATTTGTCTTAGTCAGGGTTTGTATTCCTGCACAAAACTTCATGACCAAGAAGAAAGTTCACCAGGAGAGGTTTTATTCAGCTTTGTACATTCACATTGCTGTTCATCATCAAAGGGAGTAAGAATAGGAACTCACACTGGGCAGTGACAAAACCAGATATGTAAGTCATTAGAACATCACCTGTTGATTTTCAAATGTTAGACCAGTTCTGATATTCCAATGGAATTGCAAAGGAAGCACACTATATGGAGTTAAAAGTGAACTTTTTTTGTGATTTAGGCATTCTGTTGAATAATGATTAGAATGTAAACTATTTAATTCACGGTGTAGGTCTTTGCCATCATTTCAGTTTTCCCTTTACACCCGGTTTAATTCCAACAGTTCTGCCCTTAGAAAATGTGAAAAGATGGCAATTTAAATCTTTAAGAAAATATCATTTGAGCATAGTGTGACTTATAGGTTAGATGTCTTTCAATAAATTGTCTTCTCAGCTCTCATTGGATCATCAATTGACAATGTGAAAGACAACAGGCTCAGAGTTTTGATCCATGCAACATTAAAAAAAAAAAAGATTTAAATACAATTTTAATCTGTTTAGAAATGGATTGTTATGTCTAAGGATATATCCTTTGTATCTCTGATTTCATTTATCTGAGTCTTCTTAAATAAAATTTGAAATTTGATACTAAATTTAATTCAGTAGTCCCAGAAAGGCATGCATAAGATAACAGGATCAATGCCCAGTATTACAAATCATAATAAATAATAACAAAAATTTGATTAAAAGTGCTCAGAAATATCACTTTATAAATTCATATGATATGAGAAGGAATAATTGTTGTGATTAACTTCTTAGTTCAATAGTATCTCTTTTGTTTTGGCAACCTATTAGAACTATTATCTTAAATGTACCAACACAATTCCACTGCCAATTATCAATTAATCAAATTGTCACTAGTAGTGGGTCTACAATGATCTTTCATGTTTCCTGGTTGTGATATTTTTGTTTTGTTTTGTTTTTTAGATATAAATTATCTGTTTATTTATTTATTTAAATTTAATTTAGTATTTTTTACAGTCTAGATTTTATACCCCCCACCCATTCCCTGACTGTTGCACATCCCATACCTCTTCTCTGTGCACCCTACTTTCTCTACCCCCTACCCCCAACCCACCAGAACTCCACACTCCCTGGGATCTCCATTCCCTTGAGGTTTAGGTGCATTTTCTCTGACTGAGTCCAGACCTGAAAGTTCTCTGCTGTATATGTGTTGGGGGTCTCATATCAGCTGGTGTATGTTGTCTGTTTGGTGGCCCAGTGTTTGAGAGATCTGGGGGATCCAGATTAATTGAGACTGCTGGTCCTCCTACAGGGTCTCCCTCCTCCCCAGCTTTTTCCAGATTTTCCCTAATTCAACCACAAGGGTCAGCAACTTCTGTCCATTGGTTATCTGCACCTGATTCTTTCATTTGCTTGTTGGATCTTTCAGAGGGCAGTCATGATAGGCCCCTTTTTGTGAGAATGTTGTAGACCCCAGAGAGTCTTAGCTCAGGTGTGCACCCACAGAACACACCTTGACGACAGATCGCTGCAATAACATGAGGTTTATTGATCCAGTGCGCAAGGCCAATGCACGTGGGGTTGCTCATCCTCGCAGGGAGAGGCAACTTTGAATTCAGAAAGCACACATCTTTTATACTTTACAGAGGGCAATTTTTTTTTTTAGATATTTTCTTTATTTACATGTAAATTTCTCCATTCCCGGTTTCCCCTCCAAAAAA
>NW_022196912.1:78104612-78119536 GCF_008632895.1 Mastomys coucha | reverse complement strand
TCAGCCATTTGGTGTTCATCAATTGAGAATTCTTTGTTTAGCTCTGTACCCCATTTTTTAATAGACAAATTTTTGCAACAAGGCTAGCTGGCTTACTCTGGTTGATGGAACACAGGACAAAGGATCTCATCAGGCATTGGTTGGCTTGCTCAGGGGGCTGTTCTTGGCTTATTCAGCCAACTTCCCTAATCCAGCTCTGCTCCTGGCCTTGAAAAGTCCCTGGGAAGGGGCTGAGTAACTAGGTGGTAGGGGGTATTGTCCTCAGCAAGGTCAGGGTGATAGCTTGTGGTCTTTTACGAAATTCATCACAGAGCGGGGTTAGGGGGTTATTCCAAGAATTGCTAATCTTATTTTCATGGACCTTAACGTCATTGTGACCACCAGTTATTTTTGTTTTGGCTGGTCTTAGCCTGGTCATTCTGACTCAACAACCTGGCCACCAAAACTTTGTTTTTACCACATATCCGTGGCTATCTCTGGAGCACAGCTTCTCAGTGTCAGAAGCTGCTGCTTGCTACTGTAAAACTTTGTTTCCACACTGCTTGCTGCTTACTGGAGCTGGAACATGGCTCCCTTCTTTTACTGTGAAATTTTATTTCTACATTCTCAGACAGTTAGGTTTTATCTTTATTACTTTAAGCACACCATAGTCTCAATAATAATGTCTGGCCTTGGGGCCTCCCCTTGAGTTGGATCCCAATTGAGGCCTGCCACTGGACCTCCTTTTCCTCAGGATCTTCTCCATTTTTGTCCCTGAAGTTCTTTCAGACAAGAACAGTTATGGGTGAGACTTTTTGACTGTGAGGTGGCAACCCCATGCGTCACTTGCTGCCATGTCTTTATGCTGGAGGTAGGCTCTACAATTTCCCTCTCCCCACTGTAGGGCATTTCATCTAATGTCCCTCCCTTTGGTCCTGAGAGTTTCTCATCACCCAGATCTTTGGTACATTCTGGAGGGTCACCCCACCTTCTGCCTCCTAAGACTGTCTCTTTACATTCTTTGTGCTGGCCCTCAGGGCTTCAGTCCTGTTCCCCTGACCCAATACCTGATCATGTTCCTCTCTTCCCCTCCCTGTCCCCTTTCCCACCCATGTCCTTTCCCACCCCCCACCTCCTGTGATTGCTTTCTTCTCTCTCCCAAGTGGGATTGAGGCATCCTTTCTTGGGCCCTTTGGTTTGTTAGCTTTTTTGAGTTCCATGGATTATATCCTATGTATTCTGCACTTTTATGGCTAATATCCACTTATTAGTGACTACAAACCATGCATGTATTTTCTGGGTCTGAGTTACCTCACTCAGGATGATATTTTCTAGTTCCATCCATTTGCCTACCAAACTCAGATGTCCTCATTCTTAATAGCTCAGTAGTATTCCATTTTGTAAATGAACCACATTTTCTGTATCCATTCTTCTCTTGTAGGACATCTGGGTTTTTCCAGCTTCTGGCTATCACAAACAAGGTTGCTATGAACATAGTTGAACACATTCTGGTCTGACACGGTGGCACATCTTTTGAGTATATTCCTAAGAGTGGTATAGCTGGATCTTCATGTAGATCTATTTCCAATTTTCTAAGGAACCTCCAGATTGATTTCCAGAGTGGTTGTACCAGTTTGCAATCCCACCAGCATTGGAGGAGTGTTCCTCTTTCTCCCCATCCTCTCCAACATGTGTTGTCACCTGAGGTTTTGATCTTAGTCATTCTAATTGGTGTAAGGTAGAATCTTAGAGTCCTTTTTATTTGCTTTTCCCTGATAACTAAGGACTTTGAACATTTCTTTAAGGGCTACTCACCCATTCAAGATCCCTTTGTTTTGAATGTTGTTTAGTTCTATAACCCATTTTGATTGGTTATTTATTTATTTATTTTTAGTTTTGCTGGCTACCTTCTTGAGTTTTTTATATATTTTGGATATTAGCTCCCCATCAGATGGGGGATAGTGGAGATTTTTCCCAGTCTGTAGGTTGCAGATTCATCCTATTGACTATGTCCTTTACATTACAGAAGCTTTTCATTTTCCTGAGGTCCCATTTATCAATTCTTGGTCTTAGAGCTTGTGCCATTGGAGTTTAAGAAATTCACCCCCCCTCCGGTCCAATGAGTTCAAGGCTCTTTCCCATTTTCTTTTCTATTAAATTCAGTTTATCTTATTTTATGTTGAGATCATTGATCCACTTGGACTTGAGCTTTGTACATGGGGACAAATATGGCTCTATTTTCACTTTTCTACATACAGACTGCCAGTTAGACCAGCACCATTTGTTGAAGATGCTTTCTTTTTACATTGCATATTTTTGTCTTCTTTATCAAAGATCAAGTTTCTATAAGTGTGTGGTTTTATTTTTGGGTCATCAATTCTATTCCATTGATAATTATTCTTTCTCTTTGATAAAATGTTTACAATTATATGCCATGTGTGCTTTTGGTGTCTTAAATTAATCAATGAAATACATAAAATGCTCTGGAAAAGCTAAGAGTTTGGTTTTTAATAAATATATATATTTATGCTTCCATAATATAAACGGTAATGAATGAAAACCTCATAAGTGCTCAATTTTTCAAGGTTATAATATTCTGAATGTGGGAAAGTTATTACTTGCATTGGATAACTTTTCCATAATGAATGCATGTAAGTATTAATTTCATAATTAAACTGAGAAATAATTATAATGTTCTTGTTAGCATATGAAACAAATTCTTGAATGTTGTTTATGGATTCCAGCAGTGGATAGACATTGGGACCATAATGACAATTATAATTTTAGCCTTACATTCTGAATTTTAAAACACTGCTAACAATGCTTGCTGGTGCTAACAAAGCACAAAGACCCTATTTCAAATACTCCTGGCCATGACTCTACCGTGGATATAGCCCCAGGTTGGGATGGCAGAGCAAGCTGAGTTCAGAAATTTAATGGTCCATAATTCTAGCATAAATGTCAACCTTCAGATTCAGTAATTTTGTCTCAAAATCTTAAATTAAACACTAATAGAAGACATGTATGATCTCCTCTGGCTCCATAAGTACACACAAAAAATTTATGTACCTTGTACATATCTTTACACAAGTGATTATGAATATGTCAAAGCTCATATGTTTCTTTACCTCCACACACAGACAATTTTGATAAATGTGATATTATATTAAATTTGAAAAAAATTATGTACTCATTTTCCTACTATCTTTCTTCATAAAATAAATCCCTACATTTAAAAAGTAGTTGGCTAAAAAATTGCCATATATCAATATATGCTAAAAGTTTTAATTGTATACCTAATGTCCCAGATAACTTATTATAAATGTCATCAGGTTTTTATTTTTAATAGAAACTAAGAAATTTAATGCAATCACTCTAAATAACATGGTTGTACTCAGGAATGTAAATGAAATGAGCCTTGTTTATTATAGATACTATGATAGTCTTACAACATCTGTCCATTAAACATTCATGATTTAGTAAGACTTTTATGGGGTTAAACAAGTAGTTTTTGGGTAGCTAATGTGAATGCATTCACTATCATCCCAGCATTTAGGGTTAAGAAGCACAACTGTGGTATAACTGCTTTCTTCAAGCTCCAGCAATACAACATGAAATATCTCAACAAACTTCCAAGGGGTGCGTGTGTGTGTGTGTGTGTGTGTGTGTGTATATATATATGTATATATATATACATATATATTATACTACTACTATGTCATTTTGGATTAGAATTTATTGCTGGTGTTCAAGATTAGTTTTCTTTTTAATGAAGAATGAAAATTATATAAGGATATAAAATCAGATGATCATTTAGCATTTCTCTTAAAACTAGAATTCAATAAAAATGATTTTAAAAACAATATGAGTATATACTATAACAGGATTAAGATCTCTGCCCTTATAAAAGTATATACTCTATTTTTTAGTGAACATGAGAGTTTTTGGAGAAAACAACAAAATAAAATTTGACATGTAAGATCATAAATGGATGCTATTATACCTTTTCAAAAGAAATTAAGAAGCTCTTTATATAACCTAACACTAGTTTGAAAATTGAATCACATGTCTATAACATTAGTTGTCTGAAAGCCATGTATATCCCTGTTGTTTAAACATTTTAATATTAAGACACTACCAGTGATAACAAATATATTTCATGAAAGTAATATCATAAACTGCTTAAACACAAGAGATAATAACTCAGTTTCATATCACACTCAATTGGTGAAGTGTCATATGTCTTCATTATCTCTCAAAAGGCTCTGTAGAGGAAATGCAGAAGGGGTAACTCCTTAGAGCAGGGGAGAGAGGAGAGTAGGAAGGTAAAGGAGGATAGTGGAATACAA
Organism: Mastomys coucha; assembly: GCF_008632895.1. Taxonomy (NCBI): domain Eukaryota; kingdom Metazoa; phylum Chordata; class Mammalia; order Rodentia; family Muridae; genus Mastomys; species Mastomys coucha. Next base: position 78,115,208 of record NW_022196912.1, on the reverse strand, counting down.
TCGCCCTGATAAGGGAAAAATGGAAAGCCAACTTCCTAGGATAGGGAAAGGAATGTAAATGCAGGAGAAGTATAGAGGGAAATAAAATGATAACATATATGGTAAAAAAATAATCCCAGGATTCATAGTAGAATCTATTTAAATAAAAACAAAAAATTAAAACACACATTATTCAGTGGATATATAAACATATATAGCTTTTCTCATCAAGGTTAGCATTGTTTTATCAAAGACCCAAAGCCTACTTTACAAAAACCTCATGGCAAACCCTCTTTTGAGTTGTTGGCTAAAGCTGTCTCAGAGATGCCTAAAACAGGCAGCCTATTGCTACCAAGTCTGATTATTCAGCAGGGTAGAAGCAAAGTCCTTCTTTCTTCTGTGTGTGTGTGTGTGTGCTTTTTCTTTATTAGATATCTTATTTAATTACATTTCAAATCTTATTCCCTTTCCTGGTTTCCCCTCTGAAAGCCCCCTATAACATCCCACCTTTTCCTGCTCACCAGCCCACCCACCCCTAAGCACACTAAGCACTTCAAACATAGGACACAGAGGTTGTTGAGTTGCAAGTAACCTGAATGCCCAATCTCTTAGGACTGGGTTTCATAACACAAATAGCCACCATGCAACTGCCAAAACATAGAAACATTTAATTGTCACACCTATTTATGACTCTAATGATGTACATCAACAACTGGCATGTTAAACTAACTCTACGGGTGCAGTAGTGGCACACCTACTTGTTAACTAATGACCCCCTAAATGAACTTAAAACTCACTGAAGAAGAAAATTATCAAGTCTGTTAGTGAAACCCTAGCAAACTACTTAGTACTAGGGAAATCATGGTTGTGGGAGGAGAATCTACAACCATTAACGTATTAAACTAGAATAGCCACTGATAACAATCTATATACCATTCTCCTTATAATCACATAGAAGTATAATCTTTAAAGAGACTATTTCAGAAAAACACAACCAATCAATATGGAGAGTTCTAGAGCTCAGTTCCTAAAAATGCCACTCCAAAACACCTGCCCCCTAAGTAAGGCTCAGGGAATATTGAAGAAATGGTGTAGAAATATTGTAAGAGCCAGCGAGGGGAATTTGTTGTGAACTTGTTTCTCCTAGTAATATCAGAAACTCCATCCATACGTTCTCACAAATATGACACTCTGCTATGAAAACATGAGTTTAGAGCCAGTATCAGTGATAACAAATATTTTCATAAAACTATTATCATAAATTCCTCAAGTTCCAGAGGTAATAATTGTCTTCCTTATTCACTTCGTGTTGTAATGTCATGTTGGAGAGATGTAGCTTCGGACGTTGCTAGGAGATGCGCTTTCTTCATACTTCTCTGATGCACCCTCCTTATTCCAGTCCTTACGGAATTTATGCCCCCTCTCTTTTTTATCACTATCATATATTCACATAGACAAATAAGCATATGCATGTGAAAATCTGCTGCAAATAATAAATGTGCCGGCATGTATATGTATCTAGGTATGATCCACTTCATATTGGATAACCAATTTGGTGGCTGCAGTCAGAGGAGGTATGCCAAGGAGGGAGGATTTGAAATCTCTAAATCCTGTGAATTTCTTAGGTAGCTTTATCTGTCTACCTTTTACTTGCAGATGAGACAATAGGCTGTGGGGAAGTAAAATGTAAAAGGTAGCCTGGTCCTTGGTTGAGCTAAAGGCTTTGAAGCCCAGAGATCCTGAAAGGACAGGTCCCTAGGAGCTTAGCCAGCTCCCAGGCACCAGGCCCCACATAATTGTGGCCATCGATCACATAAGGGATATGCCCCTAGGCCTCTCCATATGTAGATGAGTCATCCCTAACACCTCAGACTAAGACAATAGAAATAGAGACATGACTTGTGGGCAAGTAGGCTCAAGGAGGAGATCTCCGTGTAACTGAGATACCTAGAGGTACAGAAGGCATAGCCAATAAGCATTCCTTGCCAGTCTTTCTTCCCAGAAAAAGGTATTTAATCTCAGGCCCGTTCTGAGAAGTGGGGTATAGTTTTACACAACCACTTCGCATCATAGCAACAAATGGCTTGGAACCACAGACTTTTCATCGAAATCTGCTGTGGGGAACTAGGAAGAAGGCCTTGGCCTATAGAACTGCAGTCTAATCTCCCGTAGGAGAACTCTCTGCATGATTGCCACCAAGCCTGCTCCAGCCAAGCCAAAGACAATCAACTTGGGACAAGCAGGAAGCTTTTTCCCTCGGGCGCCAGGCTAGATCCAGTCTCTCTCTCTCTCTCTCTCTCTCTCTCTCTCTCTCTCTCTCTCTCTCTCTCTCTCTCTCTCTCTCTGTGTCGGGGTGGGGGGTGCACTATGTTCTCAGCCCTTCCACAGCTCCCAGCAGTGCCTGGAATCCAAGAGTTGAGAACCAGACAGCCCTGGCAGATTTCGAACCAGCTCCAGCTTTCCCCTGAGCGGACAAGGGACCTACAACCCGACAATAGGTCTCTCTCCACAGTTGCTCCAGAGTCATGCCTGTCGGCTCTCATGCTTCCTGCATGATGGTCATGGATTCACACCCAGAAACTCTAAACCCAATAAACCCTTTCTTATATAAGTTGCCTTGGTAATGATGTCTCTTCACAATAGTAAAAAGTAACTCAAACATCTTTTATTTTTAATTTCCTGTGAGCAAGAAGAAAGTTGTGTTTTCTCGAAATAGATGATACATTTCCAGTAAAAATCTGGAACAAGTTGTTTTAGTTACCTTTGTGAGCAAATACATTCAAATAATTATGTAAATTCTCCTATATTTGTTAATGATTTAAGTTATGTAAAGTATGCTGGGCTGGTGTGAAGAAGGTACATTCTAAAGTGTTTAAATATTATATTCTATAGATTTCTATTAAGTCTATTTGATCTGCCATGCCACATAACTCAGATATTCCCCCCTCTGGGTTTTACTAGAGTGACCTGTCTATTCATGGGAGTGGGATATTAAAGTCACCTACTAATATTATGTTTGAAATGATCTGTGGATTTACAACTAGTAGATTTTATTTTATAAAATCAGACAATCCATGCTTTTAGATAAATTTGTTTGGAACTGTAATGTCTTTGTATGGATTATGTCTGTAAAAATAAGTGACCTTCTATAACTTCTCTATTTTTAGCTCTAAGTATATTTTCTCAAATAGATTATGGTCAGCACTGTGCAGTAAAACTCTCCAGTGGCATAAAAGCTTCCCATCTTCAAAGTCAAACTTTGACCTACAGCTGTCTGCCTCGTCTCATTTGAGATACTCTTAATCTCTTTGTTGAACTTATTTCTTAATTGTTTAATTTAACTAAATAAACATAAATTATTTCATATAATTTGTGGCTGCTCTATTGTTTTATCTGGAACACACTTAGTAAATTATAGCTTTCTGGTTTTTATACATATATTAATTGTAATATACATTTTCACACATTTTCTATGTTGATTTACTTTGTGTGCATCCATTTACTCCATTAATTATATAAATGTTTGACATTTTTCATTTCAGAAATGATTTTTAACTTCATTTTAAAATGTATTATTATTCTTCATATGACTGTGAATCTGTGTGTATGTGTGAGTGTGTTCCTATATTCGTGTATGTGTATGTATATGTGTGTATGAATGTGTGCATGTGTGTGCTTTGAGTCTCTGCATGTATGAACATGTGCATGTTTCTGTCCATTTGTGTATGTATGTGTGTGTTTCTCTGGGTGAATGTGTGTTTCTGTGTGTGTGTGTGTGTGTGTGTGTGTGTGCTGGTATTAGTGCGTTAGCATCTCAGTGCTGGTTAAAGAAGAAGTTTTGAGAACTGATTTTCTCTTTCTACTTTGGGATCTGGAGACTTAACTCAATAACAAAGACAAGCATTTTTATCTCTCTGAGCTCTCAGCTCTCAGAAATGATGTTAAAACCCATCACCACAGGACATCATTCTTCCTCTGCCTTCAAGATACATTATTTAACAAAAAATCATGTCACTGAGGGCCTTTGCTACAGTGCTAAACACACATGTACGCAAAGAGACACATTTAGGGATACTAATACTCAGACACGCACACACACGGAATCAGAACTTTCTATTTTATTCCCTACTACACTGCTCTATTCATTTCATAGTAATTAGTACACAAAATTATCTTCTTTAGTCATTTAAATTGTTTATTATCTCTCCTGCCAATCGGGAGAGAAATATACTTTTAGCCACTGTGAAAATTCTTGGGGCTTTAATTTTTTCACAAGCAAATTTGGTAAATAAATTTTCTAATATTAGAATACTGGATATTCAATATTCTGTCTTATAGATATGTCACTGAATTTTCTTATGCACCTAATACTCAGCTTATATAATAAAAGCAGTGAATGGGATTTTTTTAATTGTTTGAAGAATATGTTTTATTCCCCTCTCCTGATCCACCCTGCGACTGCTCCACATCCCATGTATCCACGTGGTTGTCCCCATCCTCACCCCACCTGACCTCTCAACTCCCTGGGGCCTCCAGTGTCTGGAAGGTTAGGTGCATCATCTCTGAATGAGCACACACCAAGCAATCCTCTACTGTATGTGTGTTGGGGGCCTCATATCCTTCAGTGCTATATATGCAAAAGGAAATAATTTTGCTATTCAATTTTGCTATTCAAAAGATACCAATGGTATGTTTTAATATATCATTTTGTTTGTGCCAAATGACTCAAATTTAAAAAACAATCTTTACACAAATTATGTTTATAATATAAGGTTATATTAAGGAAAGCTATGGAATGCAAACTATAAAAATAGTACAATATTCATTTAACAAAATATATCTTATGAAATATTTTCACTATGGCTGTTTTTACTTCAACACATTGAGGGTGCAATGATTCATGCCTTTCATGATTACTTTATGAATACTGGCAGCATGTTATAGATATACCATGGTTTCCTACATCTATGGTGCTATTTCAAAGAAAAGCTTCAAAGGAAGTCTACAAGTATTTGATGAGCTATAACGAGAAGTATCAACATTTCTGTGACACAGGTTAGAAATCCCTTGACATACCGGCAAGTGTAGCTTATAGTAGGTAACACCTTTACACTACATATGGCTATCATGTGTCTAAGAGAAAATCAGCATGAAGTAATATTGTCTTTGCAATTTTCATTTTCTTTCCTTAGAAAAGAAAATATTTCAAATTTTTAAATAGTATTAGATTCTGGTTGTCTAGTGTATTTGTTTGGATTGCAGGTAGAAAGGCAGCTTCAACATTCATCTAAAGGTTGTAAACATGTTTGTAACTTTTAGAAGGCCTTAGTATCCTGAATTTAGAAGTCTTCTAGAGTAGGGATAGTAGTGATTTAAGTAATTGATGATACAGTGGTCTTTATACAACCTATATTCTTCTGAGGACTTGTTAAGGACAGCAGCCACAACCAGAGCCAGGATCTCAAAAGAATGTTTACCTCTCCATAGTAAGGAAATTTCACGAAATCATAAAAAAATATTACCATACATTTAAATAGAATGTGAAATTGGTATAAAATTTTACCCTAAATGGATTGAGACCTGCAGATTGAGAACCACTGGCATAAAGCATATAATTTCATATTTTAAGGTTTTCAATTTTAACAGAGAGAGAAAAATTTACAGAAATTACATACAAATAAAAACTTCCACTGATTCCATTATTGTATACCAGGCATTATTTTAAGGTATATTTTTTTCATACACACACACACACATACACACACACACACACACACACACACACACACACACACACACATATATGAAAGGAAAAATAGATTTATAGAAAGATAGATAAGACTATTATATATATATATACATATACAAGAATATATATATTCTTCCATGATTGATAGATTATTAATAGAAAATAAAAAGACAGACTTTTGTTTCTCTGACAAATACCTAATAGAAACTGATTAAAGTGGATAGGATTTGTTTTAACTGATAGTTCATGAGATTTGGTCCATGAGCTTCTTTAGGTTCCAATTCCTTAGACCCATGGTATGGCAGAGCATCAAAGTAGAGGGTTTGTAAAAAAAAATCTATCTACTGACTTAATTGATTTCTTAACTTGAATTTGGTAGGAGCAGATAAAATCCAGTAACTAAGTTGCTTCCTGAAATTAACCCTCACTTTTGAAAGTTCCCATCATATTTTAATATACATCACATTTTGAGCCCACATGTTCATTAAACTGTTAATTAGATCAGAGCCCAATAATCTAATTGTCTCTGAAATGTTCACAAGGATACACTCAGATGTGTGCTTTATTATTCTCTTGGAAGTTACCAATCTGAAGTAATTGATAACCAAGATAATCTATTGTATACTGTATAGTTTCAGTATGATACTCACAATGAAACTCTATTACACAATTATAAATGCTGAAATAATTTTAAATATATGAAATAATGAATGATCAGTAAAATTTAAATTAAGTCTTGAATGTGTATATATACATTCTGTGTTTTACTTCAGTATGCCTCACTGCCCCTATTAATGTAAGTGATTCCAAGATGATGCAAATAGAACTTCCAGTATTGATGGGTTTATATACTAACATTGGCTTTGGATAAACATTCATTACCTAATTCTTGTATTTTATATTTGATAACATCCATTTTTCTTGTTTTAAGAATGATAATGATTTTGAATTATTCCTGAAATTTTGAATGTAAATGCTTGTAAGTAACAGAGGATCCAAAAAATGGAAATGTTCAAATAGCACATAATTTATATTAATCTTATTAAGTTTTCATGAAGTATGAAGGTATAGAATCCAATGTTATAGTGGAGACCCATGTTCTCCTCCACCTATCCTAACCCATGGGCCCATGGGCATAATCCTCATAATACCAGGCTTCATTTGTGTTCATAGGTAACAGAATATTTGGACAATTCAATATATAATGTAGTGAGTATGCAAAAAATATATATATATTCTCCTCTAAAAGCAATTCTAACTCTTACGCTTTGTGTATCCTCTTTCTCCAATTATTTCTGACACTTGGTGTGTGTGCATATGGGGATGCAATATAGACATTGTGCTTAGTGCTGACCATTCTACAGTCTCATACTTTCTACATATTCTGTAATCGGGAGTCTCTGTGTTAATACTCTTTTACTGCAAATAGAGACTTCTCTTTCAAAGTTAACACACATTAACCTGTGGATAGAATTATGTCATCATGAGTAGGTTAATAATATTATATATATTTATTGGAATAAGAGTAGTATGTTACTATTATAGTAGTATAGTACTACTAGTAGTATTATTCTCTAGGGACTATGACAAATCTATCCATAGGTTCTTACCCCACAAATTGTCCAATTCAAAGGTCTCACTTTGTGAAGCAGGCGTGAAAATAAAGCAGGAAGTTGTTGAGTTACTTCCATTCCATTTTGTAGTGGGCATGTGTTACCATAGGGTCAGTCATAGGGTCAGTAACCATACTGTGGAGGTCAGTTGGAGTGTTCACTGTGATTTTCATCCATAACGGTCACTGTGGTGGTCATTGTGGTGGTCCTTGAAGTCATCAGTTGTAGTGTTTACTTGATAGTCACTTGTAGTGATCACTATAGTGCCTAGTGTTAATTGTCATCTCCTTTATTGATCTGAGCTGATCACTATTGTAATTGCACTGGTCAGCTGTAAAGATCACTATGATTGCCAGTTGTGGTGGTCACTGTGACATATGTGCATAGTTGATAACTAGAGCGGTCATAATGTTGAAGTATTTTGTCAAGTATATTATTATAAAAAGGGGGTATTGATTTGCATCCACTTCTTGTGATTTATCTAGATCAGAGGTTTAGAAAAATGCAGTAAAAGGCCCTGATATATTAAAATATATAACTGTTAATTCTTAAATAATTTTCACTTATTTCTCAGTTTAAGCGACTGATAAATATGCATTGATTGATTAATAAAATAGGATGACCTATAACATAGGTTGGACTAGTACTCACTATATACTTAGACATTATTTTTAACTCTTGATCACACCACTGAGACCTTACTCTACATCTGAAATCTTACAAACTGTTGCTAAATGTATTTCTTTCCTTTCACATTAGTACCTTTGTCCTGTTTCCCAGGAGGCAGCCAAATTATCCTTCTTAAACATACATGCCATTTCACTCCCTTGAGCCACATCTAATTAACTTCCATGTTACTCCATAAAACACACCAAATTTTATAATGTAGTCCTGTTTATTTTATTATAATACAGTTAATGCTTCTGCTTTTTTATTTTAATGCTATTCATCTCATTTTTCGTTCTCTTATCTTTACTCTGCATTTCTGATTTTCCCATTCTATAATGAGAGAAGTAGGGAGCTCTTCAAAGGTTCTCTCATTCACTATCATACTCAATTTATACACTTCCTCGAGAACTATTTTCTTTTTTTTTTAAGTACTTTCCTTAAACTTTATAAGCTTAGGTAACAGTTTTTCTCATTTTCACTCTAATTGGAAGTACAATAGGTTTTTTCAGAGAAATACCACCAGAGATGTGTCAGTATTGTCTTGAGAACTGTGGCATCATCACTAAGTAGCATGAGTTTTGGGTTTTTTTTTTTTTTAGATGTTTTCTTTATTTACATGTCCCAGGTTCCCCTCCAAAAAATAAAATAAAAAATAAAACAAACACCCCTGTTCACTTCCCCTCCCCCTTGCTCACTGCACCTGTATAGCAGTGGATGGCCAAGTCTGTCATCAATGGGAGGCCTCTTGGTCCTGTAAAGGTTCTATGCCCCAGTGTAGGGGAATGCCAGGGCCAGTAAGCACCACACTTCACCCTCCTTATGAGTTTATTTGTATATTCGTGATAGAATAAACATATTTTGCAGATCTGGTCAATGGCAGCAAATCCCACTATAATATACTTTTGTTTTCCTTAAGTAAGTAAGTAAAAGTATTATATTATATGTGTTCTGGTATCATAAACACCAGAACTAGTAGCTGGAATATAGCAATTTTTATTTGAATTAATGGATGTTCTATATTTAAATGATATCAGCACTATGATTTTTGTTAAATTAATGTAAAATATAATTTAACTTAAATTAAAAAGGTAGTATTTCTATTCATGTAATGTATCTTAGAATCCAGTGAAACAAGTTTTCTTACCTCTTTTGATACTTTTTACATCTAATAATTTCCTGTAAATGATAGTAGGCATCTTTATAAAGTAATGATATTAATTATGTTCTTATGTGACAGTGACTACCAATATACATGAAGATCTATTAGAAAATAACTCTTGGCAAGAAATTTTATAGCAGTATCAAAGAGATCTGAAAGACAATACATCATCTTGCTTGTTTCCTTAGCAGTGTTTCATAGACTTGTTCACTCTGATTTTCCTTTCAATTTGTTTGGCATTACACATTGGTGTCATTCAGACTTCCTCAGTCTGAGATTTTTTTCTTTCATTGGTTTTTATTCAGACTTAGCAGCAGTACCCTCTGCCTATAATACAGAACTTAATTTCTCACTCACTCTCTCATTCACCTACTAGATATTGCCTGCACAGTATTAATATCATTATTCTGGTAATCAGTTAAATTCAGGTCACAATTTTTACAGTGCAAAAACTATTTATATCAGCTAGCATTAGAAAGGCTGGTCATTATCTTTTAGACCTTAGAAAAGTATTTTTATTAGATGGTTTCTATGTTGGGGCACCTCATTAAGTACTTGTCTTGAATGATGTCTTGAATGGTGGCTTCTTCCTTCTCAACGAAACCAATAAATCTCTAATAATTTCAAAAAACTGATAAGTTAAAAATGGCACTTTTATTTTATAAAATACTTATTTTTATAAAATGAACCTAGCATTATATATCTATGAATTAGCCTTATGCTTCCATGTGGTAGGCTAGGATTTTTGGATGACCAAGTATATTAATGGCACAATGAAAGAATTATAGTTTTAAGGGTGCTGGAATTACAAAACTATAAGTAACTTAGCACTATGCTTTCGACTATGTTAGTTTCTTATACCTTGACTCATATAAATAGTTTCCATTACATAATAAAAACATTTTACCAATTTAGTAAATGAATACACCTGTTCTTAAAATATGCTATATATGTAGTCACACATATATGTAGTCTATTTATGTATATAAGTTAAGAAATGGTGGTGCCTCCAATGAGAAGGTTATTCTAGGCAGTATAAAAAAGTAAGCTGAGAAAGCCATATAGAACAAATATGTAAGAAGCACTTCTCTGTGGCTTCTGATACAGTTCCTACTTCCAGGTTTTTCCTTGTTCTGCCTTGACTTCATTTGATGGTGAACAATTACCATGAGATTAAATAACACCTTTCCTCCCCAAGATTATTTTGATCATAATGTTTATCACTCTAATCAGAAAACTTCGTGAAATCTATTTTCTTGTGATTTTTTTTTTGTAATGAGGATATTTTCACTTTTTTAACCAATTTCAACATTCTAAGAAAGATTTGATTCAAGCTAGTTCCATACAATTCACATTTTTTCTGTATCATGAAAAATTTTCTACATTAAAAGGAAATTTAATCCAAAAATGAAAGGAAGAATGAGAGG
>NW_022196912.1:78061460-78104196 GCF_008632895.1 Mastomys coucha | reverse complement strand
ACTGAGCCGAGCAAGCTATGAAAAGCAAACCAGTGGTCAGTTTTTCTCCAGGGCTTCTGTTCAGTGTCTGCCTCCAGGTTTCTGTCCTCTCTATCTCAAATGATGGACTGCGATGTGGACCTGTAAACAAAATAAGCAAAAGCCTCCCTATGATGATTTGAGTGTGGTGTTTTGTCACAGCCCCAGAAACACTACCTAAGACATATGCTGTATTTGCAGCTGACCTCTTGCTAAAATCATATGTTACTGTGTCTACCAATCTGTCTCCTTACGGAAAATTTCAGCTATATGACACATGCTCATTAAATACTGACTTGATGTCACTTGGCAGCATGTAGTTGAAACAGCATACACAAGACTTGTGCAGGCTCAGGATAGACAAAATTCCAGTTTAGAAAGAGTCATGAATTCCTACACTTACTTAAAAAGGTGTGGAAGAAGGGGATTCATTTTTTTGTTTATTTATTTTTTATAGCTTTAGATCCTGGTTAGTTGGCATCCTTCCAGTAAAGCCCACACTTTCATATGGGAAGCACAAATTATATTAAATATATTTTAAAATGTGAGAAAAAATTGTAAAATGAGAAGGAAAGGGAGGATGGATGGGGAAGATTGCAGTGGGAGGGGGCAGGAGCAGGGCACTGTGCAGTGAATATGGTCAAAAACTATTACATATTATTTAATTTTTTTATTAATCATTTTATTCATTTACATCTCAAAGGATATATTCTCCTTCCTGGTTACCCCTTCACAAACCCCCAATCCCATCCTTTGTCTCTATGAGGGTGCTTCTTCAGTCACTCACCCACTCCTCCTTCACTGCTCTAGCATTCCCTTACACTGGGGCATCAAGCCTCAACAGGACCAAGGGCCTCCCCTCCCATTGATGTCAGTCAGATACCGCCATCCTCCGCTACACGTGTATCTAGAGCCATGGCTCCCCCCTTGTATACTCTTTGGTTGGTGGTTTATCCCCTGATAGCTCTGGATGGTCTAGTTGATATTGTACCTATGGGTTTGCAATCCCCTTCAGTTCCGTCAGTCCTTCCCCTAACTCTTCCATTGAAGTCCCCAGGATCCGTCTGATGCTTGGCTGAGTATCTGCATCTGTATTAGTCAGATGCTGGTAGAACCTCTCAGGGAACAGCCACACCAGGCTCCTGTCAGCAAGCACTTATTGGCATCAAAAGTAATTTCGGGGTTTATTGTTTACAGATGGGCTAGATCCCTAGGTGGGGTAGTTTCTGGATGGCCTTTCCTCCAGTCTCTGTTCCATTTTTTGTCCCTGTCTTTTCTTTGGACAAGAACAGTTCTGGATTATCAATTTTGAGACAGGTGGGTGGCCCCATCCCTCAACTGGGGTCCATGACCATCTTCAGGAGGTGGTGTCTACAGGTTCTATCTCCTTTCTTGCATATTTCTGCTAAAACCACTAAAAATAAGAAAATAAGTAAATACAGGAAAATTGAAATGAACGAACGCCAAATTAATTCATTAAATATATATGAATATGTAACCACTGAGTTTAACTTTATATAGAAAAACTAGCACTGAGGGTTAAGATAGGTAGCTCCAAAGAAGAACTTACATATTGGTTAATTAGCTAGGGATAAAACTCTGGTATGTAAAGAAACTGGTCCTCAGGAGTTGAAAATGGCATGGTATGTCTCTCATTATATTCATGGGTTTTTGTTTTGTTTTGTTTTGTCCACAGGTATGTAATACATGCAGACCCACTGAATGATTTGATTTTACTGGTTGATCACAAGTGGAATTAAATGCCTATTTAAGCACCAAATTCATCTGGCTTTAAGCAACTGATTAAATGTCACCATTTGTGGTGTGTGCCCAGCAGACTGAGTTCACTACATAAAAATCGAATTGTCACTCCAAGAAGTACATGTTGGAGTTTTATCCTCTCATACATCACACTCAGTGTGAATATTTTATGTAAATTTGATGTTGAAATAAGTTAATAACTTAAGATAATACAGTGGGAATTACAGAGAAAAATTTATAAAGCATGAACCAAATGATAAAACAGAACACCCTCAATTTTTTTAAATTGATATCTGAGTTTCTCAAAAGGCAATTAAGTAACAAATTTATTCTGTGATAATGAATATTTGATTGGCTTTCAGATAAAATTGTCCTCTATCAGGGTCATAGCATTAGCATGCAAATTATTCATTATCTTCTCAGTGAAAATTGGAATGATATTTCTATTAAAGATTTTGTAAGAGCTTTTCAATGAAAGAAATTGAATACTATTGACATTGCACAATGATTTGACAATACCTTTTCAGATCTGGTATATATGCGTGTGTGTGTGTGTGTGTGTGTGTGCATGTATGCATATCAGAATACACATATGCACATATGTATGTATACATTATAAATTATATATATATATATATATATATATATATATATATATATATATTATACTATAGATTGCAATCAGATTGTAGAACTTTCACCGAAGAATGCTTTGAATTCATAGATGATTTACTTTTCTCATATTTTTCCTGCAGTGGCATTGTTGTACAAAAATTGTAAAGAAGAAGAAACAGTGTTTTTCTGCTATTTTCTGCTAATATTTATTTATGATTATCAATCCATTCACATTCTTGTCAAAGAATAAAATATTTTAGAAAATTAATTTTAAAAGAAACTTTAAAGAGCTATTTTGTTTGGATATATGTCATTGATATATCCAGTAGATAAATATGACCATGATGAATTAAATATTATTCATGATGTAATTGTGAATGAAAACATGGTGTACTAATAAGAATAACCTGCTTCAGTTCTACATAAAACTACGGTAGAAAATCTCCAACTAAGCCTCGGGAGACAAGTTTTCCTTGGAGTTTTGTTCTTGAGATGCATTTGCTTTAAAGCTCCATATAACATAAATTGCAAGTTGCCAAAATATAATTCAAGAAACATTCAAAAGAATGCTGGAATAATAATGAAATTTCAGCATATACAAATGAAAATATCTAACTTCATAAAAGTCATAATTTTAAACCTAAAATAAAAGTCTGAAGTAAATACTAGAATTTGAAATTGTCTATAAATTATTACCATGCATGTAGGAAAGGTAAAATTATAACATTCCCTTGAGATTAAAAATAGTGTTCTAGCAAAACAAAAGAATTATTAATATACTAGACAGTGTGAATCACTTGATAACACAGTGCACAGCAGCGTGATGGGATATTTCAGTGCTGTGTCAATATTGGATTACAGAATTTAAATTCAGATCAAGGATGATATGAAACATTCATTTTTATTGAGACATTCATTCAATATATCATATATGACCCTTATAAATTATCCTCCTCCTTTTATGATGTATATCTTAATAGCCTCTTTTATAATTTCCAAAAACAATATGATCCTTAATCACTTCTTGTCTCAGTTTTTTATTCTGTTAGTCACCTGATGAGGCAATAATCTTATAATTGATGTAAGTAGCAGAATTGAAATAATTAGGTCTCTTTTAAGGAGAAGCATTTCTTTGTCACTACTGGGTAAATTAATTGAGTCCTAATCACACAATACCCAAGACTACTGAAATGAAAAGGTAAATGCTGTGAGTAGGCAGGGAGCCTTAGGGCAAAGATGAGCAAGTTCAGAATTTAAATTCTATGGAGACCAGAAAATGTTGGCCATAAAAAAGGACAAACAATAAAAAGATGAAAAATTAAAATTAAATAAACACTTTCCATAAGAATAGGTATCCAAACATGGTGAAAGAAAAAAACCCTTTCAGATACACATTATGTATGCTGAAGGTTCATTATTTTTCTTCTTATATTTTTATTGGTTATTGTCCTTCTACAAACCACCTATCGCATCCTCCCCTATAGTTTTACAATCTAAGTAGACTATTCAAGGGAAACTCATGTAAAGTAAATACTAAGACTGGGAGATACAGGATGACAACAGATCTTAGAGAAAAGGATGGGCTGAAATTCCATACTGTGGTTTATCAACTCTTCCTCATAAGGATAAATTATGCACTGTGTTGTATAATTCAGTGTATTATCTGATACACAAAGTACTTAGAATTTAAAAATACGTTTAAAATACAGTACTATGTATTGTTTTGTATAACCCTTATAAACACTAGCTGACACACTGCACTGCAGTTCAAATTTGTTAAAGGCAAACACACTCACTCCCACAGACACTCATTCAGGACACACACTTAGCTGGGTGATGTATCCATATATGACATATGCTGAAATCACTACAGAGTGTGAAAGAAAAACAAAAGGTCTTACATATGTAATATTTTATCCCTTGGGGAAAAAAACTATAATTGAACCTATTCTCTCATAATTTTAGACATACATATGTATGTTTGATTACTGTGATCCTAACCCAGTAGGTGTCAACTCCCACCACCTATATCAGCCCTTTCTCTGTAAGTCATGTTCACACATTCATGTCCTTTTTATTTTGTTTGTCAGCCCACTACATTTAACCAGGGCTATTAGAGCATGAATTTGTAACTATTCATAGTTGAGTGGTAGACTTGTGAGTTCACACGTAAAGAAAATGATTGTCCTTTTCTTAAAACACATCATAGCCAGTAACTCCTTCTAGATTGACTTTTGACGCTTGACAGAGCCATTTTATGTAGGACCATTGCATGCAGATGCAGATGTCATGAATTATGTCTGCATTGGCTATGCTCTGCACTGAAGACTTCATGTTACAGTCCTTCTCTCTGTCTTTCAGTTCTTAAATTATTCTCCTTTTTTCAGCAGTGTTCATTGAGCCTTATGATATGGTACAAATGCTCTGTGCAGGAATGAACACTCAAGCATTGAATATTGTTAGGCAGACATACATCTCTACAGTCACTGCCATTCATCACAATATGATGCTTCTCTAATTGTAGCATTTGTCTGTAGGTAAAAATACAAATACATATATAAGGCAGATTGGTGACATGGCAAAAGAACAACAAATAAATAATAAAGTTCACTTCCAGGGCCTAAGACAGCTCAGTTGTGAGTCTTTAAGGAGTTTGACATAACTAGGAGTAAATGTATCTAGTGCAAAGAGGCTCAAATCTAGCCTGAAAATAATTGGTTACTTCCATAAATGTCATTCTTTGCCTGGAAGGGTACATTAGAGCCCATAGGGTTCACAATGAAGTAAGTCTGTGGCTGCCTTTCTTCTCCAGCAGCTTTCAAAGCTATTTTTTGCTAGGAATGCTACCCAACAGGAGGGAGCTTCTATTTTAGTTCCAGCTTGTAAATAAGATTTGTTTTATAATCTTTAAAAATACCTTTTTTACACAAATGTTTTGCCTTTGTTTATATTTGTTTGCCATATTGTATGTATTATGTATGTTGGGTCCCTGTGGAGATAAGAAGAGAGCAAGAGATTCTCTGCTATAGGAGTTACAAGCACTTTGGGAATCAAACAAAGGTGTTCTGCAAGGGCTGCCAGTGTTCATTCTCAATGATCTATCTCTCTACCCCAACCCCTGACCAACAGGGTCTTATTAGTTAGCTCTATTTGTCAACAATGAGTGACAACAAGAACCTGAAATATTTGGATACACTTTAGGGCTTTCAAGAGCAGCAAACCATAAAAAGTAGATCACTCTTTGCCATGAATTTTTTTTTAAACCCTTGGCTTCCAGGGAAGCATAATCCATCCTTGTGGGATATCTTCCTTCTAGCTATGTTTTTTTAAATTATTTCTTAAGTGGGTTATAAATTAGTAATCTTATTTCTTATTACTCTCTGATTATTGGCAGAGATGTCAACATTATTTGCCAGGGATGTCAGCACATGAGACACACTGCAAAGGAAGCCAGCGTGGACTATAGGCTCAATTATACTGAACTGATATATTTTTAAAATTGCATCGAAAGTGAATGACGAACTATATTTTCTCCACATTCTTTGGAATTACATTGATATGAATGGTATATTTTATGTCATCAGTTTTTTAATAAATTAGTAAAATAAAGAAACACTCATAGAACCTATAGTCATACATGATAGCATATATTTTGCTTTGTAAAATTTTATTTGGAAGATAAAAATGATAGAGTTAAAATCAATACTGTCTGTAAAATATCTTTCTTTTTCCACATAGCCATTGCTTATAAACTATATCTTACTGTTGGTGTTATTTTACATGCAGTTTTAGTCCACTTACTTTATAGAATATTGTTGTACATAAGCAACATCTCAATGCTAAGCCTTGTGTGAAGCATCCCTCATTCTTCATCACAGTTTAATGATAAGTGAATAAATATGTCCACAATTGGTTTAAAACAATTTCAAAATAGAAATATGCACCTCTTATTTGATTCCTGAAATGAATGGCCTTAGTGATTGTCATGATAATTTACTCTTTAAGCAAACAGAATAATTAGCAAAATCACGTTAATATTTAACGAGTTTGAAACTATGAAGCCAAATAAGTAATTGCAATAATTTTTACCTAAAAAGATCGAAAATGTAATTGAGAACCTAATTAGTATCTTTTACTTAGAAAAATAATTCAATTTTATTGCCTTTAAAAGGCTATTATTCTGTCATTTATTTTTAATTCTGTCCATCAAATTTAAACCCTGCCTGTTAGATTCTGAGTTATGTCTAACATTATGAGGAGGCTTCTACTAATAACTGCTCCATGAAAAGAGAGCATCCTGAGTTGATAGTGTAGAATATACATAGTAAGTAAAATGCATTGCACTTTGAAGTAGGTGATTATTTTCTCTACTTTGGAGAATATAGTATTCATTTTACATTTCTTCTTTCAGGATGGTTGATCTGAGTAAATAAAGCAGTAGAGAAAATGTGAAAGAAATAGCATGCCCTACTTTAGTTCCTCCCACACAAGTCTGAAGCAAATGCCTGTTCTCTCAGTTCCCTCAGCTGTGTGGAATGAGGATGGCCTTGAAATTAGACAGCAATCATGAGACAGAAAGAGTATCTCTGAAATTTAGGAAACCTGATCTCCATTTAGGAGCTAAGAAAGGAAGTTACCCAACCTGCAGCACTCAGGTTTGTTACAGTCGTCAAAACTGTCAACTTTGGTGATGTTTTAAAAATACATTATAGTATCATAAATTTGTTTTGGTGTATGAGGGGAAAAAAAATACACATGGAGCAACCTATGGATCCAGCCACATATGTAGCAGAGGCATCAATGGGAAGAGAGGCCCTTGGTTCTGTGAAGGCTTCATGCTCCAGTATAGGGGAATGCCAGGGTGGGGAGAAAGGAATGGGTGGGTGGAGGAACACCCTCATAGAAGCAGGGGGAAAGGGCAAGAGATAGGGGGTTTCTTGAGGGGAAACCAGGAAAAGAGATAACATTTAAAATGTAAATAAAGAAAATATCCAATAAAAGAAAAGAAAAAGGAAAAAAAAGATTATGGTATCATTAATTTGTTTTGGTCTATGAGGGAAAGAAATAGCATCTTGAGACTACGAAGCTACAAATGGCTCCACCCTTCAGTCAACAACACTAAGTTTATGAGTGTTATAGATTCAGCCTCCTTACTTTTGTAGTCGAGACTGGATATTTACAATTATGCTTTTAAGGAACATGGTTTTCTATAATCCCTGTGTTCTTGACCTAGAATAGCATGAGGCAGAGGATGCCTATCTTCAGACTTAAGTTTTCATGTTGCCTCACACATAATTTTACTACATGATTAAAACTCAAATGCAATGCATTGTTGTTGTAAAGTACATGATAAGTAAGCACTTTGTGGATAGAGAGGCAGCTGGACTTTAAGAAGCAGTGTGTCAGATATCCACATTATACAGTTTATTGATAAGAGATGGTAGAATAACGGTGTAAGAAGAGACAAAGTAAAAAACAAAGTGTAACATGAAGATCATTTCCATCTTCCAAAGGAACGATCCTTCTCTGTACAAGCATTGTAAAAATTACAGATGAAGAGACTTATAAAAAGAACCTTAAAAAATAATATCCTCAACATTCTTTTTAAATGTATTTATCATTCAATTTACATTCCAGTATCACCCCCATCTCCTCTCAGTATCTCCTCCCTTTTTCCATATCCTTTTACACTGCAAAGGGAGACACACACACACACACACCACTTAAAGGCCTTGCAGGACTAGTCACATCCTCTTCCACTGAACTTAACAAGGTGGCCCAGTTAAACGAACAGGATCTCCATGTAGGCAAGAGATTCAGGGACAGCCCCTACTCCAGTTGTTGGGAGACGACTCACATAAAGACTGAGATGCTCATCTGCTGCATATGTGTGGGAGACTTGGATACAGCCCATGCTCACTCTTTGGGTAGTGGTTCAGATTTGGGGATCCTCCAGGGTCCAGGTTGGTTGAATCTGTTGGTCTTCCTGTGGAGCCCTATTCTCTTTGTGTCCCTCAAATTTTCCCAAACTCTTCCACAAGACTCAGCTTTTGGAAATGGGTCTCTCTGCACCTGTTTCCATTGGATTCTGGCAGGAGCCTCTCAGAGGACAGTTATGCTAAGCTCCTGTTGCAAGCATAACAGAGTATCAGTAATAGTGCTAGGAACAGGTTCTTGCCTTGGCAATGGGATGGGTCACATTTTGAGGCAGTCTTTGTCTGACCATTCCCTCCTTCTCTGCTCTATCTTTGTCCCTGAACATCATATTATAGGATACATTTTGCATTGAATTTTTTGTGGTTGGAATGCTTTACTTATCCCTCAAGTAGGAGTCCTACCTAGCTACAGGAAATGGCCACTTCAGGATCCAATCCCCTCACTGTTAGAAGTCTCAGCTAGAGTTACCCACAAGCCACCCTGGGCCCTTGCCCCTGTTCCAAGTCTCTGGTGTAGTAAAAACATTAATTTACTGTAAGTAATAAATTTTCATCTTCTTCATGGTAGAATAATTCACTCTTATCTAATGTATCTGTTGAAAGGCAAAAAAATGTGGTTGCATAACTTAGCCATGGTAAACATCGTGAAACAATGAACTTGTAGTTTTGTAGGGATGTGGTGTAATTTCCATTGAGAATATACTCAAGAGTAGGACTTCCAGAACTTAAAGTAGAATGGTCTTAATTGTTTTGACGAAACACCGTATCTTTTTATAAAGGACTTTCCTAACTTACAGCCTTGCTTTCAGAGACACCATTTAGTTTGTTCATTCTCTCTCTCTTTTTTTGGCTATTATTTTATTTTATTTATTTATATTTCAAATATTTTCTCCTTTCCCGGTTTTCCATCTACAAAACCCCTATCCCCTTACCCTGCTTCTATGAGGGTTCTCCCCACCCAACTACCTACTCCAGCCTCACCACCTTAGCATTCCTCTACCCTGGGGCATCAAGCCTTCACAAGACTAAGAGACTCCCCCTGCCCATTGATGCCAGATAAGCCCCTTTTGCTCCTTCAGTCCTTCCCCTAACTCCTCCACTGAGGCTCCTAAGCTCAGTTCGATGGTTGGCTGCAAGTATCTGCATCTGTATTGATCAGGATCTGGCAGAGCCTCTCAGGAGCCAAGTATATCAGGCTCCTGTCAGCAAGCACTTTGGCATCAGCAATAGTGTCTGGGTTTGGTGTCTGCATGTGGATGGATCCCGAGGTAGAGCAGTCTCTGGATGGTCTTTCCTTCAGACTCTGTTTTTTTTTTCTTTCTTTCTTTAGGTAATATGACAAATTCTGGCTACTTAACTGTTTTAAAACCATTTACAAGTGAGTTTACAGCTGAAATCTAAGATGGCTTTGAACATATAATCCTTTCACAGCTTCATAAGAGTGGGAAGAAAAAACAAATGTTATCATACCCCAAAGGACTTCATTTTAATTCTGCTAAATGCCTCCTTTGTCTCTAAGTTCTGTTCTCTGAAGTAAATATTACTCCATTATATACAGAATTGTTCTCCACTCTCTCACAACACAACACTAATATTTGGCTTACAAATCCCCAGTAGAACACTCTGGTTGCTTATCTCCTTTCAAAGGAAGGCTGAGTCTTGAGTTAGATAATGAAACTCTAGCCCAGACAATCTCTTCTGGTGGATAGATTTAGATATATACCTCAACGTTTTCATGGTGATGTGTTCTCCATCTCTCAATTATCTTAATGTTCTCTCTTCTCAGGGGAAATATTACAATAGTCTTATAGAATATATAGGGCTATTTAGACCCACAAAGAGAAATCTATTTCCTCCAGGTAAAATGAATGAGAGGTAGCTCTTGCTTTGATGAAAGCTAACTTAAATTCTCAAAATATGAGTTAATACAGAGGGATCTGTTAGTCATCTTGTCAAAGAACCACTGCTCAGAAAAGCTGATTTACTTAAAGCCATGCTAAACAGTTGGAGAAATAACTGTTCACTCAATGAGATTATGTACTTCTTTTCTTCCCAGAATTGTAACCATCTGTACTTTTTACAAAGCCAGCATGATCATTACTCATTAAGGACTTTACTCTCCTTCCATGGCTCTGTGTTATTCAATCTCTCTCTCTCTCTCTCTTCTCTCTCTCTCTCTCTCTCTCTCTCTCTCTCTCTCTCTCTCTCTCTCTTTCTCTCTCTCTTTCTCTCTCTTTCCCTCTCACTGTCTTTCCCCCAACCCCTGCATCTCCACTTGTCAGAACCTAAATGTGTTTTGTTTTGTCAGGTTCTTTGGAATTTTCACTATTTCTTTGTAGCTACCTCCATTTTTCCAGGTTGCTCCTTGCTGAACATCTTTGCCTAGCTCAAAAGACCATGACTTTCTTCTCCTCCATTGTTTTCTTAGCACAAATATCAAAATTTATTACTGCCCATCATGTTACTTTTCTTTAAATTCTAATAAAATTTTATCATAATTCTTTCTAAATTCTTGAATAATTTTATTAATTAGAATAAAAACTATGAGATGGGATCCCAGTTTCCCTAGTAACATGTGATACCCTGGATACATCTTCTAAAATTTTCCAGTACTTATTTTACCTATGACATGTAAAAGGAGATACCTTCAGGTCAGGCATATCAGAGGTCCTTTCTAGTTTTCATATTAATAATGTCCGAACATCTCAATTACCATTCAAAATTTTTTATCAGAGGCTGTATTTCTCCAGAATGTTAATGGATAATGGTTAGTTAGAAAGCTTCTCAAGAACATTTTGGCAGAATACTATCAATCAATAGTTTAAAAACTTAAATATAACAACTAACAAGAGTAAAACTAGTTACAAAATAAAGTTCTTATTAGACACTTATCAGCATTCAGTAACTTAAATGTCTTCATTACTGGGAGGGACTGCTTGGAACATCCTATGCTGGGTCTGCTAATTGACTTTGGTAAAAATTAATAAAAATTTTGTTTTTCTTAAGATTTGTATTATATAAGCTTCTCTCTTGAAGGAGCATCAGGCTAGTCCACTTTATATTTGAAGCTGATCATGATTTCTAAAACTAGTTTTATAGAATTATGACCTGTGATCCCATGTTTCATTATTTACCAGAGAATAATGAGCTATGTCTCCAAAACCTTTGTAAGAATGATCAGAAATAAAATTAGTTTTCAAAAAAAGAAAAGAAAAAATGTTTCACACTAAATAAGTTAAACTTAGAAAATGTAAAAAGCAAATGCATAAATTAATGTACAAATGTGCATGATATAAAATGCTCATAAGTTTAAAGCTGAAATATAATCAGGGAAGAACAAAATGCCAACACTCATTGTTGAATGGATTAATGACCCATAATTTCTTTAATTTTCAATAGGAATTAAAGCATAGGCAGTCAATAGAGCATGAAACACAGACATATCTGTGACTGGTTCATTTTAGTGATGGGAAGAAAGGAAAATAAGTTAATCATGACTAGATAGTTCATAAAAGTAAAAAGTATTAGAATTACTAGGTATTGCTTGAATAATAATAAAATACATGCAATACCAGAGAAATATAGGTGAAGAATTACAATTTGGGGATTTTAAGCTATAATAGTTTGATATGAATCTCTTTGTATACATATATATGTAGATATAAATATGTGTATACATATATATATACAGATATAGCTAACATATATCAATACAAGCGTATCTCAGTATGTGTTTATATATAAATAAAAGTTACCTACTCATCAAAAAGTATTATAATGAAATTGTTATTAGAGTTGGTAATCAAACATATGGGAACATGTGTATACATGAATTCTTTAGAATATATCCATATAGTCATATAATAGTAAAATATGGATTTCAAAAATAGATATGATTACAATCCAAATTTAACTCTTCCTAAGTATAAAATTTGAATATATTTAAATTTCCAGAAGCGGGCAGATTTCTGAGTTTTGGCCTACAGAGTGAGTTTCAGGACAGCCAGGGCTATACAGAGAAACCCTGTCTCAAATAACAAAAACAAAAACAAAATAAAACAAAACAAAAAGGTGTGAACCACCATGCCTTACTAAATTCCCAATGATTCACTTTTCTCACCTATTTACCATATTTACCATAATTGTCAAATACCTAAATTAAATAAACACTTATAAATAATATGGCACAGTATATGCAAATTAGTAAGCACTCATTAAACAAGAACTGCTACTCTCATTAGCATTGTTTTAACATTACAAGTGAATAATGAGATGAAATTTTAGTGACAAGATGGCATCTCATTGATTAGAAAAACTATCATGTTATATATTATTCCTATATACAATCAACTTTCTGGAATAATTATTTTGGCTTAAAATAAATATAAATATGATGCACAGATGAATAAGTACACATTTAAAACTAAGAAGAGAAAAATGGTGGGCTGGAATGTAACTCCATGGTGGTGTACTTTGCTAGGAAGTTCAAAGGTCTGCTGGGTTGAAAGCTTAATAGTTTAGAAACTTCACGCACACACACACACACACACACATACACACACACACACACACACACACAAGCATACATACACACACACATGCACACATACACATAGACACACATGCACACACATACACACACACATACATACACACACACACACATACACATACATACACACACACATACACACACACATACACACACACATACACACACATACACACAAACATACACATACACACACACATACATACACACACATATACACATACATACACACACACACACACACACACCCTATTTTAAATTATGTCACTTGGCAGACTAATGCTATTCCTAATAGTCATGTATGGTCTAACAAAAACCAGAGAAATCACACTGGGATTGACTTGTAAGGCTCACCTATGAGGAGTGGATCCCATAGTATTAGAAGGTGTTACAGATGCCAAAGGAGAGGAGTAATCTGTAGTCCTATCCAGGTTTAAATTCTGTAAGCCATAACAATAACTGTTCTAGTACAATATCTATGATTGTGAAAAAATGACATTTTTATTAATATTTTCTTCTAAAGATTTAATTATTAAATTTTACTTTAATATTTTATTTTTAATTTATTTCTTCTTTTTCTTTTTTTTTAATTGGATATTTTCTTTGTTTACATTTCAAATCATATCCCCTTTCCCGGTTTCTCATCCAAAAAATCCCTATTCCCTTCCTCCTACCCCTGCTCACCAACCCACCCTCACCCACTTCCTGGCCCTGGCATTCCCCTACCCTGGGGCATAGAGCCTTCACAGGACCAAGAGCCTCTCCTCCCATTAATGACCAACTAGGCCATTCTCTGCTACATATTCAGCTGGAGCCTTGAGTCCTACCATGTATACTCTTTGGTTGGTGCTTTAGTACCTGGGAAATCTGAGGTTACTGGTTAATTCCTATTGTTGTACCTCCTAAGGGCCTGAGGGCCTGCAAACCCCTTCAGCTCCTTGGGTTCTTTCTCTAGCTCCTTCACTGGGGACCCTGTGCTCAGTCCAATAGATGGCTGTGAGCCTCTACTTCTGTATTAGTCGGATACTGGCAGAGTCTGGCAAGGTTGTAGAGAAAGTGGAACACTCCTTCAATGCTGGTGGGATTGCAAGCTAGTACAACTACTCTGGAAATAAATTTAGCAGTTCCTCGGGAAATTGGATATAGTACTACCAGAAGACCCAGCTATACCTTTCCTGAGCATATACCGAGAAGATGCTCCAACATGTAATAAAGTCACATGCTCCACTGTGTTCACAGATGGAGACTGTTTCAGTGATATAACTTGGGTCATAATATAAAGAATAGATGATTGGGGGTACCCAACCTAACTGATACATCTGTAACACAATTCAGAAACATAAGGCTCATGGAAAATAGTAGGAGGTTGGGCAGCATTATTTTAAAATTCAAGAGCAAAGGATGTCTGTTGATAGTGAGTCTTAAATAATACAGGAAAAATGCAACCATAAGCTTTCAACAATATGGTTGTCTGAAGAAGACAAGAAAAAACACTACCAGTTGAGATGCTAATATGGCCAGAGGAAAAGCTAAATAGAATAATGAGATATTACATGAATTTATATATATATATATATATATATGGATATATATATATGGATATGTGTGTAAATATATATATTTGTATATATTTGTGGATATATATGTATATATATATATATTTGTAGATATATACATAGATTGGTATATGCATGTAAGTATAATTATTAAAAAAATCATTAATGTGAGAGTCAGATACTGCAGGAATTTGAGGGAGTCGATAAAGCAACAATAGTGAGGTAGTTGTAGGGTTCATCTATGATTTTCCTTCATTTTTTAAAAAAATTATCATGTAAAATATAATCACACAAGAGACAACTACAGATCCATGACAATACTACTCATAGCTAATCTTACCAGTAACATTAATCCTAAACATAAATTAAGACTAATTATAACCCTAACACTAAATCTAATATGTAAACCTCAATTACTCTACTAATTAAAATTCTTAGCCTAAATTATAAACCTAAATCTAATTTTAAACTAAACTCCAAAGCTAAACATAGTCCTAACACTAACCCTGACCATAATGCTACTCCCATTCTTAACTTTCATACTTATACTAACCATAAATTTAGCTTTAATCTGGTCTCCAGAACTAACAAACACGAACACTAATACAATACCAATAATAACCCTAACTGTAAACCTAATTGCAATTCTTGGTCTAACTCCAACAGTAACCCTATTTCTATCATTAAAGACTCCTCCTAAACCTAAAATTAATTTAACCTAAGAAAATATTTATCAAAGGCTGCCCACATTTAAATATGACTTATCACTTTGCTTTAGAAATAATAATATTTTAAAATATCTATCAAATGACTGGAGATTAAACTATAACCATAGCACTTACATAAATAAATAGTTTATTTCCATTAATTTGATCATATTACTATATATGTTAAATTACATGTATAGATTCTGTTGGTTTTGTTTTATCCTCTATTTTCTTAACCTGTAATAAGAAAGCATAGTAATAAATTCAGTGCTTATATTTAATCCTAAAGAATATTTTGTGTATGTGTGTCTGTGTTTATTGACTTGGGTATTTTATTCTCATATTAAGATTTCCTGCCTGTGGTCAGGGAGTTTTTTAAACTAAATATATTAAACTATATCAGTCAACCATGTAAATAGATTAAAAATATTTACCAGCCCACAAAATGTTTTACAGGCACTTCTGCTTTTATGACATCCCAACTGTAGTAAAGCTAATGTAATTAGCATTTTACCACTCGATCACAAGTTCTGTTCCAGGGACATAGCAAACAACTAAAACAACAGCCGTAACAAACAGCTAATTTTCAAATGTTAATTATTACTTGTGATTGTTTTTTGATTTACTTTAAATATGTCATGATCTCCAATGAGTGAAGTATCATTAAACACAGATATTCTGCAAACATAACTGAAGGAAGTCTGTGTTTTCTGCACAGACATTTAGCAAGAAAGAAAACCTGAGCATATACTCCAGAAAAGGATTAGATAGTATAAAGTGTGAATATAGCTTTTATATATCTGAATGTATTTGTTTTCTATCCATGCTCTGGCTCCTGCAGTAACATTTCCCTCCTGTGATTTGTCACACTTGCCTTGGAAAGCAGCTGCTACCTTGCAGTGTGTGGTTGTTTGAATAAGCCTGGCCCATGGATTGGTACTATTAGGAAGTGTGGCCTTGTTTGTTACTCTGGAGGTGGTCTTTGAGACCCTCCTCCTAGCTGCCTGGAAGACAGTCTTCTGTTTGCTTTTGTTTACAGAATCCTCATCTCAGTTCTTCCGGTGCCAGGCCTGCCAGATGCTGCCATGCTTCCCATCATGGTGATGATGGACAGAACCTCAGGACCTGTAAACTAACCTTAATTAAAAGTTGTCTTTATAAGGGTTGCCTTGGTAATGGTGACTCATGATAGCAATAAAACCCAAACTAAGACAGAAATTGGTACCAGGAGTAGGATATTAATGTGAAAGGCCTGAACATGTTTTGGTTTGGACGACTGCCTATTTGGGGACTTTGGATTTTAAAAGAAGTGGAATGCTTTAAGGGGGATTAAGGGTCGTCCTAGTAGGAAGATTGGAGATATCAGTGGTTTGAACTGTGTCTAGCTCAAGTGGTTTCAGAGAATGTTAGAATGTGGACTAGAGACTGTTTTTGAGATATTTTTGGTGAAGAATGTGACTTCTTTTGGTGCTTGTCTGAAGAGTCTACCTGAAACTAAGGCTAAGGTGAAGCGAATTATATTAATTGTATTGACAATGAAAGTCTCAGAACAGTCCAGTGTAGTTACTCCACTGGTTTACTCTCATGAAAAATATTTTGATGAAGCAAAGCAAACTAAGAAAGGAAATACACAGAATGTATGCTTAAAGTAATAAAGGGGCAGCAGAAAATGACATGAGGCTGAATACCGGGCTCAAGGAGAAAAACAGATTAAGGGAACGATGATGTCAGAGCAAGCTTAATGTTTATACTTTTACAGTTGAACAAGAGATAGTTGCACTTGGTTATTTTTACCTGGTTTTGTTTTCATTTGGACTTTTAACATGAAATTAAATGCAATCCAGAAATGGAGTACACACACCCATGATTCTTGATCTTGGTTTGTAGTGGCTATGGAAAGCTTTGTCCCAGGCATGGTGGTATACACCTTTAATCCCAGGAGATATATATACCAGCAGATTTTTTAGTTTAGAACCAGTCTGGTACTGAGCAGGAGAGAAAACTTAAGTCTACCCTTGCTGGTACATGCCTTTAATCTCAGCATTAAGGAGACAGGGGCATATAGATCTCTATGTTCCTAAATAATCTACAGAAGAAGTTTCAGAATTGCCAAGCTTATGCAGTAATAGAGATGGAAAACAGAAAGTTGATGATAATGTAACAGAACAAGGAGACCATGTTCTAGCTCCAGCAGGCAACAAAACTTGGTAGCTTTGGCCATGTGGCTCTGAATTAAGAATCAAGAACGAAAGCACTATTGGGACAATTGATGTTGTTTTGCTGGAGCTAGGAAATTAGCAGTGATTAAGAAGAGACCAACATCCCTGAGGTGAAATCTTCTGGGAAATGTTTTCTGAGAGCACAAAGAATCTGGGTTGCAGAGGTAGCCAAAGTTGTACCTCATGCTGTAGCTGGACTTGTATAAGAATCATCCCGATAGTTAAATTTAACATGAATTTAGAAAGGTTCAAAAGTTACGAAGACTGCAAATTTTGCAATTTAAAGGGAATGAATATCTAATTAATATTAACTAGTATTTAACTATTTTTGCCAGTGAAAACAGTTGTAAGATGACAATGAGCAATAAAAGTAGTGAATTTCTGCCATAGATCAAGTGTCCTTAGAGTACATTTTTACCAATAAATCTTTTTTTAAAATTATACTTTCGCAATTGTGTATAAATTTCACCTTGGTAATTGAGAGACATGATATTCAGAAGAATGAAATTGGAGGTGAACTCATGCATAGATTCTAATTGGGTGTTCTCATACCTTTTTAAAGCTGGAACTGGTTCTTTTATATGTACATTTTGTACTTAGAAATGTGGCTGTCACTAGAAGGAAAAAGTGTATAATGAACTGCCTTTTTATTAGTGTATGATTCTAAACTTTTGGGATTTGGTTCAACTTTGTAAGTTTAAAAACATGGAAATAGCAAAGAGTGGTTAAAAAGAGTACTTCTTTTAGGGAGGTCCTGAATTTTGTTCCTGAGTCTGAATCAAAGTCAGGCAGCTTAACAGCATGTAACTCCAGCACAGGGAATGTGATACCTCAATTAATGTGAGGTTATTGAAATATTGTACACATACCTAAGCACAGGCACACACGGAACTTTTAAAAATAATAAATCTTCTAAACGAGAAATTCAGAGCATGTGATGACACAAATGAAATGATCTAGAAAATGAGAAGTTCACAGTTTGCCTTTCACCTTTCAAAGGTGTTTGAACGTTTTCTTCACATGGCATCTTAAGCAGAAAATTCACACATTCATGAGAGATAAGCTCATAGCCTTCACATTGCATCTGTTTTTCCACAAACCCAGCTAGAGAACTGAGCATTTTCCTACAGAAAACAAAAACTAAAACTAAAACAGACAAAAGAACCATCCTCCACATATCGGATCACTTGTTCAGCTCTGTTCATAGTGATAGTTAAGTCTTGTCTCATACACAGGCCTGTGAAGATTGTCCACCTCAGAGCTTCATGGTAACTAGGGCAACCCAGAATCTGAGGCTGCTATAAAGCTGTGTTCTGCCTTCATATTTACCAGCCAAGTGTCTTTTCCTACTCCGTAACTTTGTAAAATGATTGAGGTATTCAGTCACTGAGGTGCACCTCCCTCCCCGACACTTATTCTTTTGCCAGGCCATTTTCCTTTGTCAAGAAAGTTGTCCAATGGACAGAAGCAGCTGACCCCTGTTATTGAATTAGGGAATGCTGAAAGAAGCTGAGGAGAAGGGCGGGCGATCTTGGAGGAGGACCAGCAGTCTTAATTAACCTGGACCCCTGAGATCTCTCAAACACTGGACCACCAGACAGCATACACCAGCTGGGAACCCCAACACACATACAGTAGAGGACTTCTGGGTCTGTGTTCATTCAGAGATGATGCACCTAACCCTCTGTAGACTGGAGGCCCCAGCGAGTTTAGAGGTCGGAGGGTTGGGGGGAGGGCGTGGAGACAGCCCCTTGGAGACAGGGGAGTGGATCAGAGGTGTGGTATGTAGAACAGTGGGAGGGTGGATCAGGGAATAGAATATAGAGTGCAAAAAAATTAATTAATTTAGTAAAAAAAAAAGAAACCTTAAAAAAAAAGAGAAAGAGTCTTGTCATATATTGCTACTTTCTACACTTTCTATTGATCAATATTGACTAGTAGTGAAGAAATAGGGCAGAAGATCACATGGAGAAAACTGTGAGGTAGTATTACAGAGTTATCAGTCATTATATGTACATTCGAAGGACCAGATAATCCCTTTCACCTCAGGTTTGCCAACTATATGGTTGTACAATTGACATTTATTTACATCATAGTTTTGCCTATTTAACGCATGGTTTTTCAAGAGTTGATTATTTATAATTGATTCTATTTCCCCAGTTTCAATTACTGTAAAGACTGCATGTCTTTACAACAGACTTGAGGAAAATAACTCATTTGAATTTTTGACTCACCTCCTCTATTAAGAGTGTTATTATCTGTTTAATCTTCTGATATGTATTGTTAGTATTATTTCTAACATAAGAATTGTAGTTACATTTTCTCAGTGCACAATTTATCAAGGACAACAGCACAGAGATATGTAAAATTATCATTTTTCATGTTTTCTTTTACTTTCAAGATTAGAATATAAATACATCATTTCTCCCTTTTTTATCTAGTTTTCTTCTGATATGGATGTTTTAATTTTATAAATATTTGACCTTCATAATCAAATCATGGACTTAACTGTAATTTACACATGCTATACCTCTAGAAAAAAGCACTCACACACACATATATTATTTATTTGTAAGAATTTATAATGTTATTCTGACTTAGATACATTGAAAATTCTTAAAGAAGTATCTTAGTATCCTTCAGTTCAATCTGAAGATAATGTTTAGCTTTCTGTGAATGCTACTAGGAATGGAATTATCATGGTAATTCCATTTGGGTTTATAATTATCTCAACGTAGTTCACTATGTGTGATTATATGCTTCATTTTTGTAGGTGTAAGTTCTCCAGAGTCACAAAGATGTTCATTTTATTTCATCATTTTCTTCAGTAACTTAATATGTATGTATGTATGTATGTATGTATGGATGGATGGATGGATGGATGGATATCTCTGTGTGTCTGCATGCATAGTTACATACAACAGGAGATAAACTATGATAAGTTTAGTGTTTGTGTATCTCCACACATACCATATATGAATCTACTGACTATTTTGTATTTTTAAAAGTTAACTTGTCTGCTATATTTCAGTAAACATTATCACATAGCATAACTTTATTAACATAATTTATAACTGGAAGGTCATGGTACTGGTAAATCAGAGATATAAATCAATGCCTTTTGTAACTGTGTGTTTAGGTTTTTGGTTTGTACTTTTAAAATTATATCTTCACTGAAATCCCCTTATAGAAATAAAATTTTTTTTCAGAATGCTCTCAGCATGTGGTTAATGATAAGGACAGATTCTATGTATTATTTAATACCTGCTTTAACTGTATCTAAAACTAGTGGTAAACAGTACTGTTTCCAGTTATTGAGCTCCACTGTTCAATACTAAAAATGAAATAGGCAAGATTTTAGGTTGAAAAGGTTCTAATAATCTTCTCCAATTTTGTCAGAAGTGAAAAATATATTTCTGTGAACAGTTTGTTTGTCAAATGATCATATGTATTTATCATAGAAAGTTTAAACCTTATAGAAAATGTTATTATTTCTCCATTTAAGTAGTAACCACAAGCAAGAGAAGTATTGTGAAGGACTCTTCTCTGCACATAACAGGGGGATTGCACTTACAAGAGGATTACACACTTGAATTCAAAGCAGCTCTGGCTACCTGCATAAGGTCTGCAAAGCCAATCAACTTTTTAGCATGGATAGTAAAAGGGATCCTGGTCCTCACCCCAGCTGAAGATCTTTTGGCAGTAGATAATTGCTTGGAGAGGTAGGGTGTTAAGTGGAAGGTTAGCTATGCCCCAGTGGACGCCTCTACACCTATACCATATGAGCAACACTCATTGGAATGATGGGAGTTATGAATAATAGCAATAATGAAAAGGAGGACATGAAATGGGGAAGGTAAGTACATGTGTTGGGGGTCACAAAGGAAGTTTCAAGGATAGAATGGAGATTGAGTTTCATTAAGATACACCTTATGCATGTATGTAAATTTAAAGAACAAATTAAAATTATTTTTGAAGAAGAAAAATTATAAAAAGGTTTAAAGATAAACATCAATAAATATTATTATTAATTTTAAAGTCTTCATAATTTAAAATAGCAATATTTTGTGTAAGTGGGACATAGTATGGGATTTGATAGCTATATGTAATATTTAATACTTAGATCTAAATCCTAGTTAATAATATTTTCAATGATAATTTGTTTTTACTTTCTACTTCTGTAACTCAGGTACATAGAATAATAAAAATTAGAGGTTAATGGCAATATAGAAATCTCACATAGATATATAACCTAAAGTAATGAATTAATATCATCAATTTATTCTCCAAAAATGATTATGACATTAACAGTTAACTGCATTCAGATTTCTAGATGCCCTATATTCTAACTCGACTCTATATAAATCTCTTTCTTAGTAGCTTTATAGTTTTAGTTTACAAATGTATCTTATAATAAACATTATATTGTAGATTAATTAGCAGGCAATTGCTACTCAACATTGCATTAGAAATTAGTCAAAAAATTGTTCTTTTCATTATTCTGATCCTATTATGATCAAGTATGTCATTTAAATTAATTTAATATATGGGAATTACCATACAAAATTAAAATTAATTTTCAAGGTAATATATTAAAAAAAAACTTCAAACAGTTATAAAATTCATGATGTAGAAAGTAAAATTCCATTTATTATATTTATGTAAATCAAATCTGTCCTCACAAGGTTTATACACACGTGCTCAAATTTAAATATGATGCCTAGTTGTGAAGATATCATTTCCAGTTTATACATACTCAGCTCCAACATCTGTCAGTTTCTGTAGCTGTGTTCCCATATGTAAAATGATGACAATTTTACTAAGCGAAGTTATGGTCTCTCCAAAAGTTTGCTTGCCCAGAATACCTTTGTACATAATTGCATGTTAACCAAAGAGGTTTTGTAGAGCTATATTACATAATATTGTATTAATTTAAGGATAAACAACCACACTTAAGATGTGCTCTTCTCTTTTCTCCTCCTACAACTCTAGTAAGTACTGCTATAAATTTTAGAGCTATGAAATTGACTCAGATGTACAGATGCATGAAACATGTCTTCTGGCATTATTTGCATTACTCAGCACATTGTTTGAACATGAGTAACTGCATATAATATTATTTTTTACTTTTTACACTTTTTTCATAGAGTAATAAAATGTAAATTTAATGGAAGTGTGTACAGAAAAAAATCTGAATTTCCTGCATGTTTTACCTTTAAATGCAAAACCTGTTTAAAGAAATATAGGAAAACCTATAAAAAAATTACACAGGCAGAGCTATATAGGACAGAATGATTACTGGTTTGTGACAGCATCTAGAAAAGGTGGTTAATGCTTGTTGGCTCAATTAGTCAAACCAGAATCAACATTTTTCAGAGCCTGAGGGTAAATTAAGACAACATTTAGCTCTGCTTCTTTATTATCCATGCATAAATCCTCCCTAGAGCATAATTAGCTCTGTCATTGAAGTGTCTCATTCATTAGTAAAGGATATTTTTCTTACTCATAGTTGTTATTAAAGTAAACTACCATGTGGCCCATGCTAAACTTTTGCAAGTGATATTATGAAATTTACTAAAAGTTAAAAAGAATTTTTTGCATTTACACGTTATTTTTCTTATTTCTGCTAATCTGACCTCATACTAAATATCAACACTATTGGTAGCAGGTTTTCTTCCTCCTCTTAGTGCATTTGTACTTATATAGTCAAAATAGCCTGCATGAAACTTAGGCTTTAGTGACTGAAATTCATTTTCTATCTTTTAAATATTGTGTCATGATAAAGAAATGAAAAAGAAGCCCTTGGCCCTGTGAAGGTTCTATGCCCAGTGTAGGGGAATGCCAGGGCCAGTAAGCAGGAGAGGATATGGTGGTGAGCAGGGGGAGGGGGGAAAAAACAAGGATTTGTTTTTGTTTTTGTTTATTTTATTTTATTTTTTATTTTTGGAGGGGAACCTGGGAAAGGAGATATTATATGACATGTAAATAAAGAAAACATCTAATTTTAAAAAAGGGATAAATGGGTAAAGCTGGAAAAACAGAAGAAAAGCAACCCATCTCCCATTCTCTCCACTAAGAATACATATGACTTCTTTCTCAGCCATATTATTTCAAATCATCTATCCCACTCAGAAATGAAACAAATAAACACAAGAGAAGGTTTAATAATAATAATAATAAAAAGAAATGAAAAGAGTAAGGGAATGTGAAGTCCAGAGAGAGAGAATAAAGAGAATAAAAGAAAAGCCCCTTTTTAAAAACTCTAAGTTGTGTGGAGCTGTCTGTTTTTATGCAAGTTGTATGAAGGCAATCATATTGCTGATTTATTAGGCACAGGTTCCCTATCCTGTCTATAGAGCACCATCACACATCAAGAATCCTGGTCCTCTCTTACAACTTTTGTTCCTTCCTCCAAGACTTTCATTGACCCCGAGATGTAGGAGTTTTATTGCAGATATATCAAGTTATCATATATATATATATGACTAACTGTCAGCATTTTGACGAGATATAGATTTCTGTAGTTTCATCCATTTCTTGCAAAATAACTTCTTTGATGAATGGTGAGTTTTATATATGTACATAAAAAATATATAATATATTTAATTTAATTTTTGCTAATTTCACTATATGTACAATGAATTTTGGCTTGGCAACATTCCTTCTCTCCAACTGCCCTGGGGCCCTCCAGCACTTACTCCCCATTTTTAGGACATAATATAAAGAATGCATGTCACAATCTGCTTTGGCTCTAATACCTTGCAGTCAGTTGTCATTTTGCTAAGTTAATCATTTATGTGCATCCAGCTCGTCAATAGATACATTTCAGCACAAAAAATATTTTACTAAGTTTTTACTACAAAATGGAATCAATATTAGCACTATGTTCATTATTTGGGAAGTAAATTTATCAAAATGATTTCTAAAATGTATAAAATAGAAAACAGTAATTGATAGTGCTTAACTAATAGAGTGACTTTCTGTGACTAGATTATTTTTCATTTACCAATACTGTAATGCTAACTGGACTTACTTTTAGCTAATAAAAGTAACATATTTTAAAGTATAATATCAGTCATATTCCACTATATATTATTTTTTCCTCTAAATATCTCTGAAAACTTTTTTGCAAAAGTAAACTTGAATCACAATTTTCACCACTGTTACAATTTCTCTCTGAAATCAGCTATCCAATATTTCCCATTAGCATAAATTAATCTACTTGACTAAGTATCAAGAGAGAAATCATTTGTAAAATATTTCTTAAAACATAATTGCCATCTCTTATTTTTATGCACCTTTAATCTCAACAAGTATAGTATGTGGTAGAATATTACTTCCACTTAAATGAAGAATAAATGAAGGTTGATTCTTGTTGAAAAGGTGAACTGCAGAGATCTTATAAAAGGACAACATGAGAAACAATGCTAAATCCCTAGATATAATATCGACTTCAGTGGAGATTTTGAAAAATATTAAACAGAATCAAAAATTACATTGAGAATCCCAAACACAAGTGAAGAAAATAACCATGAACTCTGAGACACAAACAAATTTCTTTTGTCTCAGTTTTTTTATATAGCACTTTAAATAAGTAATAAGTTTTCAAAATAGAGAAGTATATTCCTTTTGGTGTTAAAAAAGGAATATAATAAAGATATTGAAGGGGAAGAGAAATGAAAAAGAAAGAGAAGAGGAAAAATATTAAGAACTATGTGTACTTCATGAATATAAAATCTGTTGTTTTCATGAAATATCCATTTAATTATGTAGTCTAAGTAGAAAACATATTTTTCTTGCTCATTTCTTGTTACTTAGATGAGCATTCATTTAAATTAGGTCCTTTCTACTGAGATAGAACAAGATGAGTTTACACTGAAACATTTAAAGTGAAGAACAATGACCCAGAAGAAGCTCTTGGTGTCTTGGTAAGTTTTGCCATACTTATAGGTTTGTGTTTAAAGAAAATGTAACACATAGTTTAGTTAGAACACTCAGTGGTGGTTTGAATAAGAAATTTCCCCCATAGTCTTGAACCTTGGATATTTGTTCTCAGTTGGTGATGGTGTTTAGGGAGATCCAAGGTAAGTAGCCTTTCTGCAGGAATGTTGTCTCCCCCTCCATTGCTGCCCTAATGTTGCTGCAGAATTCTGAAACTGAAAGTGGGTTGACAGCCCTGGGCTGAAGCCGGCCACCTGTGGTGCAAGACAATAGCCCACAAACACAGCAGCTCCTCCTGAAATCAAAGACAGACTCACAGCTAACTTTTGTTAAGACTCCCATTTGAAGTCTGCTCACCATAAACAGACTGCGATAGGAGGCCACAGAACGGTCCTCTCTACGTCTGCTGTTGTCTGCTGTCATATTTATGTTATGCATATGCTATGTTTGGTTATTGTGGTTTCACTTAGCTGCCTGAATATAAAAACCCATTTCACCCCAAGTAAAGGACACTTTGATACATTTACTTAGCGTCCTGTCCTTTGTTCTCAACCCGTTTATTCCCACAGGTCTGGTCCAACCTCCAGTTCGAACTTTCCCATGACCCATGTAGATCCGCTGGTCAGACAATACACAGGAACATGATTGTAGACTGGAACTAGAAACTTCAAGTCATTGTCAGTTTTCTGTCTGTGCTATGATCTGTGGTTCAAATACCAGCTTTCACCCTACTCTCTAGGAAAGCTGCCTTGCTTTTCCTCCCGTGGCTGCCTGCCATGACCCACGCTGTTCTTCCTGTAACTCTAAGTCTAAATAAACTCCTCTTTCTGGGAATTGCCGTGTAGTAGTGTTGGATCAAAACCTACAGAAAATTCACTAATGCATAAGTATTTAAAGTTGCAAATATATGGACATGCATTTTTAATCTTTGATTGTTATTATACATAGATACTAGAATGGAAAAGACTGAATTATACCTCAGTAATTAACAAAATAATATGGGATTAGTGAGAAATCTTACTTTGTGTTCCAGAAAATTTCTATTATTTCTATGCTAAACATACATAAAATTAAATTCATATCACAGTAATTTAAAAATATTGTCTTATGGTAAATTTTGATTGTAAAAGAAGTATTCAATACATGAATTTCCACAGATTTTAACTTTATGATTTCTTTACTATTTCTATTCTACTCTATTTTTAAGTAATTAATGAACACACAGACAGACACATGTGTCTATGTATATGTGTGTGTGCCCACATAAACATTTAGCATACACATATGATCTGTATTTACTATAACCATGATATAATGCTGTAACAAACTTAACATTATTAACATATTTTCTTTATAGTTTTTCTAATTTGTACATTAATAATAGAGTAAATACATTAGTAAGTGGTACCAACTTTAAGCATATTGTAGTAGACAGTGTATGTACTGAAGATGCCTATTTAATGACACTTCATTTTTTAATTATCAAAATACTATGCCAAAAATAATCTCAAGAGAATAACTTTCAAATTGTTAAAGTATTTATCATGCTGCATTATTATTTCCCTATTCAATGTCTAACTGAAAAGCAGTCATAATTTTTCATATCTGAACTCTTCCTCAGGAGCAAATTTTCTAATAATATTGTCTCTTTGAAACAACCATGAAGCAGGATGAAATAATATCATATTCTGGTTAAATTGACATAATTTAAGACAATCACATCACACAATATGTCCTGACTCAGTAAAACATTCTAAGTTTTTCTTGTTTGTGAATGCTCTATTCCATATTGCAACATAAAACTATATGTAAGACATGAATACAAAGTAAGATGAGATGGGGAAAGGAGATTACTAGACAGCAAATCAAGGTGCGGAGAAAATAGAACATACGTGGTGAATATGTTTAAGCATGTGATAGACATGAAAGAAATTAGCTTTATGATACTTAGCACTATGTGCAATGACTATTACAATAAAGTAAAGGTGATAAAGTTCATCCAAAGAAATTTTATTTACTACAAAAGCATTGAAATGAACAAAAAAGATTTAATTAATGGAACACATACTTAGAATGCAAAGGTGTAAGATGTGATCTTATAAGTTTTTAAAGTGTCAGTTGCATTCTTAAATATCTAACTTAGTAACTAGGTAGCTTAATCAGCAAACTAATAAGTAAAATCACGTCCACACTTCCTAAAAATGCATTTCAAGAATGTACTCCTAGGAGAGTGTAAGCTTTGCATACTAGACAGGATATTACTGCAATGCTTTTCCTGCCTGGGCAGTTCACTGGAGAAGATGACAAAATAGATGGTAGAGTCTCTACTCTATACCGTTTCATTCATATCCACAACCAAATAAAAAGAAGTGGAAAATGGAACAGATAGTTTATATATATGTTCATGACAATATTATTTTCAAAATGAAGAAACAGCCTTATATCAGTTGAGAAATTAAAAAACCTAGTAATTTTTATATAAAAGATGAAATATTGCTCAGCCTTAAAGATAAAGGAAATTTGACATAAATTAGGCCATATTTATACTTAATGAAGACATGCTAAATGACATATATCAATTGCAGAATTAATTAGTATATGAAAATTTTTATATAAAATTTTTAGGATAGTTATATTCATAAAATTAATAAGTGCTGGCTCTTGAGAGAATGTGAATGGGAATGTAGCCTTTAATGAATAAAAATCTTTAATGAAAAAGTGAACTAAAAATGAATAGTATAGTATAGAAGATTGGGGAGCACTACCCCTGATGACACTATAGAACTTTCTACTTATTATGATGCAAATGGAATACTTTATATTCTACATGTTACTGTTTTGCCAAACATACCTTAAAGAAACAACTTTATGTTAGTACGAATAACTTAAGTCCGTTTTTGAAATCTCTGATTCTAATGCAGAAGGACAGTATTAAAAATCAATTAAGTGATGACTGAAGATGATTTTCCCATGTGTCTCAATGGACATTTAAAATTCTACAGGTACTCTGGCTACTCAGAAAATATGCACTTGTCTTTCAGTTTATTTTGAACTAGTTCCTGAAGGTTCATTTATGGTTTTATGGTAGAATTATTTAACTTTTGCAATTTCATAATTATTTACTAATAGAAAAAAATTCCCTTGGGTATTTTAGTTTAGCAAATCAAATGTGTAAGAGTGGTCTCACATGATAAAGATAGATTTCCTACTTTTCAAAATTTGCAGAAATATTGTAAGATGAATGAATGGTCAATGTAAATATTATGACTATTTTTCTCCTTGCTATTATTACAAGTGTCATACACAGTTGTAGATTTCATGGTTGTCTCTCCATCTACATGTGCAATATAATATAACTACTATTAAAGCAGTAAAAAGCCAAGTTATTCATGTTTTTTTCCTGAAAAGATTTACTCCCCTATTTTATTATGCTTATTTTTTGGTGTATATTTTTTTCTGGGGCTAAAGACTGAATCTGGAATAAAAAAATATATAGTATGTAATAATAATATATGATTTTAAATGAAACTATTTATTTCTCTTAAGATAAGTTCAAGTAGTTTCATATACGTATATATTGTGGCTACACTCACTCTTCCACACTCTTTTACTGTCCTCTCATATCTACCAAACACTTAATCCTCTCTTTGCAACCATTACTTATTAAATACATTTGTTTAAGTGATTTGTAAGCCAGTTCATGAATAATATAACTAATATTGACAAAAGTATTACCTCACAGAAATTTCAGGATTGGAAATTCAGAAATGAGAAGGGAACACAGGAGTTGGAGAGATGGCTCAGCTGTTGAGAGACTGTGCTTCTTTTGCAGATTATCCAATTCCCAGCACTAAGATTGAGATATTCACCATCACCTACATCTTCATTTCTAAGAGACACAATACACTATTCAGACCACCATAGGCATTTGCATATATACACACACAGAGACCCATACATGCACATACATACATGCATACATACATGCACGCACACACAAACTCAAACACATTCACATACACACAAGTACACATTTCCACACATACCAATGTATGCACTTAATGAAAATCTTTAAAAACAAATTACTGAGTTGGTTTTGAAACTCATTGCTAAAGTATTTATATAGCACATACTAGACAATGAATTAGTTCTCTACTATTCAGCAAAAAGTCTTATGTAACTAATGATATAGGTAGGGCTCATAATCTAGTAATATATATTTAATTATATAATTTCATGTTTTGTATTTTTTAATGTAAACAAAGAGTGATCATGGCCCTACCTAAAATAAATTACTTTATGCAGTATAACAATTTATTTTCCTAACATATGACACTGAACTCTAGAGTTAAACTTTCCCTTACAACTAACTCTAGACTTCAATTTGTTTTTTTGTTTTTTGTTTTTTTGTTTTTTGTTTTTTGTTTTTTGTTTTTTTTTTTCGAGACAGGGTTTCTCTGTATAGCCCTGGCTGTCCTGGAACTCACTCTGTAGACCAGGCTGGCCTCGAACTCAGAAATCCGCCTGCCTCTGCCTCCCAAGTGCTGGGATTAAAGGCGTGCGCCACCACCGCCCAGCATTAGACTTCAATTTGAAATAAGGATAATGAGGATTATGTTTAATAGCAGGAAAATACATTAAAGTGAGTGATTGTCAAATCTGCAATATTGTTATTAGAATTATAGATTAATTTGTGACATTTCACAAGTTAATAAAAAAAGGAAGTGGCAATAATCAGAAATAGTGCTAAATTTAAGAGGTAGGAAATTTGTCAGTTCTTGGTTCCAGAAGATATTTATTATGAATATTCACAAACCAACTTAAATTTGGAAATGAAGTTAATATTATAATAAGAATCATGAACATATTAAGTTTAAAAGGGATACTTCCACAATAA
The DNA here is from genome assembly GCF_008632895.1 of Mastomys coucha. Lineage (NCBI taxonomy): Eukaryota > Metazoa > Chordata > Mammalia > Rodentia > Muridae > Mastomys > Mastomys coucha. Next base: position 78,073,994 of record NW_022196912.1, on the reverse strand, counting down.
TCTTTTTAATTTTATGCTTTAATTAAATTTTTTTATCCCATTTCTTATTTTATTTCATTTTATTTTTGTTGTTTGAGAAAAAGTCATGCTATGTAGCCAATGTTTGCCTGGTTTTCGATGTATAGAAAAGGTTGACCTAAAACTCAGGTGCAGAAGATACCATAAAAAACATTGATACAACAATCAAAGAATATGCACAATACAAAAAGATCCTAACTGAAAACATCCAGGAAATCAGGAAACAATAAGAAGATTGTTTCTTCTCAAACCTAAGGATAATAGGTATAGAAGAGAGTGAAGACTCCCAACTTAAAGGGCCAGTAAATATCTTCAACAAAATTATAGAAGAAAACTTCCCTAACCTAAAGAAAGAGGTGCCCATAAACATACAAGAAGCCTACCAAGAACATAACATAAACATACAAGAACATCAAATAGATTCAGTCAGAAAAATATTCCTCTTGTCCCATAATAATTAAAATATCAAATGTACAAAACAAAGAAAGAATATTAAAAGCAGTAAGGGAAAAGGGTCAAGTAACATATAAAGGCAGACCTATGAGAATTACTCCAGATTTCTCGTCAGAGACTATGAAAGTCAGAAGATCATGGGCAGACATCATGCAGACTCAAAGAAAACACAACTGCCAACATAGGCTACTATACCCAGCAAAACTCTTAATAACCACAGATGGAAAAACCAAGATATTCCATGACAAAAACAGCTTTACACAATGTTTCTCCACAAATCCAGCCACTCAGAAGATAATAAGTGGAAAAATCTTACAAAAGGAGGGAAACTGCACACTAGAAAAGGCAAGAAAATAATCTTCTTTTAACAAACAAAAAAGAAGATAGCCACAAAAAACATAATTCTACCACTAACAAAAAAATAACAGGAAGCAACAAACTTTTTTTCCTTAATATCTCTTGGTATCAATGAACTCATTTCCCCAATAAAAAGACATAAACTAACAGACTGGATATGTAAACAAGACCCAAAATTTTGCTGCATACAGGAAACCCACCTCAGTTAGAAAGACAGACACCACCTCACAGTAAAAGCATGGAAAACAATTCTCCAAGAAAATGGTACCTAGAAAAAAACTGGAGTAGCCTTTTTAATGTCGAATAAAATCGAATTTCAACCTAAACTTATCAAAAAGGATAAGGAAGGACACTTCATACTCATCAAAGGAAAAATCTACCAAGAAGAACTCTCTCTATTCTGAACATCTGTGCTCCTAATGCAAGGGTACCTACATCCATAAAAGAAACTTTATTAAAGCTCAAAGCACACATGTCACCACACACAATAGTAGTGGGAGATTTTAACACCCCAACCTCAGCAATGGACAGATATGGAAACAGAAACTAAACAGAGACACAGTGAGACTAACAGAAGTTAAGAACCAAATGGATTTAGCAGATATCTATAGAACATTTTATCCTAAAACAAATACCTTCCTCTCAGCACCTCATGGTACCTTCTCCAAAACTGACCATACAATCAGTCACAAAACAGGCGTCATCAGATACAAGAAAATTGAAACAATCCCTTGCATCTTATCAGATCATCACAGACTAAGGCTGGTCTTCAATAACAGCATAAACAATAGAAAGCCCACATATAAGCGAAAGCTGAACAACACTCTACTCAATGACAACTTGATCAAGGGAGAACTAAAGAAAGAAATTAAAGACTTTTTAGAGTTTAATGAAAATGAAGCCACAAAATAGCTAAACTTATGGGACCCAATGAAAGCAGTCCTAAAAGGAAAACTCAGCTCTGAGTACCTCCAAAAAGAAACTGGAGAGAACATACACAAGAAGCTTGACAGCACATCTGAAACTTCTACTACAAGAAGAAGTAAATACACCCAAATGGAGTAGACAGCAGGAAGTAATCAAACTCAAGGCTAAAATCAACCAAGTGGAAACAAAAAGAACTATACAAAGAATCAGCCAAGCCAGGAGCTGGGTCTTTGAGAAAGTCAACAAAATAGATAAACCCTTAGCCAGACTAACTAGAATGCACAGAGACAGTATCTTAATTAACAAAATAAGAAAGGAAAACGAGACATGACAACAAAAAATGAGAAATCCAAATAATTGTCAGATCCTCCTATAAAATCCTATAATCAACAAAACTGGAAAATCTGAATGAAATGGACAATTTTCTAAACAAATACAGGTACCAAAGTTAAATAAGGACCAGATAAACAATCTAAACAATTCCATATCCCCCAAAGAAGTGGAAACAGTCATTAATAATCTCCCAACCAATAAAAACCCAGGACCATATGAGCTTAGTGTCGAGTTCTATCAGACCTTCAAAGAAGACATTATTCCAAAACTCCTCAAACTATTCCTCAAAATAGAAACAGAAGATACTCTACCCAATTCGATCTATGAAGCCATATTTACTCAGATACCTAAACCACACAAAGACCTAACAAAGAAAGAGAACTTCAGATCAGTTTCCCTTATGAATATCAATGCAAAAATACTCAATAAAATTCTCAAAAACTGAATCCAAGAACATATCAAAATGATCATCCATCATGATCAAGCAGGCTTCATCCCAGGGATGCAGGATGATTCAATATACAGAAATCCTTCAACATAATGCACTGTATAAACAAATTGAAAGAAAAAAAAAACATATGATCATTTCAGTAGATGCTAAGAAAGCATTTGACAAAATCCAATGCCCCTTCATGATAAAAGTCTTGAAAAGATCAGGAATTCAAGGTGCATACCTAAACATAGTAAAAGCAATATACAACAAACCAGTAGCCAACATCAAACTAAATGGAGGGAAATTTGAAGCTAAAATCAGGGACGAAACTAGGCTGCCCACTCTCTCCCTACCTATTCAATATAGTACTAGAAGTCCTAGCTAGAGCAATTAGATAACAAAAAGAGATCAAAGGGATAGAAATTGGAAAGAAAGAATTCAAATTATGACTACATGCAAATGATATGATAGTATATTTAAGTGACCCCAAAGTTCTACCAGGGAACTGCTAATCTGATATACTTCTTCAGGAAAGTACCTGGATATAAAATTAAATCAAACAAATAAGTGGCATTCCTCTACAAAAGGATGAACAGGCTGAATACGAAATTAGGGAATCAACACACTTCACAACAGTCAAAAATAATATAAAATAACTGGTATGACTCTAACTAAACAAGTGAAAATTCAGAATGTCAAGAATTCAAATCTCTGAAGAAAGCAATTGAAGATCTCAGAAGATGGAAAGATCTCCTATGCTCATGGATTAGCAGGTTTATATAGTAACAATGGCCATCTTGCTGAAAGCAATCTACATATTCAATGAAATCCCCATCAAAATTCCAACTCAATTCTTCACAAAGTTAGAAAGAGCAATTTGCAAATTCATCTGGAATAACAAAAAAACTAGGATAGCAAAAACTTCTCAACAATAAAAGAACTTCTGGTGGAATCACCATATCTGACCACAAGCTGTAGTACAGAGCAGTCGTGATAAAAAACTGTATGGTATTGGTACAGTTAGAGGCAGTTAGATCAATGGAATAGAATTGAAGACCCAGAAATGAACGCACACACCTATAGTCACTTGATCTTTGAAAAAGCAACTAAAACCATTCAGTGGAAAAAAGGCAGCATTTTCAAAAAAATGGTGCAGGCTCAACTTGTGGTTAGCAGGCAGAAGAAAGCAAATCTTTCCATTCCTATCTCCTTGTACAAAGCTCAAGTCCAAGTGGATCAAGGACCTCCACATCAACCCAGAAACACTGAAACTAATAGAAAAGAAAGTAGAGAAGAGTCTCAAGCACATAGGCACAGGGGAAATTTCCTGAGCAGATCACCAATAGCTTATGCTCTAAGATCAAGAATTGACAAATGGGACTTCATAAAGTTTCAAAGCTTCTGTAAGGCAAAGGAGCCTATCAATAGGACAAAATGTTAACCAACACATTGGAAAAAGATCTTTACCAATCCTACATCTAATAGAGGGCTAATATCCAGTATATACAAAGAACTCAAGAAGTTAGAGCCTAGAGACCGAAATAATCCTATTTAAAATGGGGTACAGAGCTAAACAAAGAATTCTCAACTGAGGAATATCAAATGGCTGAGAAGCACCTAAAGAAATGTTCAACATCCTTAGTCATCAGGGAAATGCAAATCAAAACAACCCTGAGATTCCACCTCACACCAGTCAGAATAGCTAATTTAAAAAACTCAGGTGGCTGCAGATGCTGGTGAGGATGTGGAGAAAGAGGAACACTCCTCCATTGCTGGTGGGATTGCAAACTGGTACAACCACTCTGGAAATCAGTTTGGTGGTTCCTCAGAAAACTGGACATAGTGCTTACTACCTGAGGACCCAGCAATACAGAGGAATGGATACAGAAAATATGGTGCATCTACACAATAGAGTACTACTCACCTATTAAAAATAATGAATTTATGAAAACCTTGGGGAAATGGATGGATCCGGAAAATATCATCCGGAGTGAGATAACCCAATCATAAAAGAACACATATGGTATGCATCTCTGATAAATGGATATTAGCCCAGAAGCTCAGAATACACAAATTACAAACCACAAACAATAAACTCAAGAAGAAGGAAGATCAAAGTGTAGATATTTCATTCCTTCTTAAAGGGGGAACAAAATACCCATGGAAGGAGTTGTAGAGTCTAACTATGGAGCAGCAACTAAAGGATGGACAATTCAGAGACTGCTCTACCTGGGAATCCTTCCCATATTCAATCATCAAATCTAGACACTATTGTGGATGCCAGCAAGTGCTGGATGACAGGAACCTGATATAGCTGTCTCCTGAGAGGCTCTGACAGTACCTGACTAATACAGAAGTAGAGGCTCACAGCCATCCATTGCACTGAGTACGGGGTGCCCAATGAAGGAGCTAGAGAAAGGACCCAAGGAGCTCAAGGGTTTACAGCCCCTTAGGATGAACAACAAAGTGAACAATCTAGTACCCTCAGAGCTCCCATGGCCTAAAACACCAACCAAAGAGTACACATGGTGGGACTAATGGCTCCAGCAGCATATGTATAGCAGAGGATGGCCAAGTCATTCATCAGTGGGAGGAGAGGCCCTTGGTCCTGTGAAGGTTCTATGTTCCATTGTAGGGGAATACCAGGGCCAGTAAACAGGAGGGGGTGGGGTGGTGAGCAGGGGGAGGGGGACGAGAACATGGGTTTGTTTTAGTTTTTGTTTTTTAACTTATTTTATTTTATTTTATTTTATTTTATTTTATTTTTGGAGGGGAACCAGGGAAAGAAAATAATGTAAATAAAGAATCATCTAATTAAAAAAAAAAAAAAAAAGACAGCCATCTCCAAGTTTCCAACATATCAACAGCACCAGGATTGAGGAATCCTATTTCATATTGTGTATTTTATGTATTTTAAAATTTAATTGGAGCCATAACTGGCTAATTAAAAATATGTGAACTTATTAAAAGATGCCTGATGGTTCAGAGAATCACCATAAGAGCAGAGGTTTCAGCCTGAAAGTCATATATGAAAAACATCATTTTCACATTGAGTTGCAGGAGCCAAAGACAGTGGGTAAAATATATTCTGAAAAATAAGAAAATTCACTAAGTAAACTATGTAAAATAGGTAGGTAAAATACTTGTTGCAAGTATTTTTAAAACTAGTTTATGAACGCAAATATTTAAAAACCATGCTTGGAAATGTTTTTACCTGTTAATAGCAAACAGAACAGCAAAACATATGAACTAAGCAAAATACTGATATATAAGGGACACATCTAACTGACTCCTCATCTTTAAATATAAAATATAGGCAGAAAAATTAACTCTCTTTAGTAACAAGAGATTTTTGATTAATCTGTCAGTTCTATGTGTTGCACTGCAAATTCTGTCCTCTGACATTTAGAAAAAAAAAAAACTTCAGCTCATTTCAAAACATCTTATGAGTACAAATAAAGTAAACAGTAGTCAATATGCTGCTAAAATAAGTAGTAAAAAAGATGGTTGGGGCATCATCTAATGTCAGAAATTTTGCATAATAAATTGTATACTGAAGATAGATTTCAATTCAGAAGACAAAGGTTATTGGTAGATAATTTTATAACATCATTTCCATGTGAGGTACATAAATTAATCTTTAAAAATACATCAAATTAATACTATTTGTAAGAGTTAATAGATGATTAGGCTTTAAATGTTCCAAAATTAAGTCATGGCATATGTTCTTTTATCATAAGGGAGAAGCTTGCTTAACCATCTCACTTTATAAGAAAATAATAAAATTTATCAGAAGTAGTTTTTAATCTTTCATTTTAGAATTCTGCTACAGAATTATTTTAATGGTAAAACAATTGAGCCTATTATGCTATATAAATATAACTTACTTAATACACATAATGTTCCTTGAAGACAATATTTTATTAAGCTAAAATTAATAAAATTGTAATCAGTAAATAATAATATACTATCTTCACTTGTCATTAGAGAGAGGGAAATCATCACATATTGAAATAAAATTTCACCTTTCATAAATTTTGTAAAAATTTTTTTCGGTTTTTTGAGACAGAGTTTTTCTGTAAAGCCCTGGCTGTCCTGGACTCACGCTGTAGACCAGGATGGCCTCGAATTCCGAAATCTGCCTGTATCTGCCTCCCAAGTGTTGGGATTAAAGGTGTGTGTTACCACTGCCTGGCAATATTTTTTATTTGTAAATTTAAACGTGCAATTCTACAATTTTGTGAAAATGGCAAAAATTCCAACAAAGGTTAGTACAGCTATGTAAGTGTACAATTATGAATAGAGTTTCAGTCACATAAATACTTACTAAGTATTGTTATGAGGATGTTACCAGTAGATATGTGTACATGTGTAGTTTTATTTCCAGTGTTCTTGTTGTAGCTTTGTATGTAGCACCAAAAATCTAAAGCCATGCAGGGCCAGCAAGAGAAAATTAATAAATAACTCATTAGTTATAATGGAGTAATTTGAAAAGGCTCACATTACTTAGGATTAACTGAAAAGCTTGCATTTTTTATATGAAGTGTCAAACATAAAGTACATGAACATGCTATCTATAGTGTAACAAAAAATGTTAAAGACTCACATAACAGTGTAGAAGTAAAATAAAGTTGGAAACTGAAAATTTTGTACATCCCCTAATTAAGGAAGATAGCCATAGGATGATTATTCTTTGTATTTTTGAGCTCTTAATTAGTTAGCCACACTAAGTCAAAGAATAAATTTATGTAAAGATAATAATTTTATTTATAAAGTAAAAATATATGGAATATCTTCCTATATCTAATCTATTAATCATATTGTATATTTAAAATACATAATTGATGTAGGCACTAAATTATTTTGTGAGAATCTTCTTATAAATATTTCTGAAGGCATCTAATATATAATATTCGGAGAATAAATCTTCAGCTATTTATAATATACAGTCTAGTTAATAAATATACTATTTCTCATTTATAAGAGTGAACAATAATGCATCAATACAGAACATATTGTTAAATTAATGAATACATACTGAATTATAATATATATTACTTATCTTTAATGTACTTACTCTAATTCCAACAAGTATAAAATGACATACATGTAGATGTATTGCTTCTGTAAATTTAGCAATTACAGAATTCATTTTTAATTGCTAAGTGTGTGGATTCATGTACATGTATTGAAACACGGCTCAGAACTCTTCACTTTTATTTCCTACTCAATGATTTGATTTTAATAGAACTGCTTTACTTAGTTTTAATGGAAAAGGTAAACATTTGAACCATCAACTTAAATTTAGAAATTAGAATTTATACAACAGACATGGAACTTTTGGTCCAGGTGCTTTCAGAAGAAATTTCTATTTATCATGATTACTGTAATTACCCCGTTCAAATGAGAATAGGCATATCTATTAACATTATTAATAATCTTGCTTTAAGTTTTGTTATTAGTTGAATAATACTCTAATCCTTATGAACATTGGACATATATGGACTATTATTGTTAAAATTTTAATTTTTTGCTAGAATAACAATAAATGGTATGAGTTGCTATACTTTCTCAATGAAAGTTTTCAACATTAGTTTTAACATAAGCATATGCTCTCAACTATGTCTTTCCTGTTTATCCTTTCAATTCCAGTGTTTCAAAGAAGATTATGCATATTTTAGCTTTAATATCCCCAAAACAATTAGTACTGTTTGTGTTTGAGTGCCATAGAATGTTTTCTGATATACATTTCTCATTTTTTATTAGATATTTTCTCTATTTACATTTCAAACGTTATCCTCTTTCCTGGTTTCCCATCCGAAATACCCCACAATCCCTCCCCCATACCCCTGCTCACCAACCCACCCTCTTCTTTTTCCTGGCCCTGGCATTCCCCTACACTGGGGCACAGAACCTTCACAGGACCAATGGGAGGCCTCTCCTCCCATTGATGATTGACTAGGCCATCCTCTGCTACATATGCAGCTGGAGTCATGAGTCCCATCATGTGTACTCTTTGGCTGGTGGTTTAGTCCCTGGGAGCTCTGAGGGTACTAGTTAGTTCATATTGTTGTTCGTCCTAAGGGGCTGCAAACCCTTCAGCTCCTTGGGTCCTTTCTCTAGCTCCTTCATTGGGGACCCTGTGCTCAGTCCAATGGATGGCTGTGAGCATCCACTTCTGTATTTGTCAGGCACTGGCGGAGCCTCTCAGGAGACAGTTATGATATACATGTCTTAAATATCCTCTGTTACCTAGTGGACATCACAAATATTGAAATTACAATTGAAGATGAGATCTGGTAATCTTTTTACCTAGAATAATGTCAATATTTCTTGGTATGTTTTAAAATAGATAATTTTAAAATAAATAATTTGAAGTATATAAATGATAACAGTTTATTTGTAATTATAAATGTCATGCCTGTTTTCTAAAAGATATGTATGGATGGATAAAATATGTTGTAAAAGTAATAACTATAAAATTTTACCATTTGTGGTATTCATCATTTTAAGTTTAGCCGTTCTAAAATTATAAAATAGCATTTTAATTCTAATGATTATTTACTTTCTCCTATTGAACAATACAAATAGAATGCTGGTTAAGTATTATTATATTACTACTAAGTCATATTAAATTTCGTTTTTATCTGTTTCACTTAATATGTCATGAATTTAAATCACATATAAATTATATAAATGTGTACACACATACATGACTTGATCTTAAAGTTTTTTTAGAAAAGGTTTATAATATTATAAAATAAAGTTGTAATTTATACTATTAAATAATTTTATTAATTATAATGCACTCTGAGTAAAAATGACTATCAGAAGACACTACAAGTATTGTACATTATTGTAAAACTTGTATGTGTTTTTATATTGAATATACATTCTAATTTTATTAATGTTCAGAATTCTAGTCAGTAATTGTAAATTTGTTTCAATCAACATATAACACAAGATGGAAGAAGACGGAAATTGATACATGGAGGATGAAAGGTAATATAGATGGATATCTATTATATGTATACACATAATGTAAGTAATCAAGGTACCCTTCCAGGCCAAAGAGGAACTGCCAGACAAGGTAATGGGAACCAAATTCAGGGATTCTGCAGGAGCAGTGCACGGTTTTCACCACTAGGTGGCGTTTCCAATCCCATGCAATGGACTGTGCCTTGAGTATGCAGGGTGAGATCTCTGCCAAAGGGACTCATCTGCATCCAAGTAGCCTTAAATAAATATCGAATAATAGAGTATCTCTCTTCATCTAAGGATAAAAGCTAAAAACTAAGACGATAAAAATGGCAAAATATATGACTTATTCAGAGGATATGCTTGATCTTTCAGTTATAACTACAATAAATAGAAACTCGAGATGGACATCAGATACCATGTTTAGATGTTTGTTTTCATTTGTTTTATGTGTATGAATGGTTTGTCCTTATTCATGAAAGTGCAGGTTTCCCGTGGAGCCAGAAGAGAGTGCTGGATACCTTGCAACTACAGATGCAGGTGGTTATATAACACCTCCTCATAGACTGAGAAGCATGCCAAGTCCCTGAAGAGCAGACACTGCTCTTAACTACAGAGCAACTCTCCATCCCACTTACGTGTCATTTTATATATACATTTCTCCTCACTGAAGTCAGATTTTTCTTACAATTTTTAGATAGTTCTACTCTATTAACATTAGTAGTCTTTATTTAATTCCAGATTTTTTTCACGTATTACAATTTTAGCTTTTATCATAGGTTAATATTTTTGATAATATCACAATGTTTGTAAAGTTTTTCTTTTAATTTGGACATTTTGTCATAATCTAATTTTAATGTAATTTTGTCCGTATAGTCATTCAGTTACTTAGGCCCCATTGAATCATTTTGTGTACTGCACATACTCGGAAGTTTATCAACCAAAGATACTTTACCTGTTCTACTAAATAAGCACATCCACAGCTGTTTTTCTCTATGTATGTAGGAATTGCAATTTATTTTACATCTAATTCTGGGAAAGCAAACACATAATAAGCGCTCTCTAGAATGTGGCTTTGGAAGATCCTTCCTTTCCATCAGGTACCTTATTACTGAGATTGATATTGATTCTGAGACTTAAGAGATTTCACTAGATTTTGGGAATCACCTAGTTATCTCATCACTAATGCTCTAACAGATGAATTTCAGATGTTTCAAACCTGCTTTCTAGTAAACTCTTAAAATCCAGAGTTCAAATGAATATCTAACTGCACAGGCATCCAAGAATATGAAATGAGATTTGAACCAATAATAAAACAGATACATCAGTTTAACATTATTAACTACAGAAATGGGGTTACATAAATCATGTATATTAAGTTATTAAAAAATGTGGAAAGAGAGGAGAGAGAGATTTATGGAACTAAAACCCCTGTTAAAAAAGTAGGTGTATCTTCTAATTAACTGAGAAAGCAAACAAAATTAAAGTTGTTTATACTAATCTGCTACATCTTCAGAAAAAGTCAAATAACCATTGCAAATCTTTTCCAAATTTGTTTATTAACTGACAACTTCATTAAAAATAAATACATGACCCACAACACCCAGAGGAAACTCCACTCCCAGGTGCACTGACATACCCAGGATCAGAGAGTAGACCTTGGGCTCAAGATCTGCAGCCAGTCCTACAACCCAGAGGAAGCTCAAATCCCAGGCACTCTGACACACCCGGGACCAGAGGTGAGTAGGAACCAACATCTGTCCCAACACTGGGAGTAACTGGGACCAGCAGGACCAGGCACTTAGTAACTCTGCCAGCCTAGTAACTTTGGTTTCTTCTAGGTCTGTCTGGGTTAGTGTTCTGACCTTGGGCACAAGCTCTGCAGCCAGTCCCACAACACACAGAGAAAGCCACACTCCCAGGTGATCTAACAAGCCCAGGATCCCAGGATCCCAGAACCACAGGATCACAGAGGCAGCTTGACTCTGAGGAGTTCTGACACAACCAGGATCACAGGAAGGACAGGCTCCAGTCAGATTTAGCAAGGGCAGGTAGCACTACAGTTAACCAGATGCCGGGGACTGGGGGAAAGTGTAAGAAAATAAACAACACAAACCAAGGTCACTTGCCATCATCAGAACCCAATTCTCCCACCATAGCAAGTCCTGGACACACCATCACACCAGAAACACAAAATTCAGATCTAAAATCACTTATAATGGTTATGATACAGGACCTTAAGAAGGACGTAAATAGCACCCTCAAAGAAATACAGGAGAACACAGGTAAAGAGCTAGAAGTTCTTAAAGAGGAAACACAAAAATCCCTTAAAGAGCTACAGGAAAACACAATCACACAAGTGAAGGAAATGAGCAAAACCATCCAAAATCTAAAAACGGAAATAGAAACAATAAAGAAATCAGAAAGAGAGACAACCCTGGAGATACAAAACCTAGGAAAGAAATCAGGAGCCATAGATGCAAGCATCACCAACAGAATGCAAGAGTAGAAGAGAGAATCTCAGGGGCAGAAGACACCTTAGAATACATTGACACAACAGTCAAAGAAAATGCAAAAAGCAAAAAGCTCCTAACCCAAAACATCCAGGAAATCCAGGACTCAATGAGAAGACCAAACCTAAGGATAATAGGTATAGAAGAGTGGGAAGACTACCAATGCAATGGGCCAGTAAATATCTTCAACAAAATTATAGAATAAAACTTCCCTAACCTAAAGAAAGAGATGCCCATGAACATACAAGAAGTCTACAAAACTCCAAATAGACTGGACCAGAAAAGAAATTCCTCCCGTCACATAATAATCCAAACACCAAATGTACTAAACAAAGAAAGAATTTTAAAAGCAGTAAGGGAAAAAAGGCAAGTAACATATAAAGGCAGGCCTATCAGGATTACGGATGATTTCTCACCAGAGACTATGAAAGCTAGAAGATCCTGGATAGATGTAATACAGACCCTACAAGAACACAAATGCCAACCCAGGCTACTATACCCAGCAAAACTCTCAATTACCAT
>NW_022196912.1:78059118-78059978 GCF_008632895.1 Mastomys coucha | reverse complement strand
ATATCAAACAACTTTTATAATACTTATTTTTATTGTTATAATATTTTTTAAATTTTAAAGAATATGACTAAAAAGATATTGTAGGTATTGAAGGGGGGTTTATAGGAGGAGCAGTGGTACAAAAGGGAAACAAGAATGTGATTCAATTCTATTTAATTAAAATATGTTTTTAAATGTTAACAAATACTGATAAATTGAAATCATGTAACTTTTCTCATCATAATGCAATAAAAGTTAAAAAAAGAAATGATTAAAAGTAAAATAAAATAAAGAAGGAAAAAATAAATAAATACATGAAAACATTTATAAAAATGAATGTTCTGTATATTGGAGCATACTTATGTAAAAACACAAGCAAAATCAAAAATAGTTGCAGCACACACACACAAACACACATACATATATACATATATGCATATATATATAGTTTGTATAATTGCTTAAATGTGAAGACTATTACATGAAGAGCTAAGATGAGAATTTCCAAGAACACATTTAAAATTAAGACTTCATCCCAGACATGCAGGGATGGTTCAATATATGAAAATCTATCAACATAATACACTATATAAACAAACTCAAGGATAAAAGCCACATGATCACTAATTAGATTCTGAAAAGGCATTTGACAAAACACAACACCCCTTCATGTTAAAAGTCTTGGAGAAATCAGGAACTCATGGCACATACCTAAACATAATAAAAGCAATATATAGCAAACCAACAGCCAGTGTCAAATTAAATAGAGAGAAACTAGAAGCAATCTCACTAAAGTATGGGTCAAGACAAGGTGGTCCACTCTCTCTAGCTATTCAATATAGTACTTAAAGTTATAGCATGAGAATTAGACAAAAAAAAAA
>NW_022196912.1:78002326-78059108 GCF_008632895.1 Mastomys coucha | reverse complement strand
AAAAAAAAAAAAAGGAGATCAAAGTGACACAAATTGGAAAGGAAGAAGTCAAGGAATCATTATTTGCAGATGATATGATAGTATACAAAATGACACCTAAAGTCTCATTAAAGAACTCCTATGGCTGATAAACAACATCAGCCTATGGCATAATATAAAATTAACTCAAACAAATCAGGAGCCTTCATTTACACAGGTGATAAATAGGCTGAGAAAGAAATCAGAGAAACAACAACCTTCACAACAGTTACAAACAATATAAAATACCTATCTTGGTGTGACTCTAACCAAACAAGTGAAAGAGGTGTATGACAAGAACTTCAAATCTCTGAAGAAAGAAATTGAAGAAGACCTCAGTGAAGGGCTGGAGAATTTTAGAATTGTAAATAAGAGCATTTAATAGAAATGTATCAGTAAAAATGTATAATGTATAAACTTTACATAAAAGGGCATGGAAAACCTCTGTAACAAACCAAGAATGTAGATTAGCCAGTTTCAGGAACCTGCTGGCCACAAAGGCCCCCCTAGTTAGGTCCAAGAACAAAAAGCAGGATATGAGCCATTTGGGTGGTTCTAGGGAACGGTCAGCCATAAAGTGAATAGCATTGACCAGACCACATTCTTGTGAATAATGAGTGTGTAGGATGTTTTCGTTATGACCCTGACTCAATCAGGGGTTGGGTCCTGTTAGAATTTTCCACTGTCTCTTGTTATGTGTCCTTGGTAACCCCTTCAGCCCCCTAATTTGTGGTTTTTCCCTTTAAATACCCCTCATCTCTTGTGCTGGGAGGGGGCGGGAGGGTCGAGCTCCTCTGCCCCTGGGCTAGGAGCTCGTCCGCAGTATACTGGTTTTCCCTGAATAAACCTCATGCTGTTCCATCAAGATCGGTCTCTTGTGAGTTATTGGGTGGTCATGTCATCCCGAGACTTGAGTGATGGTCTCCCTAGCTCTAGGGGCCTTTCATTCAGAAAATGGAAAGATCCCCCATGCTTATGGATTGGCAAGATTAATTTATTAAAAATGGCTATCCTACCAAAGGCAATCTATAGATTCAATGAAATCCCATCAAAATTCTAACTCAATTCTTCATAGAGTTAGAAAGAACAATTCTCAAATTCATCTACAATAAAAAAAAAAAACAAACCCAGGACAGCAAAAACTATTCTCAACAATAAAAGAACTTCAAGAGAAATCACCATCCCTGACCTCAAGCAATACTACAGAGCAATCATGAAAAAAAAAAAAAAAAAAAAAACTGCATGGTTTTGGTACAGTGGCACCGGGGAAAATCCACTATATACAAACTTAAGGAAAATAAAATCACATGGTCATCTCTTTAGATGCAGAAAAAGCATTTGACAAAATATAGCACCCCTTCAAGTTAAAAGTATTGGAGAGTCAGGAATTCAAGGCCCATAACCAAACATAATAGAAGCAATTAACTTCAAACCAATAGCCAATATCCAATTAAATGGAGACTTGCATCAAGCAATCCCACTGAAATCTGGGACAAGACAAGGATGCTCACTCTTTCCATATCTATTCAATATCATAATAGAAGTGCTAGCTAAAACAATAAGACAACAAAAAGAGATCAAAGGGATACAAATTGGCAATGAATAAATAAAGGTATTACTATTTGCAGATAGTATATATAAGTGGCCTCCAAAATTCTACTAGAGAATTTCTCCAGCTGATAAACAACTTCAGCAAAGTGGTTGGATATAAAATTAACTCAAATCAATCAGTAGCCTTCCTTTATACAAATGATAAACAGACTGAGAAAGAAATTAGGGAAACAACTCACTTCACAATAGCCACAAATAATATAAAATATCTTGGGGTAACTCTATCCAAACAAATGAAACACCTGTATGACAATAACTTCAAGTCTGTCAAGAAAGAAATCGCAGAACATCCCAGAAAATGGTGAGATCTCCCATGCTCATGGATTGACAGAATTAACGTAGTAAAAATGGCTATCCTACCAAAGGCAATCTATAGATTCAATGCAATCCTCCATCAAAATCCCAACACAATTCCTCAAAGACATGGAAAGAGCATTTCTCAAATTCATCTAGAGAGGAAAAAGAACCAGAATAGCAAAAATAATTTTTAACAATAAAAGAACAGCTGGGAGAATAACCATCCCTGACCTCAATCTTTACTACAGAGCAATAGTGATAAAAACTGCATGGTATTGGTATTGAGACAGACACATTGATCAAAGGAATAATATAATTGGATACCCAGAAATAAAACCATACACTTATGCACACTTGATCTTTGACAAAGATGCCAAAAATATAAAATTGAAAAAGAAAGCACTTTCAGTAAATGGCGGTAGTCTAACTGGCTGTCTGAATGTAGAAGAATGAAAATAGACCCTCATTTGTCACCTTGTACAAAGTTCAATTCCAAGTGGATCAAGGAGCTTAACTTAAAAACAGATACACTGAATCTAATAGAAGGGAAACTGGGAAAGATTCTTGAAGTCATTGGCACAAGGGGAAATTTCCTAAACAGAACTCCAATGGCTCATGTTCTAAGATCAAGAATTGATAAATGGGACCTCATGAAATTGGAAAGCTTCTGTAAGGCAAAGGACATAGTCAATAAGACAGATTGGCAACCTATAGATTGGGAAAAAATCTTTCACTAACCCTACATCCAATAAGGGCTAATATCCAAAATATATAAAGAACTCAAGAATCTAACATTCAAAACCAAACAACTCAATCAAAAAAAAAATAAATAAGGTATAGAACTAAACTGAGAATTCACAACTGAGGAATCTCGAATAGCTGAGAAGCACCTAAAGAAATGTTCAAAGTTCTTAGTGATCAGAGAAATGCAAATCAAAACCACCCTAAGATTCCAAACCTTACACAAATCAGAATGACTAAGATCAAATCTTCAGGTGACAACACATGTTGGAGAGGATGTGGAGAAAGAGGAACACTCCTCCATTGCTGGTGGGATTGCAAACTGATAAAACAACTCTGGAAATTAATCTGGAGGTTTCTCAGAAAATTGGAAATAGATCGACCTGAATACCCAGCTATACCACTCTTGGGCATATATACGAAAGATGCCCCACCATGCCACAGGGGCACGTGTTCCACTTTGTTCATACTGGCCTTATTTGTGATATCTAGAACCTGGAAACAACCCAGATGTCCCAGGACAGAAGGCTGGATACAGAAAATGTGCTTCATTTACACAATGGAATACTACTCAGCTATTAAGGATGAGGACATCCTGAGTTTTTTCAGGCAAATGAATGGAACTGGAAAATATCATCCTGAGTGAGGTAACTCAGATCCAAAAGGACATGCATGGTATGTACTCACTAATAAGTAGATATTAGTCAAAAAAAAAAAAAAGTACAGAGTACCCAAGATACAGTCCACACAACTCAAAATGGGAAAAAAGCTGAAGTGCCTAAATAAGGACACCTCAATCCCACTTGGAAGGAAGAAGAAAGCAATCACAAGGAGGGAGGTAGGGACCTGGGAAGGAAAGTAAACAGGGGTGGGGAGTGGTGTGAGAGAGAAACGATCTGGTATTGGGTGAGGGAAAAGGACTGAAGCCCTGAGGACCAGGAGAAAGACATAAAACAGACAACCTAGGGAGGGAGGAGGTTGGGGGGACCCTCCAGAATGCACCGGAGATCTAGAAAGTAAGAGAATCTCAGCAATCAAAGGGAGGGACCTTAGAGGAAATGCCCGACAGCAGGGAGAGGGAACTTATAGAGCCCATCTCCATCAGGAAGACAGAGCATCAAATGAGGGAGGAGGTGGCATCCCAAAATCACAGCTCTGACCCTTAATTGTTCCTGTGTGAATGTATTATAGGGATGGAAACGGAGAGGAACCTGAGGAAAAGAAGGTCCAGAGACAGGCAAGAGGGATCCAGCTCAAGGGGAAGTACCAAGGTCTCAGATGACTACTGAGACTCTGGAAGGCTTGCAAAAAGGGACCTAGCATGACCCAACAAGCAGATGAAAGACTTGCACCCAACCAATGGAGAGAGGCTGCTACCCCTGTTGTTGAATTAGCTAAAGGTTGAAAGAAGCTGAGGAGGACGGTGACCCTGTAGGAAGAGCAAGTATTAATTAACCTGGACCCCTGAGATCTCTCTGATACTAGACCACCAAAAAGCATACTGCAGCTGATATGAGGCCCCCAACACACATACAGCAGAGGACTGCTGGGTCTGCGATCATTCCGAGAAGATACACCTAACCCTCAAGAGATTGGAAGCCCCTGGGAGTTTAGAGGACAGGTGGGGTGGGGAGTGGGGACATCCATGTTGAGACTGGTGGTGGGAAGGAGGTATGGGATGTGGAGCAGTTGGATGGTGGACAGGTGGGCAGAGGGGGCAGGAATAAAATATGGAGTGTAAAAATAAATAAATATTTTTTTTAAAAGTTAAACAAAAAAGAACATCGGAGACAAAAGTGGAGAAGAGACTGAAGAAAGGGAGGTGCAATGGCTGCCCCATCTTGGGGTTCATCTCATGGGGAGACTGTGCACCAAGGTCTGACACTCCCTCAGATGCTATGATGACAGGGCATTGCCATAGCAATCCTTTGAGAGTCCTTACCAGCATATGACTGAAACAGAAACAGAAACCATGGGACTAAAGTCAGGGACTCCTATGGTTGATTTAGGAGAAGGACTAAAGAAGATGAAAGGACAGTAATCCTATAGGAAGGCCAACAGTCTCAATTTACTCAGATCCCAGGGAGTTACCAGAGTCTAGCCACCAACCAGGAGCATACATGGGCCAGTCAGCGGCCCCTGGCACAAACAGAGGAAAGGTCTGTCTGGCCAGGACTTATTGAGAGAAGATGTGCTTAATCCTGGAGAGTCTTGAGGCCCGAGGGAAGGGGTAGAACTGGTTGAGGGTTACCCTTTCAGAGGCAAGGGGGAGGAATGGGATGAAGAACTGTGCAAGTAGGGAGGGAGAAGGGGCATCGACTACAATGTAAATAAAGTAACAAAATTTTAAAAAATTTAAAAAACATTTTTCCATCAACGACTATGAGAAGAATATATAAATTTATAGTGGTACTAAAAGGAACAGTATTTATGAGATAGTATTATGTTCTCTTTTAGTTTTCTTTCTGAATTCTACACACACAAATATGTTTATGAAGTGATAGATATTTAAACAAAATTGAAAAACAATCCTTGAAATAATTTGGCTACAAATTATTCAATAAAAATTCTTGGCCATTTTATAAAACTATTACTTTCTTTTTATATATTGATAGAAGTGAGAAAAGAGAAGAGCTAGATATAAAGAATATTCAGGACAGGCTTCTAGTGAAAATACAAGAATGCATTTATCTTGATAAAATACTAGATATAATTTCATATGCAAAAGCCCTTATTTCTGTGTATATACAAAACACAATAAATTTAAATACTTTTATTAAATTTCATCCTTAATTATCATAAAGTTAAATGTTTTAGAGAAGAGAAATAAATTGATATTAGTCTTAAAAGCTCTTAAAATCTCTATTATTTTTTTAAAAACTAAGATTTTAAGATTAATATCAAATTTCTTCTCTCCCTAAAACATTTAACATTATGATAGATAAGGAGGAAATGTAGCAAAAGTATTTAAATTTATTGTGTTTAGATGATGATACCTCTTTTGCATAAGAGTTTTTAAATGTTTGTTAAACCTTTGTTTTTGAAGAGCCATAGAGACAGCTTAGGTAGTAAAGCATTTGTCACACATCACAGCATCTGAATTACAGTCTCCATAACTTTGGTGCTGCTTTACATGGTTGTTCATGCCTTTATTTCCAGTAATCCTAGGGACAGATCAAATGTAGAAGTGAATTCTCTGGTCCCATGGGTCAAATAGTCTTTTATAGACAGTAGAGAAAAAGAGATTTCATGTAAAAGTTGAAGGCAAGGATCAACATTGTCTATTCCTCTGAACTCAACAGAGCAGCATAGTATTTACCTGCCTATATGTACTCTCATGAACAGAATAAACACATACACCTACATACACATATACACATATACACACACATACACACACACACACACACACACACACACAAATATAAGTCATTTCAAAAAGGGAGCACTGGTTGGATATTCAGACCATATTTATTCTGATAAACATTAAGTATAAAATCAAATGATTTACAGTGTCATCCAAAATAATGTTACCTATTTATCAAGGTTGCATGTATTGTCAGTGTGTAAGACATTGTATACATATGTATATACATACACACACATACACACACACACACATATATACATATATATATAATTTGTATTAGATTCTATTAGAAAATACAAAATTGGGCTGGAGAGATGGCTCAGTGGTTAAGAGCACTGACTGCTCTTCTAGAGGTCCTGAGTTCAAATCCCAGCAACCACATGGTGGCTCACAACCATCTGTAATGAGATCAAATGACCTCTTCTGGTATGTCTGAAGACAACTACAGTGTACTTCATAAATAAATAAATCTTTAAAAAAAAAAGAAAATACAAAATTGTGTAGATACTGTTTTTGACTGAGAAGAGTTAAACCTCTCAACTAAACTTCAAAGCCTTGTCATGTGGCTCTTTTCCTCTGGGTATAACTTTACTATACTATCGCCATTTACTAGAGATCACATTGGCCCTGTAGCTATGACAAAATAGGAGAGAGATAGTTTAACAAATGGTAATGCATGCTTGTAAGTAGAAAATGGTTGGGAAATATCATAGGACTCTCACTTAAGATGTTAGCCACTTCTTCCTTTCAGGCTCTTCCAGCAACATAATCATGAGAAATTCTAAAATATACAGAAACATCAACAGAAAAGAAACTCCTTGATGCCATTTCTTTGAGGATTCTGGTCTCTAAAGGATCGTCACTGCAATGCATCTGTTTGTGATCATAACTCTTTAAATATGCTTTGACCCATGTCTCATAAGATAGGCCAATCAAGGCATTGATTCATGCAACTTCTTCTAAGATACAGGGTTCAAAAAAGCAAATAGGTAAACTAACAGATTAAACCAATGTAAATCTCAGACATGATTAAAAAAATTTTATCTTAGTAAATTTCAATGTGTGGAATAACTATAGAGAGATAAAACTATAGATTTATGTCTATAGTTTTATGTCTCTGGTTACTGGATTTTAGATACCTTCATTTATACATGCAGGTATTCTGTCAGTTCATATTCTGGTTTTGTTCTACTATAACATAATGTTACTATTGATAATTTATTACTGGTAATAATTTCTTCCTGATATAATATTCATTAATTTCCAAATAAAAATTAAGATATAATTTGCATATTTTACATAATATTTACATAACATTTTCAGAAAAAAATCAGACTTCATCTAAGTGTACAATTTCTAGATGTTACAATGAAAATCAACCTGATAATTAGTATTTGGACTTTTTTGTTTCCCATTTGAAGAGTTACATAAGTTTATTTGAGTTAGATTGTCTTTTTTGTTAGTTCAGCCAACAGCTGAATTTTTACAAATGCTTAAAATTTATGAGAACGCACTAGTATTTAGTGTCATTTGGACAATATTGGTACATGAATTGCCAGTATTTGAGTACTATTTAAAGACACAGAAATTTAAATATGTTGAAAAACATTATAGTGATGTCATATGTTTCAAACATCTTATGTTTCCCTAGAAAAGTGTAGATATTTAGATTTATTTTTTTTAAAAAAATAAAATTGTGGCTCTCTGTACCTCCCTGTTCTAGAGATAGCCACATTCTCTTGTGTAGTGCCAGCCTTGTCCCATAGACAAGATGGGGAAGGTTGGTGTGAACAGATTTGTCCATATTGCGTGCTTGGTTACCAGGGCTGCTTTTTGCTCTACACTTGGCAAAGTTGAGATTGTTGCCATTAATGACTCCTTCATTAACCTCAACTACGGGGTGTACTTGTTCCAGTATGACTCTACCCGTTGCAAATACAATGTCACAGTCAAGGATGAGAATGGGAAGCTTGTCATCAATGGGAAACCCGTCACCATCTTCCAAGAGCAAGATTTTGTTAACATCAGATGGTGTGGTGCTGGTTCTGAATATGTTGTGGAGTCTACTGGTCTTAACTACCATGAGGAAGGCCAGGCCCACTTGAAGGGTGGGTTCAAAAAGTTCATCATCTCAGCCCCTTCTTCCGATGCCCCCATTTTTGTGATTGGTGTGACCACAAGAAATATGACAACTCAAGTTTGTCAGCAATGATTCCTGTACCTCCAAGTGCTTATTCCCTCTGGACAAGGTCATCCATGAAAACTTTGGCATTGTGGAAGGGCTCTTGACCACAGTCCATGCCATCACTGCCACTCAGAAGACTGTGGATGGTTCCTCTGGAAAGCTATGGGGAGATGGCCATGGGGCTGCCCAGAACATCATCCCTGCATCCACTGGTGCTGCCAAGGCTGTGAGCAGAGGTCAATGGGAAACTCACTGGCATGGCCTTCCTTGTTCCTACCCCCAATGTATCCATTGTGGATCTGACATGCTGCCTGAAATAACCTGCCAAATATGAGGACATCAGAAGTTGGTGGAGGCCCACTAAGGGCATCCTGGGCTACACAGAGGAACAGGTTGTCTTCTGCAACTTCAATAGCAACTCCACTCTTTCTCCTTTGATGCTGGGGCTGGCATTGCTCTCAATGACAATTTTGTAAAGCTCATTTGCTGGTATGACAATGAATGTGGCTGGGTGGTGGACCTCATGGCCTACCATGGCCTCCAAGGAATAAGAAACCACCTGCAATTGCTGAGGAATCCCTGTCACAACTCAGCCCCCAACACTGAGCATCTCTATCACAATTTTCATCCCAGACTCCCATAATAAAAGGAGGGACTTTTGGAGACTTACCTACTCTCTTGAATATCATTAGTAATATTCACTGCACCCACATCAAAAATGCATGTTATATCAATGTTGCTTACACAATTTTCTTAGTCAAATATAAATTCATTAAATACACAAAAACATTGATTTAAAAAGGCTTTAAACTACCTAGAAGCTTAAAGATAAATGTTTTTTTTATTTCCTTGACTTATAATTATCCCTTTCCTTCCTCAAACAACAGTTTATCATATACATCTCTATGAAAAGAATATATATATAATGATTATATCTTTAAAGATAATAACAAGAGTGTTATCTTTATCCCAAAGAGTAAAATTCTAATTGAAATATATCTTTGAGTGAGATACAATCTACCAATGTGCTTGCATGGTGAGAGTATAATCTTTTATTGTAAACTTCTGGAAAAGTATGCGTGTCTCAAAAATAATCACTTGGAGCTAAAAGGCATTCCAGTTAAACTGATAAAGGTAAATAAAAACATATGAGTACAAGGCATATAATGATTTATATTATTGCAAATTAAACTGAAAAGAGACAGAGGCAAATTCTTAAAACATTAGCTGCCAAGGACTACAGATTTCTGCCAGCTCTTGGAAACTGATGTGGGAATATCTACAGGCTTAGCTGCATTTTTTGCCAGCAGGAGGGATCTGGCCAGAGGACTACACCATATTGTGAACCATGCATACTCATTAGGGGCAAGACTAGATGGAACTTTTCTCCAATTCCACACCTAATTACTAAACATTTTTAGAAAATGTATTTTTGAGTATTTGGACAAAGTACTACATCTGCTAACAAATCTATATTTTTATAGCCAAAATGTATGCATAAATTAATCTCAGTGTAAGGTGTCTTCCATCCTTAACATACAAAATAAAATTACAGTATAATGAATTCTGTGAGTTATTCAATATTATTGAATAATATTTTATAAGAGATAGGAAGCTGGCATAGCCTAATTCTTTTACTAACAACTAACAATAAAAACTATGCCTAAGGACCCCACTGGAAGAGTTAGGAGAAGGACTGAAGAGACTTGCAACCCCACAGGAACAACAACAGATTTGCACTTTTATGAAAATTAACAGAATAAATGTCTTGTTACTTTGACCTGTATCTCTAATATAATCCTCTTATGGTCAGCCCTGGTGCTGTTTGTATTCTGATGCTAATTCAGCTTCCTCAAGAGTGGCTACCTGGGACTAGTAATAAATCAGTTACTCAGGACTTTCTGTGACTCTTCCAATGTATAAAGAAACGACTCACTGGGTGCATAGGCAGGACTTCCAGGTCAGACAGGGCAGAAGAAGAGAGGAGAGAGGGCTAGAAGAAGGGAGGATGGAGGAGAAAATGTAGTGGAGACCCCATTTCAGGTGGCAGATCTGTTTGGATCTGCTACCTGAGGATTTAAGTTAGAATGTCTTGTAAATTAGGATATTAGTTGTTGTGCCCAGTGATTGTGCTACCATTGATTCTGAGCTAAATTTGTGTGGTGTTTTTCTTCACGAGGTGGCTCAACTAGGTTCCAGAAGAAAGTACATGGCAAAGCATGGGTTTGCAAGAATGGCATCCCAAACAACAACAGTGGGAATTTGGAAGCATGGGGCTGGTGTGGTAGTGACCTGCCAGTAGGAATTTAGCAAACTGGGTGAAGAGATTTTGGAGTTCTGATTCAGAGAGTCATCACTAGATGAGAATAGACTGGCATTTTAAAATATCTCATGCTATACAATTTCACATAATTATTTCTTATTTTCAAGAAAATTCTAGGGACAATATATTTTAAATTGATAATGTTAATATGTAGGAACACAGTAGATGCCTCATACAATTTTAATCATAAATCTAAGGCAGACTTAGATGGTGATTCTCCTCAACTAATATGAGAAACTCTTTGGGAATAAAAACATAATTCTGACTGGAAAGATGATATAAAAATATTCTAAGAAAATAATAGTGTTTTCTATTTTCTCCTCAGATGTGACATATTTGTTAAACATATTTGTCATGCAGTGTAACACTCAAGCTCTTTACTTGTATGAAATTAAGTAATGAAGAGGAGGAAGGGAAATTGGGGATGTTGTACTATGACACAGAGAAGGCCCTCAAGTTAATATTAGGACAGCCTAAGTGATGGAGTTCAAAATTGACAAGGAACTTAAATTTCAGAAAGTAGCTATCAGTGGCATAAGTGGCATGGGTAACTGACTAATGTTTGATGATCTGTTAAGTCTATGATGAACTTGTCAGTTGATTTCTGTCAAGTTTTCCTACAAGAAATCATTTATACTTGAACCCAGAAGATTGCATAAAACCTGGTTCTAGTAGTCTTTCAAAGTTTCTATCAGTGCTTCTGAGTTTGTCATATTCAATCCCTGCTAATTTGTTTCTGTTCTATCATTGACCTCAGTACAACTTCCAGTACTGATTCCTAAATGGACTGCCTATCAGTTCATGCCAACATGCCACATCTTCATATTCTTATTTCATGTGTCATTCAATTTCATCCCCAATTGTTCTTGATCATCAGACAATAACTAGGGAGCTAGTTTTTCACATATGTGACATCAAGAATGCCTGAAATATTCTAAGAAGACCTGTTCTTATTTGCCACCAATCTTTACTGCAAGTTCAAAAAAGATAGACAGAAAGGTCACATGTTTTGTATATACCCAATTTCAGCATCTTAAATACACCTGAGACATATTAAACATAATATTATTTTCCTTAAATGTACTTATAGTATTAAACTTTCACTGAATAATTCTGAAAAAATAGACAAATTCAGTCCTCAATAGATGGTTTTAAAAAGTTGGTTTGTTTGCTTTGTGTCCACTATTGCCAAACAAATGTGTTCAGAAAGTTTTCTTCTATGATGCATATTGAAAGTATGACCCAAAACAAACCATGTAATTATTAAAGAGAAAGGATGAATAGCAAAAAAGCCTTGAAGATATTCACATACTACATGTTCATACTGTGTTGTCAACGTCAGCTTCAGTGAGGGTATAGTAAGTAACCCTGCAAAAGTCAGAAATCTGCTGCCATATTGGACATAGAGGTAAGCCATCTAGACTGCACTTTACTGCATAGAATTCTCTCTGCACACAGAAAGGAAACAAAACAACTATGAACAACAATGCAACTTATCATAGTACTATACTTACAGAGAACATGTATATCTTCTATGTAAGTGTAAATACATTTGGAGAAATATGTCTGTGCCCCATTCTCTAATAATATCAAGTGAAACACCAAAATAACTAGGGTACATAAACAAGAACAATACACCTTGCAGGTGTGCATATGTTCACCCCTGCTTGGACCTGATGGGAAATTTGGTGACCTTATGGACATGCTTTTTTATGCCTCTGCTGGCCATGACTCATCCTCAATTTCTGAGATGCCAGGGACAGGGACAGACCTTGCATCTCATTATCCTGGCCAATATTTAATTAAAACTTGCTTCAACTTTGGTTCAAAATTGTGGAACAGTTTTTCTCTCACAAATTTCAGGTTTAACAACTGCACTATTAATAAATGCATGTTGTATCAATCTAAAGTATTATTCATTTGAGATACGATTCTTATTTTGTGGAATTCTAAGGAAGAAAAGGAAAAAAGTGTACATAATTAAAAATATTAGAATTATTAAAAGAAGAACAAATTTGTGCATTAAAACTAATAAGTGATGGTGGTAAATATTGAAGTGTTAATTACTTAAACTGAAGATCCCTTTAAGTTAATGAGACTGCATTAATTGTGCTTATTTTAATATTTTAAAGATAATCACTCAATAACTTTTAGTTATAATGTGATGTTTATATTTCTAAAATAATATTGATCGGGCAATTTCCCTGTAAGAAGAATCCAGTGAAGCTACATAGATAGACATCTGTTTCTATGTCTTCACACTAAGACACAAAATATTAAGGTATTAAAGACAGACCTATATTTGTCTTTTAGTTTTAAATCCTATACAGTAATTTAGATGAAGCAGGATGTTTACTGAAAACACTTTATTTGTGATCAGAAGATTTGCTTGATTGTATGGATTTCAAGGATTGCAGACACATCAGAAATGAAAATAGACCATAACTTTAAATTTTTCTCTAAATAACAGAAACTGATTTCCCAAGCTTACGTTATATTTAAGGTATCAAGAAGTAGTTTTATATAAGACTAGAAAGAAAATAGCTTCCGGACAAAAGTTGGAGACAAAATTATTTTCATAAAATATTTCATTTGTAAACTGTGTGAAAAATGTCAAATACAATTTTTATGGTGATAAGAAATGTTAATCTTAGGGACAAGGATAAGTACTAAGATTGGGTGTTCTACAAAGTGTTTATCACTCTTTTATTTATTTGTTTGTTTGTTTGTTTATTATGGTTGAGAACTCTTCCCTTGCTGCAGACCTGACTGTGGACCCATGTCCATGATGGTTGACGCAGAATCACTTTTTATTTCCAGCTCCAGGGGTTAACTAGCTTCTGTGGGCACCTGCACTCATGTACACTTACATGTATGTACACCTAACTAAAGTTATAACAAGTCTTGACTGTCTTAAATGTATTCTAGCTATTATGATATGTGATTCTGATGGGTGAATTAATTCAAACTACTTTGAGGTTATTCCTGAATTATTTTATAAAAATAGAGGATATGATTGTCTCAGTCATATAATTCACTATTCAAAGCATGAACCTCAAGTTATATCCATGTAATCTTCATTCTAATACAATGCAAACCCTGCCAGTATATCAATAATCAAAAGATAAGTAGTTTGCCTTGTAATCTTTATGAGACCCACCAGAATGCTCTGTCATTGTGTTAGACAGTAAAATTAGTTGTGTCCTCCATGTTTATACTCTGATTGTGGGTGCTAGAAATTGAACCACAGTCTTCCAGGAGAGCAGAGACTGCTCTCATCTCTGGAGGTATCTCCCCAATAGAGAAATATTTGTTTTTATCAAGTTCCTCCCCACAACACTGTAACAGGGCAAGACCTGACAAAGTTTTCTCTATCCTGTATTCTTGCTGATATCACTTCGGGTTTAACTAGAATTAATCTTCTTGGTGGAGATTCCCATGAAATATTACCCAACTCTACTCTAGGAACGGAAGGTTAGAATGTCCTAGCTGACTTCTAATTTTTCTTAACTATTGTTAAAATTGCCTCTTTTTGCAGAATCCCTCCTGCTAACTGCTTCTACTAGGTTCTATTAAACTACTCGCTTCAAACTGCTTACTGCAGCCAAGCCCCTCTACAGTTGCCAAGAAAGATGCAGCTTTGCCCCTCGACAGCTTTACTGTAGATATGCTTTACCCTTTTAAAAACTGTTGTGGAGACTGTGGGAAGCACATCTAAGGCTCTTCAACACTTGAGTGTGGTCCCAGCCTCCTGTAATAAAGAGTTTCATTTGGCTATAAACAGTGTCTGAGTGAGCTAAATATAACACTTTCCACAATTTTTCCATCTCCCTACCCAGCTAATGTCATGCCCTTTCTCTCTCTCCTTAGAAGGAAATGAAATAGGCAAACAAACTAGAAACAGCATAGAACAATGAAACAAGAAACACAAACATACAAATAAAAAGCACATAATAGGAAACAAATACATGAAAACAAAAGATCAGTATGTGGGGAAAATGCCCAAACATAGCCATACAAGACAAAAGTCTACAAAACACAATTGAGGTTTGCTTAGTCTTTGTTTCATTTTTTTTTGTTTGTTTGTTTTGTTTTGTTTTGTTTTGTTTTGTTTTTAGACTTTTCCTGCTAGGAGTGGTACCTACTCAGAGGTTAACAAAATCAGTGAAGAAAGTAATTTTTCCTTTGCAAGTGGGTATCAATTTCAGATAAGTACTTGGGTAGGGATGGGAGCTAATGTCTACTTCTCCCTCTCATTTCTAGGAGATGAGGTCACGTATAGATAACCAGGATTTTAAATTCTATAGAATTATTCCATCTAAATAGGTTCAAGAGGTATAATCTAAATAGGTGTAATAAAATCTAAATTAGTATAATTTAGGTTTAAAAGATCACTGTCTCTGTTAAATTGAGGCCTACTATGTTGTATTTTAGCCGGTAATTCTTGAAAGTGCATAATACATATAATGTCATTCTAAACTTAAAATCCTGTAGTGAATTTCATTGCCATTTTGTAGAAGCCTTCCTGCACTGTTCAGCCCAGGACCCAAAGAAAGTCTGCCACTTTGCAAACAGTGATTCTCCAATTTCTGCAGCAAGTACAGTGCAATGGTGGATCTTTATAGGTCAGATTATCGCTTCCAAGCATGGGATATTTATAGCACTCTACTTTCCCAGAGAAATGCTGACATTGCTGCACTATCTTTAACTTTTGAGCTCAAATAACTGATAGGGTTGATAACATTAGTTCCAGCTTTTACGTTTTGCCTTTTTTCTTTCTCAGTTTGTGTGAATCATTCTACCTGGCTTTTTAAACAAATGTCATGTATATCAATTCAAGGAAATATATGTTTCCCATTTCTTTTCTCACCATGAGACTCATACTTCATCTTGAAAGACAAAGTGAAATGAAATTTTATTAGACTACTTCTCAACACATCTGATTAAAAAATGTACACTCTAATTGTTTGTAAGGATTTTCACCTAGAAAATATTTGACAAAGAAAATAACCTATGTGTGCATATACTCAAATATATTCAAAGACTCAAATCATGACCAAAATATTCAGAATTCCTGAAACAAATTCTTCAGTCAGTGAGGAGCCTATTTCCCCCTGAATGAAATTTGTTACTGAGCTCAAGCTGCAGTAGCTTGGTTAAATGCATCAAGATTAACTATTTACTATAGCCTGATTAATTTTCCATAAAACAATACTATAATTAACTGAAACTGAGAAAATAGCAATGACCTCACAATGCTTTTCTAGACTTCACTAAGTTCACAGGAGTTTTACCATTCTTACACATCCCAACAAGCATAAGCTAAATTCTGCAGTGCATATTGGAGCAAATAAAACATTATTCAGGATAAAAGGAGATCCTTGTGTAAAATTTTAAATAAGGATAGAGATATAAAGGAGAAAAAACTCACAGGGAAAAGCATAATAGTGAATATAGGTAGCACCAGATAAATACATCAATAATCTTAAAGCTTCTTCAGTTGTAATAACAACAGTCCAGGAAGAAAGTGTCATAAATGGGCAAGACCTGATGTCACCAATCAGAGACATAATAAGACATCTACACATCAGTATTTGACATCTTTTCCTATATATTCATTTATATTTTAAAACACATTTCATTATAATATAAAAATGAGCATTTTTAGATTAAATTTCAATTTTCATAATAGATTCTCATATATATGATACATAGATTCCATTTATATAAATAAATGACTCAAACACATCCTAAAATTGTGATTGTTTTGGAGAACTTCAGTGATTTCTTAGTGACACATTCAATTCAATATTCTTAATCAAGTGTTTTTAAATGTGAACAATTATAGCAACTGACATTACAATTAAAATTACTAACATTACAGTAACATCACAACTAATAACATTAGAAATATATATTTCCCTTCTGTAGCAGTTTTGTATAGAAAAATACATTAAACACCCAAACTATGGTACTATTATATGACAATTTTGTGTGCAGTAATATATATTTAGATGATGAACACTGAACTGTTATTGTTTCAGTGTTTATTATTCATTCATTTATTCGATTATATGTGTTTATGCATTACACTTGTGAGTATCAATGTTGTGGGCACAAATGTAGGTAGATGCACACCTCCAATGCCTATAGATGGTAGAGGTCCTTCAGTGCCCTCCTCTGTCACTCTCCATCTTATCTTTCTTGACATAGTTGCCATTGAATTTCATTATTACCGATTGGTTTGACTTGCTTCTGGAATCAACCTGTCTCCTGCCTCAGAGGGAGAATTACAGAGGTGTACTTCTAGGTCCTAATTGATTCATTGCAGTTACATTTTATTAATGATGACTGTTTCAACACTAAGAGACATGCATGGTGTACTGTCTTTATGTGTTTATATCAACATAAAAGACAAGCAAGAAAGAAAAGAACCTTCAAGAAGAATCATTCTCTATGTAACTAGTTTTAGAACTTCAAAAATAAATTATGTTTTAGTTTAATAAAATCCTATGAGCCACTGTATGTACTATCTTTAACTTACATCTGTTTATTGTTTTGGGTTCAATTTTATCCAAGAAGCACTGGAAGTTTGTAGTGCTTTATATGGCCTAATGCTTGCAATTAAATGTCCATTATTTTGCTGTCCTGTAGTTTGTGATACTGGAAAATATGTTCTAAGGATCATTTTGACAAGCTCCATTATAATAAGTAGTTAATCAGAAACAAACTGAGATTCAAGGCAATCTTCAATATTTTCTTGTAAACACTACTGTAACAGAAAATCAAATAACTAAAATTTATGTAAGGAAAAAATATATATACATTACTGTACAAACACTTATATTCATTGTCATATATACTTCCTTCTCTTTCTCCCTCCCTCCATCCTCTTCCCTCCTCATCTCTCATTCCCTTATGTGTGTGCATGTGTGTGTTGTGTTTGCTGCACCATAGCAATGGATCTTATCATTTCTGTCTATAATTTATCAAATATTTACACTTCATTTTTTTCTTCCCTAATTTGGTCTCTTCCTGCAGTTTTTAAAAATAAACAATGGACACTACCTTTCTTATGCTCTGCACTAAGGAGTATTTGAAAAGCCTTTAGTACAGGGCTCTGACTATCCCTCAGTTGTTAACTACATAATAGCAAATTGGGAAAAATTAAATTTGCCTTCAATCTCAGACTTGACTGGGGTCATGCTAAAAAAAAAATAATAATAATACACACTGAAGAGCTTGTAAGAAAAACTAGAGAAGCCAGGCAGTGGTGGCACATGCCTTTAATCCTAGCACTTGGGAAGCAGAGGCAGGTGGATTTCTGAGTTCGAGGCCAGCCTGATCTACAGAGTGAATTCCAGGACAGCCAAGGCTACACAGAGAAACACTGTCTCGAAACAAACAAACAAACAAACAAACAACCCCCCCCAAAAAAAACAAAAAAAACAAAAAACAAAACAAAAAAAGAAAGAAAAATGAGAGAAGCATTTTATGGCTGAAATTGTATGAAATGCATCTCTGAATTAGAACATAGAAAAGTACCCTCCCAAAAGTAACCAAACCACTTTAATATAGCTATGCTATAGTTTTTATGCCATTTCTTGATATCAATCAGGAAGAACATCTGAGAAAGAGCTTTAGCCTATGGAAGAAAAGTATGAAAAGAATAAGGAATATAAGAGTGTACATGCCACAATACAGTTAGCCACTCTTGTTTGCTGATATCTTTATCATCTTTGTGCATGGGCTTCTTGATTGGTATTTATAATTGTGCATAAAATGAATATACTATGTACATATGATATTTTTACCAATCTTCTGAGGGCTAATCAAGAAAAAAATAAGATGCAGAAACAAAGTTAGTTTTAAAATTAGTGAATTTAAGATGTGATTCAATAGAGTCACATGGAATGCATATATATATAATATATGTATATATAATTTCAGTAAAATTTGTGTTTTATCTACTGATAATCATGTTGTTAAATGTTAACTCTGATATTTTAATTAAATAACAGCTTTTAATATTATTAATATATAGATATTATCATCTTATTACAATCTTTATGAAAATATATCATTATTTATCAAAACAGTGTAAACAGATAAAGAAAATAAAAGCTATTCAGTAAGATAAGTAAAATTATAATAGCATGTTAAAAGACCATATTAGAAGAAACCTATGAAAGGCCCCTCCTGCTATCAGTCGTTAGTTGAGAGATGAAAAAAAAAAAAAAAGCTAGTGGGAAAAATACAACTTCATATTTTCAAAGTGAAAACAGGAAAGTTCTATGACAATTCCTGGAAACAGTAGCATCAAAGCAAACATTTCTCATCGACCTTTGTTTACTTACCAAACAAATATACTTTAAAGCTACAAAAGGAACAATGACTTCTTTGTAGCTGGAAACAACATAACATGGACACTATAGCCATAAACAAACTAAAGAGAAGACCACCTTAGCTTTCTCTGAAGTCTGTCTAGAAAATAAACTATGGCTGTTCCTCTACCCTGCTCTACAGCATGTAGGCAGGCCTCTGTGATAGTCCTCATATTATGACACTTTGGATTGTTCTTTTACACCAACTGCCCCATGTTATTCTTTGAAGCTTTAAAGGAATCATCGTGGTGAAATAGATTTGGGAAAGACAGAAAGAGAATGACAGAGACAGAGACAGAGAGAGGAGAAAGTATGATTTTCAGAGACATCAACAAAGCCAAATAAATACAGAAATAATATCAAGTTTCTCGTGGACATCAGAGCCATTAATTTTATATTTTCTTATTAGCCACAACAAATAACAACAAGACACATACAATTATTAGACTTCTAAACATATAAACACAAACTTTCTCTCTGATATCCTGGAAGAGAGAAACGGTGGATTTATCTAAACCCTAAAGAAATATTTAGATACGTCCCTGAACAACTGTGCTTCCACACAGAACATCTAAATCTCAAACAATAAAAAATCCTGTTACATGCAAGATAAAATAAAATCTAAACATTATAAGAACTAGACTCAGAAATGGTACAAATTCTGGCAATACCAGATAAGAAATTCAAAGTAACTAATAATTGAAGATAATCATTCAAGTGGTTATCTCTATAACATGTCTTAGGTCTGGAATTTAGGATTCCTAATTTGTTTGCTTAATTTTTTGACACTTTTTCTTACAATTTTTTTTATAAATGATACAAAACACAAATAAGCAATTAACCTCATAATTAGCTCATAGGGTTATATTGTGTAATGTAACATAATTAAAAAATGGTTGTATCTATTTAGTTAAAAAAGTGTCTAGATAACTAATTAAGATAGGATAAAAGTTGTATTGATCTTCACAGCTAGAGCTGATTCATTTTTTTTTCAATGAAGGCCTGAACATATTTCAATTCCACATAAAATCATAATAAAAAACATATTAACCTGATTTTTAAGAGATTCAGAAAAAAAACACTGTCTTGCAGAAATAATCATTATTATTACCATGGACTGTCTTATGCCTGCTATGTACAGTTATGAGTCAGAGAAGAGTCCTTGTACACTGTAACAATCAAAAGTTTGTAAAGACAGTCCAATCATTGGGAAAATGTCAAAAAATCTTAATTCAAGGATCATTCAACAAAACACAAGGCTTTAACATTTCAAGTACACAAAGTTCACATGATGTTTTTAAAAGGTTTAAGAATATATACAGATTAGACTAGAGAAGGGGGACAAAGTGGGAAAGCTGGATGAATGTGGATTATAGTCAAGGATCCTTGAGATAAAACAACTTAGGGAAATCCAACAATTGAGAATTTAGAAAATGATATTAAAATGAGGGCTCATAGCATTTTTGCTTCTTTTTTTTCTTTATTGTTTTGATTTAGTTGTATTGTTTCTGAGAGAATCTAACAGAAAAAATAACTAAGGATTGTATATGACTTACTTTTCAAGATATTTATATTTATTAATTTAAATTTATGTAAAATAAAGTTTATTAAACTCCATCTAGATCTTCTACTTGTTCTTAAATAATAATTCAACCAAATCAGGTAAATTTAAAACAGGGCTATGGAAAATATATAGTTGTTGAATGGCATCTTGATTACTTTGAAATTTATCTATTACTGTCTATTCTGACAAAAGATGACCAAAGCCATTTTATAGAACATTTATTTCATTTAAAATTTAAACTTGTTTTAGAATTTCATGGATGGGTACCATATTTATGCCAGCTTCTAATCCAATTTCTCCTATATTCTTTTTCTTTTAAATTTATAACCTTTTTAAGAATTATTATTAGACCCATGTTAAATATAACACTAGTAGGTATATAGATAGATGATAGGCAGACTATAAGTCAATGATATAGATAGATAGATAGATAGATAGATAGATAGATAGATAGAGAGATAGATAGTCAGACAGATAGACAAACAGATAGATAAAGAGGGTGGTAGATGATAGGTAGGTAGATAGATGATTGTTAGTAGGTTGATAGATAAATAAATATGATTGATAAATGATAGATAGATGATATATAAATAAATATATGATAGATTATAGGTAGATGAGATAGCTCTATAAATAAATAGATAGATAGATAGATAGATAGATAGATAGATAGATAGATAGGTAGATAGATAGATAGGTAGATAGATAGATAAAGGTGATATGTAGATAGACAGATAGACAGACTTACAGTCAAAGAGATGATAGACAAAAAAGATAGGTTAACAGTTTATTTAGTGATGTTCATATTTATACACTTTAGGACCAACCATTTTGGACTGAAAAACCTATGATAGGGCTCATTCCTAGAGAAAACTGGTTCTTCCCTTCTTAAAAGTCATTGACTGCTTGTAGTTTGTCTAAAACTATTTCCCTTGGTAATTTTCCCCATTAATGTTGATGTGAGCACTTATATTATTATTATAAAGATCTCATATGGGCTACACTGTCAGGATTTCCTTGTTACAGATTTCCTCATATGTCTGAAACACACTGTCTCATACCATGTCTCCTCTGACTCTTACACTATTTCTGTTCCCTCTTCCTCAATGTTCCTGGGCTTTAGGTGTAGGGACCCCACCGTGCTGAAGATATGCTGTAGGGTGGGAAAAGCCACTGTCATCTGCTTTCTCTAATTTTATACTTTGTGGACTGCTTTAAAATCTTCATATGTTACAAAGTAAAGCTTCTTTGATGAGTTGTAAGTGCAGCAATTATCTGAGAGTTTATATATCTCTGTATGTGTTCATGTGTACTTGGTACATTAGTCTTGCTAAGTACCAGTGATGCGTTGCTGGGAAGTGCATAGACAACAGATAATGGAAGAGAACCTACTACTGCCATTTCCCTAAACCACTATTTTTTTTTAATTCTAAAAAAGTATCCTTAAGTCCACAAAGTAGTCTTTTTGCTTGAATTTTGATTTAAAGAAATAAAGTTCTCTGAACAAATATTGCATTTCAAAGATTGTAATAATTTTTAATTTCCAGTTCCTCAGATCCATAGATAGATAACAAATGGAGACAGTGTTGGAAATGGAAAAGAGGAAAAATGACAGGAAATCTTGATATTAGAGCTAAGTTTTAAAAGAAAGAATTAATTTGGATTACAATTTTGGGTCATAGCCCATTGCCAATAGCCGAGACAGAACCTTAAAGGAAGGAGCTAAAGACGACACAATGGAGGAAAGCTGTACACTGGCTTGCTCCCTCAAATTTGCTCAGCCTGATCTTTTATACATGTTAGGAATATACACACAGCCCAGGCTGGACACTCCAATTTCAATCAATTAAAAAAAATGCCCCAAAGACTTGCCTAGAGGCAGTGTGGTACAAACATTTCTTGAATTATTTCTCCTCTTAGCAGATAACTGGTAGCTTGTATCAAACACTATTGTGCTTATTTTATTGACAAAAATAAAACTATCCAGGATATTAATATATCAATTTTTTTCTCAGAACATATAATTTTCATATTACATGAATCACATACAGCTTTGATTAAACTATCATTATGCTTAATAGTTAAATAATGTTCCTAATATCAAGCAAAAATTAGTAGTATATTCAATAAATCAGAGATGAGTACATTGGGTGTTATTGATTGTGATAGACGTGTGCTTGTTATAGAAGAAAATCCTTAGTAACAATTTTAAAATTTTTTTTCCTTTTTCTTTTATACAACATTGAAATGGCTTATTGCAATCAAGTCTGTTTCTCACTAATTTGGGATTAGGGTATAATAATCACTGAATCTCAAATTATGCTTTCCTTCTTTTTTATTATTTTTCAGATTTTAATACAATTACATCATTTACTCTTTTCTATTCCCTTCACAACTTCTACTCTTAGTACTTGTTGAGTCAAAGCTGGTTGGTCTCTGTGTTTTCAAAGCCAGCCTGGTCCATATAATAAATTATATGCCAAAGAAAACTGCATAATGAGACTCTCTTTCTAAATAAATACATAAACAAGTACATACATAACTTCTAAAAGAGCTAAAAAAATACTTATGATGAAGGTTGATTTCAAAAATAATTGAAAAATAACTAAATGTATGAATAAGCAATGACAGAATGCACAACCAGAAAAATACACTTGATACAAATAAAATAGGTTTTTAAGTTCTTAATGAATTGAATTGAAACTTTAAAGGCATCAGCATAATAACAATAATATAGATATTATAGAGAAACTTAATTTGGATATATTCAATTATTAATACCTGTTTTCTACACATTAAAGTTTAAAATATCGAAGGAGAATAAATGGAAATAAAAATGAACTTTTAAAATTTAAAGAAATATATATTATGTTAGCATCATGCTATTCTGACTGAAAATGGATTTAAACTCTTCAATTAATATTATAAATCTTTGCTAGATAGATAGATAGATAGATAGATAGATAGATAGATAGATAGATAGATAGATAGATAGATGGATGGATAGATAGATAGTGAAAGACTCCATAGGGAGTTCCTGCTCAAGTCCTGGGAGACATGCACCCAGTGAACAAGACAGGCCATCTTGATGCAAATGCAGAGGTAGTTTTATTGGTGGGGGGCAGTTCATTTCCCAATCTAACTCACGCAGGAGTCCAGGGAAATCTGACCACGAGGCCCCGGAGTTAGGGCTTTTTATAGGAAAAAAGGTCTGGAGAGACAAAGGAATTGGTGTGGCTATAGATGATTGGCTATTTTGAATGTCGTTCGTGCAGATCAGAGTTGAGAATTCCTAAGAAAAAGTGAAATTCTTAGCAAGAGGGGAGAATGCTATTCAAAGTTCATACTGACCCTTAGCTAACACTTAAGAAAAAAAGATGACCCAGGGTACATCACTCAATGTCTGGCCAGGCGTGTCTCAGGAACCTCAGCTAGGGGCACCTCCTTGCCTTATCTCTGAGATATGCACTCCCCTGGTCTGGGCTCCCCTAACAGCTTTTCTCTGGCCAGACTGTCTTCTTGCAGGCCTGGCTCCTGGCTCCTGTGTTTTTCAGTACTGGTCTCAAATTTAACTCTTTCAATTCCAGGCTTACGTGGGCAAGTTCCTGCTAAATTTTTTATTTTCCTTTTAAATAGATAGATAGATAGATAGATAGATAGATAGATAGATAGATAGATAGATAGATAGATAGATATACAAAACACAATCATACAAGGAAGATTTCCTAAAATATATTTCCCAAGATAATTTTCCTGTTGTTTAATGTTGTCAAGTACAGCTGTTTTATGTGTCTGATATTCCATTGCAATAGTTCTTGAGAGACAGATGAACTGTTTGGTCACTCACAAAGGGCCTCTTATCATCCCACATTTTCACTTTTCTTTATATACATTATAAAATTCTTCAGAAAGACAAACAAGTATCTGTTACTACACAATAAAAAAAACACTTCATTCTCAGAGCACTAGAGCATGCCATGGGAGTTTGAGGTATTGGGCATCCTAGAATAAATGGAGACATCTTCTTTAATAGGTTATTAATTCTTTGGCTATCATGAAGCGAGAGTCAATGTCATAAAGAATATTATGGCAGAAGTTATTTTCTATAACCTATTCCAGAGTAAATTCTCAGGTAGTGACATTTCACAAATGTCTTTTGGAAACCAAATTAATGAAATATTTTCACATTTATAGCTCTGAAAAACAGCAGTAATATTCTACTATTTAAAGTACTTATATTTTCTAAGAAAGAATTGTTTGAAAATAAACATGGTATCTATTCCCAGAGGTCTTTTTACACAATGGTCTTTAAAGATGTATATGTAGAAGCTAGTGCCTATATGTTTGTGTTCCAGGTATGTTAATAACATAAAAAATTATATGTAATAACATTCTGCAAAGCATAATAAATTGAATTCAAATGTAGTTTTTAAAGTGTTTTACAATCCACATGATCTTTCAAAGCAGGACAGTGTTACCTAACCCTAACCAGAAAGTGTAACAACACACTTAGACTAGAGGATTCATAACTAAAAGAAATTACTTTTAGCTACATATTTTGCAATTTGGAGAATGTAAAGATGCGGGAAGATGTAGTGTCTCTTGTCATTCTTCACACTGCTCCATCAGAGTTGTCAGAAAATTACTTATTACTTCATAGTTTCTCTCAACTCCAAATTCTAATTTACATCATTAAATTTCAAAAAAGGTAAGCATGTTCAGCAAACTAAATGTAAAATTTAAAAATGAATGAGATGATTATTTCCTACTCAAATGGGAAAGAATTAAATACTCCACTCTGGTGGATGTTTTTATATATATGTCTTTATAAATCACCATAAGGCAGATGTTTTGAACATATGTATTTTGGAGCAAAAGGTATTGCCAGAGAAATCATATTATTTTCATTGAAAAAAATGAAAAACTAATATCTTCAAAATATTTGCCAATTTTGCATAGTTATATTAAAATGAAAGCATATGCCTTATACTGCTGGTCACAGTATAATTCTGGTTATCCATACTGTTCATTTGCTGCTAACAGTATAATTATGGAGGTACGTATCATTCAGTCAGATGCATACTCTGAAGTTTCCCTGAGCTGCTCTAAGAAGACCTGCATTCCACACAGGATTCAAAGTTTCTAAATTTTCAAACTGAAATTTGTAAGGATACATAATCAACTTTTTGGAAGACTTAACACAAAGCATGTAATGCAGATTTATTTTGAGTTCAGCCTTCTAATATTTAAGAGCAATCTAATTCTATAAATATCTCAGAAGGCAATTGTTATCTTATGATTGCATTATTTTTATATTTAATATAATCAACACAATATTATAAAATAAATATAAATATTAGAAAAGTCACTCAGGTGAAACAAATTATTTCACATTTAACCACTTTTTTAATTTAAAAAACAGCTACAGTCTAAACATCATCCAAATATACCCAAATACAGTCTAATTTTATCACATAATATCCACACAATATCTAGACTTGCTTACCTTATAGAGGTTTGAATCTTATCATCTGACTTACCCCATATTTTAGTTGATTTTATATGTAAGTGTCATATATTTGTGTCTGGCTTATTGTATTTGACAAAATTTGAACTAGTTTTATTCATGCTGTAACAAACACCAAGACTGTACTCTTACTTAAATATAAAAAGATTAAGCATCCAGTGAACATATTATAATTAATATATTTTATATCATTTTGTAAAGAATTTCGTATTGAACATAAAACTGGAATTCCTTATAACCCAATCGGACAAGGAATTGTTGAACATGCACAACGCACTCTGAAAAATTGGATTGTAAAAACAGAAAGAGAGGAATTATATTCTCCTAGGTCACCAAAAGCACATCTCGCTTTTGTCTTATTTGTTTTACATTTTTTGCAGACTGATGCTAAAAGTCAGTCTGCTGTGGATTGCCACTGGCATCCATGCACTTCCAGTTCTTATGCCATGGTGAAATGGTGAGATCCACTTACTAACACATGGAATGGTCCAGACCCCCTTTTAATATGGAGAAGAGGCTCTGTTTGTGTTTTCTCACAAAGAGAAGATAGAGCACATGACTGCCTGAAAGATTGGTTCATCAAGTGGAGTGGATACAGGTCCAGAGTCCTTTTAGTAAACTCATTTCCATCTATAATAATGGCTAAAATTTTTTTAGCCAGCAAAATAGCCTCCAGTAATTTCCTGAGAGTTAAAAGTTCCTTTGTGATTCTCAGAGCCACTCCCCCTACACCAGACAGGCCAGACCAGGAGTCTGAGTGTTGCTGATTTGCAACTGAATTGAGTGCCTGGGACATCCTCACAGATAAAGTTAAGCTTGTTGCTTTTAAACTCTTGCCTTTGTATTTTAAGCAGGTTTCTTACAGACATAGAGACTCAACTTTGGAGAGGCTCAAACATGGCAGTCATTCATCTTAGCTCATTATCATAGTCTTGACTTGGCTGATAGAGTGCTTGATGAACCTCAAGTTTTTAATTCTCCTTTCAGGAGCTGCACAGGATTCAGACCCCTCAGAGTTCCCTGAGACTAAGTCACCAACCAGAGAGTATACATGAGCTGGTCCTTGGCCGCTGCTACATATGTAGCAGAAGACTACCATGTCTGGCCTCAGTGGGAAAGGATGAGCTTAACCCTGCAGGTGAGGTGGGAGTGGATAGGTGGGTGGGGAAGCACCCTCTCAGAAGCAAAGGAGAGTGGAAGTGGGGTGAAGAACTTATGGAGGGAAGACCACGATGGCCGGCAACATTTGAAATATAAATAAAAATGTGCATCCCCTGTAATTCTCCCTTGTACATATGGAAGGCCACATATTTAAAAAGAGTGGAAGAGAAATGCGACTCGGAAAAAGAAAAAGAACACAAAGCTGAGCTGATAGATAGGCTGTGAGGTGGATGTGGGAGAAATTAGGGCAAAGTATGATTAAATCGCATTATAGGAAATTAACAGAGAACTATTTTTAAAACAATCTCAGGAATTTAAACTTGGTATTGAACTTTTAGGACATTTGCAATTAAGATTGATAGCATCCTTGTGATAATTTGAAAAAGAATATAAAAATTTAGCAGGTACTTGCCCACATAAGCCTAGGATTGAAAGAGTTAAATTTGAGACCAGTGCTGAAAACCACAGGAGCCAGGCTTGCAAGAAGCAGCCAGTGGGCCAAGGAAAAGCTGTTAGGAGAGCCCAGACCAGGGGTGTAAATCTCAGAGATAAGGCAAGGAGGTGTCCGGCCGAGGCGCCTAAGACACGCCTGGCCAGACATTGAGTGATGGACCCTGGGCCATTTGGTTTCCTTAAGTGTTAGCTAAGGGTCAGTATGAACTTTGAATAGCACTCTCCCCTCTTGCTAGGAATTTCACTTTTTTTAGGAATTCTCAAGTCTGATCTGCATGAACGACATTCAAAATAGCCAATCATGTATAGCCACACCAATTCCTTTGTCTCCCCAGACCTTTTTCCTATAAAATCCCCCAACCTCTGGGCTTCGTGGTCAATTCCTGGTCTCCTGTGTGAGATTGGGGGTTAAACCAGAGCTCTGAAATAAAAATGCCTCATGTTTTTTTACATCAAGATGGCCTGTCGTGTTCTTCGGGTGCATGTCTCCTGGGACTTGAGCTGGAACTCCCTATGGGGTCTTTCAAATTCAGATATTAACTCCAGTTGATGAATTTTGGAATTATAAAAGTAACACAGAGTTTTAGTAAAAGGAAGAAAATGAAAAACACAAAGACCAGAAAGTACAAGAAGAAAAATATAGATTACACAGACACACATACACACACACAAACACACACACACACACACACACACACACACACATATATACAGAGAGAGAATTTCACCATATGAGATTATTTGTTTTCATATGCAATCATGGTTTAAATTAATACATGCATTGTCATTAAATCTTGAGATGTATTGTAAACTACAGAAAATCATAGGGGCTAGAAAGCTAAAGAGGCCTTGGAAAAGTGGAATTATTGGGACAGAGATACTAAAGAGTTAGTAGAGGTTACAAATTAATCTGAGATGACAGTTTTCCTCAATGACATTAACAGGAAGTATTTGTAAATATTTTCTCCTATAACTTTTTTTTAAAGCTAAAGAGCATATAAAATATGTTAACTTTAATTGTACATGATAAAATATGAGAAGATCATTCTTAACTATTTACTAAGAAATAAGATTTCTGGGCTGGTTAATGAGCAGCAGCTAAAGGCAATGTCTGTGCAGACTAAGTTGAGTTCAATCCTTATGATACCCACAGCAGAAGAAAACTGAATTCCACAAGCTCTTCTCTGATCTCCATATGAATGCCAAAGCCCACATGTGTGTAGACATAATGTGTACCTTAATGTATACAAAATAAATAAATTAATATGAAATGAAATTTTATTAATAATTTAAAAGCAAAAAAAATGAGCATCTACCCATGTACTATTATATATAAAACAGTGTTTATTATGTTTTATTATATATATTATAGTGAAAAGTATGAAAAATATATAAAAAGTTTTTTATGACCCCTAGCAGACTGAATAGAACTAAGAA
This sequence comes from Mastomys coucha, assembly GCF_008632895.1. Lineage (NCBI taxonomy): Eukaryota > Metazoa > Chordata > Mammalia > Rodentia > Muridae > Mastomys > Mastomys coucha. Next base: position 78,030,037 of record NW_022196912.1, on the reverse strand, counting down.
TGCAGGTCAGCCGTTTCAGTGCTCTGGGTTCCAGGAACTTGGCTAACTCAGAGCCTCATGGCTCTGGTTCCTGAATGAAGGTCAACTGGTTCATGAGACTCTCCACCCCGCTGAAGGTTACACTCTTAAAATGAATATGTTCCCCTCCCTAACTGACTGAATAACTTGGGTTGGAATTTTCCTTACTCCCCCTGGTTTGTGGTTTTTTCCTTTAAATACTCTACACTTCTTGAGCTAGGGGTCAAACTCGTCTGCCCCTGTGTGAGTTATGAGCTCAGCCCCAGTGCACTGGTTTCCCGAATAAACCTCATGAGATTGGTCTCTCGTGAATTTCGTGGGGGTCGTGTAATCCCAAGACTAGTGTGAGGGTCTCCTCTCTTGAGGGGTCTTTCAATAGTTTTATTTAGGAGTGCATATAATAACAATTGAAATAGAAGGCATGAATTTGAGGGGAGCCAGGAGGCACTTTTGAAGTGTTTGGAGGGAGTAAACAGAATGAAAAAGTTTATAATTAAAAAGTAATCAATTATTTTGCTTCTCCTTCTGAGTGAGATTCACACATTATCCCTTGGGAACTCTTTATTACTTACTTAGTTTCTTTAGGTCTATAGATTGTAGCTTAAGGTCCAGGAAGACCAGAATGAGCTTGTAACTGATATAAAATGGATTTTTTCAAGCAAGAATGACATTTTGCAATTGTGAAAATAGAGATCCTGCTACCATATTAAAATTAAATGTACCACATGTTTCTAATAAAAGAACAGACTGGGCCACATATAAACTATCAGTAAAAAGATTAAAAGTGTCATTCACAGTATGAAAAACATTTAACACTGCAGTCAGTTCTGCTAACTGAGCTGAGAGGCCAGGAGTCTCTATGACTACCTGCTGATTATTCATAAAATACCCAGCTTGTCCTTTAGAGGACCTGTCAGTAAAAATCAAAAGAGCATTACACAGAGGCTGTAAAGATGTCATATTAGGAAATATTACCTTATGTACATTTAAAAATTTTATCAACCTATCTTGAGGATAATGATTATCTATGGTTCCTTCAAATCCTGTCTGAGCAAGCAACCAATCAGTACTATGCTGTTTCAACCAAGCATCTTGATCTACAGTAAAGGGCTGAATAATGATGTTTGGCTTCTTGCTAAAATATGTCAGTGCCTGCTTCCTTCCAAGTAACATCATATGGGCCAATGCCTCATGATATGGTAGGATATCATGTTTAGAAGATATTCTTGAATGTGTCCACACAAGAGGAGCTCTTTGCCACAACAATGCTGTAGGCACATGAGTCATGTTAAAAATCATCAAATGTAAAGGCAAAGAATAATCTATATAAGTAACAATTTGTTTTTCAATAGTTCTTTCTACTTGCTGTAAGGCCAGCAATCCTTCTAGAGTTAAAGATCTAGGTGAGGTAGGATAAGAACTCCCTTTAAGAATATCAAATAAAGGTTTCAATTCTCTTGTAGTAAACTAAATAGGGGCAAAGCCAATAAATATCACCTAACAATTTTTGAAAATCATTTAAGGTTTTTAAACTGTTCCTGCGAATAAGTATCTTCTGGGGAAAAAATGGCTTGATCTGTAAGTCTAAAGCACAAATAATTATAAGGATCCTGAGTTTGTACCTTTTCTGGAGCTATTTGCAGTCCTTTATCAGCTAAGGCATGTTGCAAATTCCCATAGCATAAAAAGCAAATCCTGAGGATTTTTTCCTGCTAATAAGACATCATCTGTGTAGTGGGTGATATATATCATTGGCCATTGCTGTCTCACAGGCTCAATGGCTTGTGCGACAAACTTCTGACATAAAGTGGGATTATTAACCATGCCTTGAGTAAGAACTGTCCAGTGATATCTTTTCATAAGTTCCTTAAAATTAATAGAAGGAACACCAAAAGCAAATCTCTCACAGTCCTCAGGGTGCAAAGGAATAGTAAAGAAGCAACCTTTCTAACCTACCACTATTTTATAATATCCTTTAGGAATAGCTACTAGAAATGGAAGCCCAGGTTGTAAAGCTCCCATAGGTACCATGGTTTCAGTAGCCTTTCTTAGATCTTGTAACAATCTCCATTTGCCAGATTTTTTTCTTGAAAACAAATATTGTAATATTCCAAGGAGACTGAGATTCATTTAGATGCCCTACCTCTAATTGCTCCTGCACTAGAAAGAGGCAGCTTCTACCTTTTCCTTAGATAAAGATCACTTATCAACCCACACTGGAATATTGTTAATCCATTGAATTTTATCAGCATGGGATGCAGGCAAGATAGTGGCCATTATGGTAAATACCCCAAGCCTCTAGTGTTAAAGTGAGGCTTAGGACCTTCAAATGTCTTAATGCCTTGTACTAGCATGTGCTTAGTCATTGCTTCACTAGGACTACACAATATAAGGCCCATCCGTGACAAGAGATTTCATCCCCAAAGGGTAATAGGCAAATTTGACAGAAGGCTGAATTTGTCCTGAATTGCCCTCCTCATCTCTCCAGATTAAAAGTTTAGAGCTTCATTTTGGGTTATTGACATAACCAATTCCTTGGAAGTAAGTAAGTGTATCACACAAAGGCCAAGTTGAAGGCCAATCTTGTCCTTTAATAATTGTTACATTAGGTCCAGTATCTATTAATTCTTCAAAGCTTTTTCCTTCAATTATTAATTTAAGGTTAGGTCTCTTACTAGTAATAGATTGAACCTAGTACACATCAGAGGAACCAAAACCACTCTGTCCTTTCTCATTTTTAACAAATCTAGAAGGTATCAGGTACAAAGGAACTAAAATAAGTTGAACAATTCTTTGATTAGCTGGTACTGTTTTAATACCATGGGGGGAAGAAGCCATGATTTTAATTTCTCCCTCATAGTCATTATCTATAACACTTGGATAAATCTGCAGTCCCTTTACAATCGAACTGACTCTTCCTATAAGAACACTCTTAAGTTTCTGTGGATAAAGGTGCAAAGACTCCTGTAGGCAGAGTTTGAATTCTGGGGTTCAATACTGCATGGGTGGTGGGACAGAGTTCCAATCCTGCACTTCCTGGGGTTGCCCTGATAAGTTCAAAACCAGATTTCCTTGGCTGAGCAGCAGCTTCATGGCCCCATAAGCTGCTTGCTGTTGGTGTATTGGGGCCTGATGCTGGCCCCTCAACTCATTTCCTGACAAGGGATGGCCTTGAATATCTTTCTTAAATGTACATTCCTTAGCCCAGTGTTTACCCCTTCTTCATCGAGGACAAGCTTCTGAGGCATAGCCTGATTGCCTGCTTGCAGCGCCTGTTTTCCTAGGACAATCATTCTTAAAATGACCCAAACTTCCACATTTAAAACAAACTTTATTCTTTCTCTTCTGTGCAAGTATTGCTTGCACAGTGGTTCCTTGCAAAGCAGCGACCATGGCCAGGCCCTGATTATAAGAAGGCTCAATCTCTACACAAAGATGAATATATCCAGATAAATCTGTCTGTCCTTTGTGAGGCCAAATAGCGGCTCAACATGCTGAGTTAGCATTCTCATATCCCAACTATGTAATAAAAGGACTCCTTGCTTGAGAATCTCCAAGAATTCTACTAGCTGCTTTTAGTAGCCTATCCTCAAAATCCTGGAAAAGCTCATCTGGGGCTTGTCTGATGCTGGCTAAACTTCCACTGAGATCACCTTTCATTGGTGACTGATTCAAAGCACAGCAGGACGCCATTACAACCTGAGCATACACTCCAGCAGGAAACCCAATCTGATTAACATTGTCTTCATATTGCCCTTCTCCTAAAAGCATGTCAATATCCCAATCTGGGTTCCCTGTCTGAGCATTCAATGTGGCAGTTTTCTTACTGGCTTCATGTCACTCAACACTCCAAAGTAAGAAATCTCCTTCTGACAAAGTATCCTTACATAGAGTATTCCAATTCTGGGGGTTTAAATTTGACTCTATCACAGTATCCAATAAAGCTTGTATAAATGGAGCTGTAGGGCCATACTGCACCACAGCTGCTTTTTACTCTTTTATCACCTTGAACTCTAAAGTCTGATATTGTCTGACTCTATTGTTTTGCTGATTAATTAATTACCTCAGGAATAGGGAAAGCTAGCACCTTGGATATATCTTTCCCTTTCCCAGAGCCTGACTTACAGCTCTTTCTAGTGATAATTGATATGCCTCAGAGTAGCTGTTCTTTTCTGTACTTGACACTGTTTTTAGTTCCCGTACCTCATTAGTCAATTTCTGCAACTTAATTTCAAACTCTAATTTACTTAGTTGCATGTCCATCTGGGTAGCATCTCCTGCAGTAGAAGCCATGGGTGGAGTAGAAGGTGCTCAAGGAGGCCACCCTTTGTCATGATATTTGGTGGCTCCTTTTTCTGAATGAGCTTTCTCATCTAAAGTTGGCTCATCATTACAATCCCTACACCTTCGTAATTTAGAGTTGAGAGGGCCCCTTTCTGAAGAAGCCCTCTCTGGCAGGCATTCTTCCTGAAATTCTACAAGCTCTTCCTGGGCACTATCTGATGCCTGTGAGCTCTCTTCATCAATGATATCCTTCCTGAGTGCCCAGAGGTAGAGGGTGAAATTATCTGCCTGGGTGTTTCTTAGATCTTCTCCAATTCTACCCCAAGTTCTCTTATTTAAAGTTCTTACTTCTTGAAACTATGGGCAGCAAGAATCTATTTGATCTGAAAGATCCTCTAATAATTATTCTTCTACCTTTATCCCTCTTGCCTGAAGCAGTTCTTAAAGACTGCAGACAATTGCCTGTTTAGAAGTTTCTGATCCCATCATCACTGTCAACCTCTAAGTGAGATCAGCACTGGGACAGGGCCAGTCCCAACCTAGCCTGTATCCTCCTGCATCTACAGCAACACTTCCAAAAGGTGAAATTAAGGCTAGTGTTAGCTTCAATACTGGATGGTATATAATTTTCTTCTGTTTTCTGCTGAGCTCTGCCCAAGACAGTGTTGCCCTCTGTCAACCCTCTCGTGGTCAAGTCCCAGGTTCTCGGACACCACTTGTAGCCACTAGCAGCTATGCAAACCGGGTTCCTGAAAGAGAGGCAGGGGCCTGGGGAAAATAGGGGAGTTGGACTGAGAGAGAAATAACCAGACTAAGTCAAAAGGTTCCGATCAAGGTCTAATGTGTATTTCAGAGTCTGGGAATATGTAAGCAGGGAACCCATCTCCCAGTAAGCCAGGATCTTGTGGCCTAATTAGCATCTTGTTGTCTTTCTGGAAGGCAGGTGATGCAGCTCAGCAGGGCATGGCTCCTAGCAGGAACAGAAGAGGCAGAGAAGTGGCAGGACAAAAGGGCTTTCTTTATCTCAGGAAACTCCATTCTAAGTGGGCTAGCTGCTTGTGGCAAGGACAAAGTCTGGTCCAGCCCACTTGAGGCTGGGGGAGGTCACAGTCTCCTATGACAATGAGTTCAAGGCACTACCCTACTTTTTTTTTATTAGATTTAGTGTGTCTGGTTTTATGTTGAGGTCTTTGATACAGTTGGACTAGAGTTTTGTGCATAAATATATGTCTATGTGGATACTTCTATATACAGACATTTAGTTAGACCAAAACAATTTATTGAAGATCTTTTTTTTCCTCTTTATGTAGTTTTGGCTTCTTTGTTAAAAATCAGGTATCTGTAGGTCTGTGGATTTCCTTCCCATAACTAGAGTCCCATAACTAGGTTAGGCCTCTATGAAAGAGGATGCACTTAGGCCTACTACTACAGAATGTCCCAGGGTAGGTTGATACACAAGGGAACCTTCCCCTTATCTGAGGAGAAGAAGAGACGCTAATGGGGGGAGGGATTTGTAAGAGTGGAGCTGGAAGGACAGGAGTGTTGCATGATCAAGATGTAAACTGAATAAATAAAAATCATGAACTGACTAAATAAATAAAACACAATCGCGAAAGTAAAGAAAAAAGAATATATACAACTATGCTCATCATTGATTATTAGGGGGTGATTGGAATTGGTAGATGAGGTGTAGTTTCAAAGGAAAGCCGTTGCTGTTTATATGACATCAGTACTATGATTATTTCAAAATTATATAATTTATCACCTAAAAACAAAGTAATGAATTATGATCTTCCTAATTGATATGATACTGATATTAAATAGAGTATCAGAATGAGTCCCCCCCCCCTTTTTTACAACATCTATGTTACAGATGTCCATTTAGCACTCAGAAGTGTTTTATCTACATATTTTATGAAACCAGTTTACTTACTCTCCTGAAGTCTTATTGCATTACACTAAATAATCTATAAGGATGATCGTCTGCTGTAATATCAGAAATGTTGGAGAGCAAGTGTTGGAGGTCCAGGGCAAAAATGTATTGGGCTATATTAGGCCTTTAAATAGCTGTATATTTTGCTGCCCACCTATGGGTATGGCATAATGTTCTTTTCATGATCAAGAAAATCTGGCATTTATGAGCTGACTCCTGGTTTCCACCACCCTAAAAGCTCAGAATTTCATCAGAGAGCATGGGAGGCCAAGAGCAGAGATATTTCCCCAATCAGTGGTTCTACCCATATGTGTTAAAAAGTATCTGACTTTACCATTTCCTTTGTCATCTTACAATGAAAATTTCATTGGACCGTTACCAGTTGTACACAATTAGGACCACTGGAATCTGCATTCCTGATTTCCAGGAGGAACTATATGAGGGGAAAATTTTTACTGTCAAACTCTATATTCATTTTATAAATTTTATTTTGTATTATAGATTTATTTTTATTGTATTTATTATGTGTATGTGTGTACCTCTCTCATATATGCCATGTGCTTGTGGTACCCATGGAAACCACAAAAATTATGCAAGTAACATAAAAGCAGAGTTACAAGTAGTTGTGAGCTTCCCAGTGTGGACTTCTTTAGACATGGAATGGCCCATTCTTGAGATGTCTAAGATGGATGGCTTACCTAACGACTTGAGCAACCGGGCAAGCAGCGTCAGTCATGAACCTGGATTCGATTGAGATCTTAATCCGTCCGGGAGGTGACCCATGCCTCAAGCCCCACGTTGGGCACCACCTAACCTGGCCTGCAGGTCACGTTATTTGGGGGAATGAGGAGGGTCACAATCTATGAATAAAGAATGGGTGAGAGAGACGATAGTACTCAAGGAAGCATTGCTTGTCAAGAGCCTTTTACTTAGTGCAGCCAAGCATATTTAAAGCAAAAATCTTGGAGGGGAGGGGGAGAGGTAGGAGGGAGATGGAGGGTTATAAAATATTCTGGGGTTGAGCTCCGGTGTGACAGGTGAGGAGGGGGTAGATGACAGGTGGAGAGGGGGTGGATTTCCACCGAATGTTCTTTTCCCAGGGCCAAGCCGGATCCTTGTAATTGTCAGGCAGGATGTTAATCTCAGGGTTCACATCCTTGTGATTGTCAGGCAGGATGTTAATCTTCGGGTTCTCAATTAGCTGGGGCAGGATATTTATCTCAGGGCTCTCATGGTTCCCAACATCCATGGAATATAGAAATGTAAATATGCATTGATATTTAGTATATAACTTCCTGGAATAAGTGATAATTATATAATCATTCAGTGATTAAGTTAATCAAATTAAGTTTTATCAGTCACAAAAAAGAGAAGTTAATTAGTTTCTGAAGATACATAGGCAACAAATTACAATTTGAATGATATTCAGTGGCACTGCTTATTTTATACATATATTTATTTCATAAAATAAACTTATACTACCGCTGTGTATTTATATATTTAATTGATTTAATGACATTCACAGGGTTTGATTAACAAAGTCGAAGGTGACCATTGGGTATATTCTAAAAATTTTTATATACAAGGATATCATTTCTAATTCTTTGGCTTTTAAAATCAACTATTGATATTCATCAATAAAAATTATCTTCCTTTTAATTATAAATTTACAAAATTTAGAGTTTCAAGCATTTGATGTACTTACTTTATCATATAAAATCAAGTTAAAATCATAATTATCCTGGAGAACAAAAATAATATATAGTTTCTGCATATATGTCTCTACTGGTATATTCATCTGCAAATACATATATACAAATAATTATATATCTAATTTGGATTATATATACATATATATGATATTGTAAATATATTTCCTTCTACATATACACATATATGAAAAATAAGAAAATCAAAGGTGTTGGCTATTGAAATTAGAATGGTTTAAAGTACCTGAAGTCTAATGTGAAAGAAAAAAGATTAAACTCTTAAGCAACCATAACTCAGATTTGAATGCAATCTTCTAGAGAACCAACTTGAGTTAAAGTTAAAGATGAATTCTTTAAGAATTCTACTTTAGCACTAAAAAGATGGATAAATATATAGTCTGTAATCAGAAGATATTCAGTTTGAGTGTTCCTCCCTTCATGGGATGTTAAAATGTTTTATTCTACACTTTTAATTTACTTCAAATTAGGCCCTTCAAATTATAGGATAATTACTTAGCCTAAAGATATAAGTAAAAACAGTGTAGGATTTCCATCACACAGTGAAAACTCTGACCCAGAATTGTTCCTGTCTGAAAGAACTGCAGGAACAAAAATGGAGAAGAGCCTGAGGAAAAGGAGGTCCAGTAATAAGCCCAAAGTGGGATCCAGCTCAGGGGGAGGCTCCAAGGCCTTTATACTATTACTGATTCTGTGGTAGGCTTATAAACAGTTGCCTATCCTGACCTCCTCTGAAAGGCCCAACAAGCAGCTAAGTCTCATACAGATATTTGCACCTAACGAATGGACAGAAGCTGGTAACCCCTATGGCTGAATTAGGGAAAAGCTGGAAGCTGAGAAGGAGGGTGACCCTATAGGAAGACCAGCAGTCTCAACAAAACTGGACTCCAGGAAACTCTCAGATAATGAGTCACCAACCAGGCAACATATAGCAGCTGATATGAGGCTCCCCAACACATACACAGCAGCAGGACTGCTGGGTCTGGACTCAGAGAAGATGGGGAGGTGTGGTAGGGCTGAGGGTGGTGGTGGGGAGCACACTCTTGGAGACTGGAGGTGGGTGGAGAAGTTACTATGGGTTGTGAAACAGTCAGAGGGTAGACCAACCAGGAGGGGGATGAAGTCTGGACTGTAAAAAAAGATTAAAGAAAAAAAAAAAGGTCCCCAAGAGAAGCAACTAGAACAATAGTTGACAAACGTGTCTGGGCAGTACCTATCAAGTTACTAATTAAAATTAAGCAACATAATTCAACTTTTTTTATTTAGTTGTTGTATATAGTTATTTTTAAATAGTATTTAAAATCTAATTACTTAATAAACTATTAAAAGTAGGTTCTATTTCTATGTAATAAAATACCATGTTATTATATACAGCAAAAAGTATAATAATCCTTCATGAAGAAGCAGATATAAATGTAAAGAAATAAGTTTACAAGTTTATTCAATATCCTGATCTCAAATGCTCCAACGTAAACTTAACAATACTTAAGCACTGCAGTGTAAATTCATGTAACATGAAAGAGAATAAGAAAAAATAGAAAACAAAGAATCTGCATAAGCACACACACATGTGCATGCACATACACACACACACACAAGTACACACAATCCTATAAATAATCGAACTAAGATGAATTGGGGGAATAAACATAATAATGGATAATTTAAATTTAATTTTTATAACTGACTAAAATGTCACAGCTTATATTTACAATTAATTTATTCAACAGTTTCAAAATTACATTTTATGTCATTTTTTGATACTTAAGATTATTTTGCAGCAAATTTTGTTAACTGTCTACAGAAAACCATTCCTTACTATTTCTAGGTTAAAAGAAAATCTTAAAAAATTGATCTCAGAGGATGCAAAGGTGAATAAGGGGAAATAAAAGAATGTTGATAATAGTGTTGCTTATGGTGGGCCTGTCATAGAGTGGTTACAATTATGCTGTATAGTTTATCCTTTCTATGCATTAGCCATTTACTTATGTAGTTTCTCAACAATAGAATGCAGCTGGATATTTTTTGTTTAAACTAGAAATTACTTTTGCACATTTAACTTCATGGTGAAGACCTAAATAAAGTTTGAAGGTTTTGCTGTTCCACTCCTAATAGAATTTCCTAAGAATTTAAAATATAGTAGCTACAGATATGGTGTTGTTAGACATGATATAACTTCCTGTGTGGATTCATTTTATCTGATGGAAACAACATTATTTTAGAAATTGACTTAAGCCAGCATTATGAACTGAATCATTGACACTCATATTTTTTTTTAGATATTTTCTTTATTTACATTTCAAATGTTATCCCCTTTCCTGGTTTCCCTCAGGATAAAAACAAAACAAAATAAAACAAAACAAAACAAAACACGTTTTCCCTCACCATGCTCCTGCTCACTAACCCACCTTCTCTTGCTTCCTGACCCTGGCATTCCCCTATACTGGAACATAGAACCTTCATAGGGCCAAGGGTCTCTCCTCCCATTGATGACCAGCAAGGCCATCCTCTGTTACATATGCAGCTAGAGCAATGAGTCTCACCATGTGTACTCTTTGGTTTGTGGTTTTGTCCCTGGGAGCTCTGAGGGTACTGGTTAGTTCACATTGTTGTTCCTCCTATGGGGCTGCAATCCCCTTCAGCTCTTTGGGTCCTTTCTCTAGCTCCTTCATTGGGGAACCTTACTCAGTCTAATGGATGGCTATAAACCTTCACTTCTGTATAAGTTGGGCACTGGCAGAGCATCTCAGGAGACAGTTATATCAAGCTCCTGTCAGCCAGAACTTGCTGGCATCCACAATAGTGTCTGGGTTTGGTGATTGAATATGGGAAAGACCCTCAGGTGAAGCAGTCTCTGGATTGTCCTTCCTTCAGTCTCTGCTCCTCACTTTGTCTCTGCAACTCCTTCCATGGGTATTTTGTTCCCCATTCTAAGAAGGATCGAAGTATCCACACTTTGGTCTTCCTTCTTCTTCAGTTTCTTGTGGTTTGTGGATTGTATCTTGGATATTCTGAGCTTCTGGGCTAATTTCCACTTATCAGTGAAAACATACCATTTGTGATTGGGTTACTTCACTCAGGATGATATCTTCCAGATCCATCCATTGGCCTAAGAATTTCATACATTCGTTGTTTTTAATAGTTGAGTAGTACTCCATTGTGTAAATGTGCCACATTTTCTGTATCCATTCCTCTGTTGAGGGACATCTAGGTTCTTTCCAACTTCTGGCTATTATAAATATGGCTACTATGCACATAGTGGAGCATGTGACCTTATTACATGTTCGAGCATCTTCTAGGTATATATGCCCAGGAGTGGTATTGCTGGGTCCTAAGTGGGGAAGAGCTTCCAGCACATGGACACAGGGGAAAATTTCCTGAATAGAACACCAATAGCTTATGCTCTGAGATCAAAAATTGACGAATGGGACCTCATAAAATTGCAAAGCTTCTGTAAAGCAAAGGACACTGTCAATAAGACAAAATGGCAACTAACATATTGGGGAAAGATTTGATAGAGGGCTAATATCCAATATATATGAAGAACTCAAGAAGCTAGACTCCAGAGAACCAAATAACCCTATTTAAAATGGGATACAGAGCTAAACAAAGAATTCTCAACTGAGGAATACTGAATGGCTGAGAAGCACCTAGAGAAATGTTCAACATCCTCAGTCATCAGGGAAATGCAAATCAAAACAACCCTGAGATTCCACCTCACACCAGTCAGAATGGCTAGGAAAAAAGCTGAGGTGACAGCAGATGCTGGCGAGGTTGTGGAGAAAGAGGAACACTCCTTCATTGCTGGTGGGATTGCGAACTGGTACAACCATTCTGGAAATCAGTTTGGAAGTTCCTCAGACATTCATTCTTTAACAACAAGAGAAATCTAAAAAGGTCATAAGGGAATTTAGATATCAAGTAAGCAGTGAGGTATTGGTAAAGCATCTTTAAGTCAGGTGAAATATTATTGCCTTTAAAGGAAGACTGACATTTTATACATTTTCTACAGTGATATTAACATGTATGATTATAGGCCAGAATATTTATGATCGTTATGGATCATCTGCAGATTTAATCCACAAGGGAAAAAGGAGCAGAGATGTTGAGTGGGAGCGGGTGGGGGGAGTGATTAGAAACACTGTGAGTAAGTATAGTGAATGACAACACTGGGATCAGCTCTCAGGAGACAGATCAACTTACTGAGGGTGATTCAAGCTTATACTGCTTTGGGGAACTGAAGGTAGAAACATCCAGGATGGGCAAAAGTCTGGGGTTATCATACCTGGAATTCATCATTAGCACAGAAATCACTTCAGGAATCTAAGGTGCTGGCTGAACAGGTTTTATCATGAGAAAGGAAATTGATCCTGTAAGTAAATGGAGGCTATGTGACATTAGTAAAGGTAATATGTGTGGGTTTAGAATTCTCCAGAAAATGTCAGAGAAGGCAAAACCCTGTTAATGAAGGGAGTTCCCCATTACACACAAAGCCCCAGAATGCTATACAGTCTGTGGTATAGTATGACCTTAATAAGCATAATTTTTCCACATATGGTAATAAGTACCCCTTTTAAAATATAATTATATGTCAATAACCATATTGCAAGGACTTAAATTGTGAAAACACTATATTAATATTTTTAAACATGACTTTCTTCTAGTGTGTTGTATGGGAAAATTTGTGCAATATTGAAATGAGTCTATTCACCTCCCGTATGGATACTCACACAAAGTATGGAGATCATCAAAATCTAACCTGTCAAATCAATGAGATTTATTAAGGTTACTTGTAGAAATAAGAATGATGAGTTACTTGTAGGAGCAGAAATGAATCAAAGGCAGCTATATTACCAGTCCCAACATGTTTAAGTATTCATGAAAATTAGGAAACCTAAAGCACACTGCACACCCTGCAATCCTGAACATCCTCTCTAAGTGACTCAGTTGGTCTAAGGTTCTTCATGGTAGCTCTGCTAGTTTTTGCTACTTCCAGACAGCTAGTCTGGTTTCCCTGTCTTCTTTGCAGATTGGCTTTATGGCATTGAGAAAGATTTCAGCTTTTATTTCTTAGTCTGGTAGGAAGGGGTCTGATGAATCCAGTCAGTTTCACGGACTTTCTGAAACTGTATTGAGTTGTTTATCTTCTGATTTAAGGAGCTTCCTATGAGATTAAAAATTTCAAACTCTAAGAAAGTTTACACAAGTGCTAAAAACAGCTCATTACATTTAGCAAATAACTCTGCTTCCTATTCACAGGACTTATGTAAGCTGAGTTTCCTAAAGAGAAATGCAAAATTATTTAATAATTTATTGTAGAATATAATTACATCTTTATTTCTCCAACCATTCAATGAAATCAATATTAGGGTTTTTTTTTCCCTCTCTGACTCTCAGTGATGTAAATATAGGCCAGATCAGACTATACTCAAAGCAGATAAATGTAGGTTTATTAGGTACTGCTCCTGGGTAGGTCCATCAGTCCCAAATAACAAAATCATATACCTAGGCTAAGGCAGGGAGATTTTATAGGTGATGGATGATGATGTATCAGCCAGAATCTAGGACTCTGCTCCAGTATGATCAAAAGCTAAATTCCTGGGGTGGCTGGCTATGTCAAAATGTCAGGTTTCTAGAAATGCATAACTGGACTTTTTGACAGTATTCTTTAGTTCAGAGATTTCCCAGAGCAAGCAGGGTAGGGTAAAGGTAGGGAGACAGTGTTTCCCAGTTTGTGTAGGAGCAAGCAAAGTTTCCAACTGAAAACTCACTATCTTTTCATATCTATGAATTAATTACCTTGTGAAAAATATAAGAGAGTTGATGGTATATTTAATCTAGAAGTAATATTTGTATTTACGGATACCTCTCAGATATTTTTTAATATTTGTAAATTAGTAAATGTTTCAAAATTATATATATATATATATATATATATATATGACCTTAATTTTTAATTCATTGAATTGAAAACTCATTGTTTGAATTGTAACATACCTGACAACAGTTCTTTGTAAAACTATTATTGGTTCTGAGCAAAAATAGGTAGTGTGATTTTAATTCAGAGAAATAAAAGCACCTTTTATTTTTATACTGAATTTCTAAACACAAGAGATGTTGCATTAGCTTATACAATGGATGACTAAACATTAAAAATTATAGGTATATATTTCAACAGCAGTATCCAAATATTGCATTAAATTGTGACAGTTGTAAATAAGTAGAAGAAATTAGTTTTTATACAATAGAAGTTCATAAAAGTTAAGAATAAAAATGAGTAAATAATTGTATAATGCTGGATGAGAGTTATAATAGAACTATAATTAATCTGTGAGAAATAATATACCTATATACATGATTCAATATATAAACAGTCTAGAATTTAAATTTCTAGAAATAATATGTGTCAGCTTACAAAATCAACTTGTACAAATCAATAGCTTTTTAAATACATCACCAATAAACATACAAAGAAAGATATCATGGACACATTCCCATTCACAATGGACTCAGAGAAAGTAAAATATTTAGGAATAAACCTAAGGAAAGAAGGGAAGTACTTCTACAATGAAAACTTCAAACTTTTCAGAAAGAGATACACTACTAAATGTAAAGATATCCCATGTTCATGGATGGGTATAGTTAATATTATAAAGAATAACCATTCTACCAAATTTATTTATAGAGTTAGTGCAATCCCATTTAAAATTCCCATCTCATTGTTCTCAAAAATAGAAAACAACTCTCATAAAATTTATATGGATCCACAAAAGAACCCAGATAGCCAAAAATAACCCCGATTAAAAAGAACAATACAGCAGGGATTATCATTCCAGATTATAAGCTATATATCATATCTATACTAAAACAAACAACATAGTAAATGCACAGAACATATGTGAATATCAACAAAACACAAAGACCCAGACATGAGTAGATATAACTTCTGCTATTTAATATTTGACAAAGATTGTAAAAATATTAGCTGGAATACCACTCCTGGGCATATACCCAGAAGATGCTCCAACATGTAATGACACATACTCCACTATATTCATAACAGCCATATTAATAATAGCTAGAAGTTGGAATCAACCCAGATGTTCCTCAACAGAGAAGTGGATACATGAAATGTAGTACATTTACACAATGGAATATTACTCAACTACTAAAAACAATGACTTCATGAAATTTGCAGGCAAATGGATAAAACTTGAAAATATCATTCTAAGTGAGGTAACTCAGTCACAAAAGAACACACACATTATGCACTCACTGATAAATGGATATTAGCCCAAAAGTTCAGAATACCCAAGATACAGTTTACAGACCATATGAAGGCTAAGAAGGAAGTCCAAAATATGGATGCTTCAGTGATTCTTGGAAGGGTGAACAAAATACTCACAGGAGGAAGTACAGAGTGTGGAGCAGATGTTGAAAGAAAGGCCATTCAGAGACTGTCCCACAAGGGGATCCATCCCATAGACAGCCACCAAAGCTGGACTTCATTGTGAATGCCGGAAGTGTTTTCTGATGGAAGACTGATATGGCTGTCTTCTGACAGGCTCTGCCAGAGCCTGAAAAATACAGAGGGAGAAGCTTGCAGCCAACCATTGGACTGAGCTTAAGGGTACCTTATAAAGAAGTTGGAGAAGGGACTAAAGGAGCTGAGGGGATTTGCAGCCCCATGAAAGGAGCAGCAATGTCAACAGGCCAGACCACGACCGGCCCCCCGAGCTCTCCGGAATGTACCACCATCCAAAGAATACACATGGGGCAACCCACGAAGTTGGTCACATATGTGGCAGATGACGACCTTATTGGACATCAGTGGGAGGAGAGGCCTTTGGGCCTAAAGGGAATACCAGGGCTGGATGATGGGAGTGGGTGTTGGGGAAGCACCCTCATAGAGGCAGGGGCAGGGGGGATGGGATAGTGGGTTTCTGAAGGGGAGACCTGGAAAGAGGAAAACATTTGAAATGTAAATAAAGAAAATATCCAATAAAATGTTAAAAATTAGAATTTGAAAAAATGTTAGTAGGCGAAAGAATGTATCATTAACAAATAGTGCTGGAAAAACTGGTTGTCCACATACAGAAAAATTGTATATATTACCTTATATGAAAGCTGACTCTAAATAGATCAAACATATAAACCTGAAATGCTGAAACTAGTAAAACAAGAAGTATAGTATTGTGTAAAATACAGGTATATGAAAGGACTTTCTGGATAGGACTCTATTTAGCCAAGAAACAAGGCCAATAATTGATAAGTGGTACTTAAGCAAACTACTAATGAATAGGTAAACATGATCAAAAATGAGTCAATAAATGTGTTAAAATACATATAAAAGGTTTATTAGATTAATGTACTTTACAAAGTTTAAATGACAGAATATCTTTCTAGGTTTTGATTGCTCAAAAATTATGTTAATTATTGAATGAAATTATCTCTATGTAGCTTAAGGAAAAAAATCACTTACCTAATTTCTATTACATGTATGTGTATATTTTAAGATGGATTTTGTAATTTTTAATTGTGTGTATATGTATTTGTACACATGCATGTGTATCCATCTATGTACATATGTAATGATGTTACCAGAGGCCAACAGTGTGGGATTCTCTATTGTTGAAGTTACAAACACCTGTTAGCTACCTGATATGGTTACTGAAAATGAAACTGGCATCCTCTATAAGAGCAGTATGTATATTGAGTACTGACCCATCTGTTCAGCACTTATGTATAGGTTTAATAAAATAATTTCTTCCTACATAGCTATCATCATTAATTAGATTTTTTAAGTTGACTAGTCCTGTCATCAAAATATAGATAAATATACATAATCTTTATATATACATATAGTTATATATAATCTTATACGTACATGTATATGTATATATGTGCATATGCATTACAACTTCTTAATTTTTGTATGTAAAAATAAAGTTTATTAAAATTATGTCTATTTGTGTTTGTGTATATGCATTTTTATTTACTGGGTCCTTTGTTTTGTGTTATTTAGTGATGATTATTTGGGGATGGTTGACTTTTTTTTTATCTAAAAGTAATTTCTATCTGCCTGATATAATTGTCATCTTCGAGGGTTACTGCTGAACAAGCCTACTCTTTCTAGTTATTTCTGAAATCAGGCTGGCTTATGTAACTCTGTTGTTCCTTCTGAAATAAAGCAGGACGCTTGATACCAGAGCAGAGAATGAGAAGGTGCCAGAAGATTAAAACATATTGACAAAGTTAATTGGGGTCCAAGCAGAGCAATTCAGTCAGAAACCAAGAGGAGATAGTTTTATTAAGTTTAATTAGTCATATTTAGGTAGAGTTTGAGCCAGAATAGCTGTCTTGAATCAACCAGCCAGAGTGAAGACATAGGAATGAAAGCATAGGAGAATGGCAGCTAAATGTGTAACATACACAGGAAATACCATGAGAAACCAAACTCCAGTGTCTGATAAAAAGGAGATAGACCCTTTGAGGTAGATCTTTACTACCTGTACCTTGCCTATATAGAAGAGAATCTGTGTTAGTTTCTGAAGACGTTAAAAATGCCGTAGTCCTCCTAAGAGAAAGCAAGGCCAAAGATGGGGAGAAAAAAGTGTTCTGCAAAGACTAAGACCATAATTGATTCTTCAAAGTTACAATAAGTGGAACAGGAATACTTTGACATTGAGAATAAAAAAATACCTGTCTTTGAGAGTGGGCAGCTTTACTGGGACACTTTTATAGATACAGGTTGCAGGTGAAGGCAGAAATTACCAGAGAATGGAAAGCAGCCAGAATATTCGAACTGATTTCCAGAGTTAGTTTGAGGCCAAGCAGAGCAACTCAGTCAAAAGCCAAGAGGAGCCTGTTTGAGTCAATCAGCTTGGAGGGGAATTTGACTCAGAACAGCTGAGCTGAAACAGCCAGGTAGAATTCAGAAATGACCAGAAATGATTAGTTTACCCAGCTGTAAGAGACTATTATACCCAGAATATAAGAATTACTTTTACATTTTTATAACTTTAGGGTTAGATATATTGCTCTGTTAGACATATAGCTTGCAGTGATTCTCTTCCATGCATAGGGCTTTCTCTTCATCTATTTGGTTGTGTATTTGGCTGATAAGAAACTTTTTAGTGAATTCCTAGGTATTTACATTATTTTTTTTCCTAAGCCTTAAAAGTCCTCTTATAGTATGGAATGTTTCATAACCTTTAGAGCATCCAATGTTCTTAATTAGTTTCCCTACAGGATAGAATATTTTATCTCTGAGGAAATTGCTACACTGTCATAATAGACCCACACTTCAGTAGAGACCTTTTCTATTTTCTTTTTTGCATATTCTTTTAAAAAGATAAAACAAATAAGCATATCTTTCATTTCTGTTTTTCTTGTAGGAAGGATTGGTGTTAATTTGGACCCATACTTTTTTTTGAAAACTGAACAATCTTTTATAATGATGAAGTACCAAGAGATTAGCTAAATATAACGTGTACTCTTACATACCAAGGATAATAAAAATTAACTAATGCATACACCATGTGGCCTGAGGCCTAAGAGTTGCATGATTCTGTAAGGATGAGCTCTGAGCTATTGTAATATGGATAATAAATAATCTTTGATGTGACTCTCATGTTGTGTTATGGACAATGTCAAAGTCACTGCTGCATTTGAAAGCAAAAATCATTCACATAACTTGTTAGCTTAGTTTAACAACATATATTCACATGGATGACAATGATTTATTTATCTCCATTGTCTATATTTTCCCAATAGAATAAACATTTAAATATGTATTCAACATTGATATGCATTACATATGTTTAATTAAATATTCCACAGATGTCAAAAACTTTGCATAATATTTCACAAGGATTGATAGTTTCATCCTTCAGAAAATAGACCATTGGAGGTCAAAGCTTGACACATAATCTAGTGGTTTCTAAGGAAAATAAGTTTTCAAGTTACAAAATGCCATCTTAATGACATGATTTACTAATAACAACTTGATGAATAGAATATGTGATTATGATCAGGAAGGAGGTGTGGCTGGTAGTTACTGTGACATCTATTTGCAATCTCAACAGTTATGAATTGGAACGATAGAGACCTAAATTTTAGTTTCATTCCATGCTACATAGTATGGCTCTGCCTTAAAACAAACTAAAAGAACAGAAACCCCCTAAACCAAACCATTTATGAAGCCTTGCTTATTCCTAGGATGTAACAGAAACACCATCTTTATAAACACTATCTTTACAACATCATTCCAGGAGTTTCCTGAGTGGGTTTTTTTGTTTTGTTTTGTTTTGGTTTGGTTTTTTGTTTGTTTGTTTTGTTTGTTTGTTTTGCTTTATTTTGTTTTTTTGTATTTTTTGTTTTTTGTTTTTGGTATGAAATAGTTTATTCAGGGCATGGGGAGGGAGTTAAGAGGGAAGTAGAGACAGAGAAAGGCAGAGAGAGAGAGAGAGAGAGAGAGAGAGAGAGAGAGAGAGAGAGAGAGAGAGAGAGAGAAGAGGAGAAGTAGAGGCCAGCAATAAGCACATGGAGAGAGGGTTGATGGGAGAAGGGGAGGGGGTGAGAGGACAGAATCAGAGCAAGAAGGCAAGAGTGCTCTCTTGATGACATGTAGTACTCAGTTCTTAGTTATTAACTGTGCTAGATAGATATCTCAACTGTTAAGAGTATTGACTGTTCTTCCAGTGGTCCAGGATTGAATTCAGAGCATCCAAATGGCAGCTACCATTTATAATTCCAGTTTCATGAGATAAAATGTCCTCTCCAGCCCTCTGTGGGCATTCCATGCACATAATGGGCAGACAGACATTCACACAAAACACCAAATCACATGCAGTAAAAATAAATTCATAAATTCTTTTAAAATGTAGGATTTATAGATATGTTCCTGTAATCCTGTTGGAAAATTTCAGAGCCTACCAGTACATGTGCAGCTTTGTTCATGTTGTGGAATCTGGGCAGTAATGCCTGCTTATTCTTCTCCAGAGTAGACTACTATCACCTACCCTATGAAGTATCTGTTTGAGATTTTTTCTCTTACTTATTCTACTGGGAAATAAAACTTGAGAGTTGATGCTGAGGACAATTTCTCAACTGGAAGATTAAGAAAATGTCATTTCTTGTTTATCACTAGTCTCTATTATGTGATATTTTCTTGGAACTCCACCTATTTTGAATTTATAGTAATATTCTAAGACCGTATCCATATTTTCATTCCAACTAGTCTCTAACATAAGTGCCAAATAGTGGCTCTCCCATGGTCAGAGAACAGGCATTAGAGGTTTCAGATTTGGTAGAAAAAGGGATTATTCACTTGTATCATCACTTATCTAATATTTTTTCTGTTTCAGAACACCTCAATTTTCTTTTTAAAAAATATTCCTTTGGTTTCTTATGTTATTTTCAGCATGTTTTTGTGAATAATATGTTAAGGTACAGACTCAGCTTATGCATCATCTATAATTATGTATAAAATGTTGATCAATCATGGTAAATATGTTACTCTGGCTTAATCCCAGAATAATATTTTTTCCAAATTCTCATTAACTCATTTAGACACAACACAATTTAAGTACTGTGCCCTGTGAAATCCAAGTAGTTTAAAATTTGCATTGCTAAATGTAATTTAGATCTGCCTTAGTCCTTGAACTTAAACATATGATAAAAAGGATTTGTCTCAGATATCTACTAGTATTTAATCAAAATCATAGCATCATAGCCATTTTGCCCTAAACTCATCAGTGATGTTTAACACCAACTTGAATTCCCTTGCCAGCTGCTCCCTGGGATTCTTCAGCATATCTTAGGTCAATTATTGGAGTCTCAATAGGTTGGGTTTTTCCAGCTTTTCAAGGAACTCTTCAAGTTCAGGAAAAAAGCCAAAACCAAATCAATTAAAACATTTTCTATTTCTATTTCTGCAACAAGTTGTTATGATAAAAGATCAATTTTAATTAGTAATGTTTTATCTCCTGTGCCATTTGGCAATGTACCTTCTATTGAATTTAGGGCAGTTAGTGCTTTGCTTGGTCTAATATGGCATTAGCCATATGATGTAAGTTGACATTAATTATGTATTTCATATTTGGATTTGTTTTCCTGTTTGCTTTGATGGATCTACTCATCAAGTGGGAAGTTGAAGCTTAGCTGTCTTAAAGAGAATGAATATGAATGTGACCAGGTCACTGCTATTATGCTAACTGACGTTGGAACAATGGAGACCATGCATTTAGATAGATTCAATTACAAAGAAGAGTTGATATGGAACCAACCAATTGAGTCACAGATTGGTGACTCATAATACAGCTTTATATTTAAATTTAACAATAGGTCTGGTTTAGTTTCTTTCATGGGAAACCTAACTGATAATAGGCCTGGTGGTGTCAACTATAAAATGGATCATTTAATACAAAATCTCATGACTAATGGATTTTCTTCTATTGATGTAGAATATAACTCACCAGACTAGGAATGATGTGTCTTTAATGCATAATGAGGAAGACATTCATAAAAGAAAAAAAACACTCTCCCAGGGTATAGTTTCTCTGACAGTAATAAACTTTATAGGATAAAGAGAGACAATATAAACACCTTAATGAAGATGCTGCCAAGAAGAAATCTGTTCTTAATTATAGCACATGTTTTTATATGTAATTTTTAATGATAGTAGATTTTGTATATTTTGTGAAAATAAGTTATTATATGTTTACTTCAGGATAGAAAAACATTATTCAATTGACTTTGAATATTCATAGAATTTGTGAGCATCACACCATATTTATTTTGCTTCTAATCATAGAATATTGAAAATGTATAATTTTTATGTATAACTGCAAAATAATATGACTTATGACTTATAGATTAACATTTTCAAATCTTAGTATGTGACAGAAAGGTAATAAGGCATAACCAGTATAAACAAGTAGAAACTTCCCTAAAGGAATTTAGTGAAGGTGTGGGAAGCTGTTTGTTTTCAGGGACATGTTGCTCTTGCCACGTATCTTAATTATTTATTAATTCCGACAAGATAAAGAACAAGAAAAAGTAATTTTAGCTCTTGATATAGTAATTTCAAGTCTTTAAAAATATTCTTATACTGTATATTTCTGGATTATCAAAACAAACTCTATACAATTTAATAACATTAACACTATGCGCTTGAACCTTTAGACTTGTAAAATACAGTACAACTTCTTTAATACTCTTGACAATGAACAACTTACATCAGGATTTTCTCTCTTACTGTATCAGAATAACATATAAATGTATATTCCAAGTGCTTTTACATGTTTTAGGACATCCTATTGTCTTTCCTCAAATTTTGAATACACTATATGAAAGTACTTGAGGCTATGTGACAAGCTTCTGTTTTCTCTCTGGACAAAGCAATCTGTGATGGAGTCGAGGGTCTCTACCTATGTTGGGTCTATATCTCTTGTGACAAGTGTGGCCTCTGGTCCATATAGGGGATCCATTGCAGAAGGTGAGAGCTGAGATACTGTGATAGGCATGGTGGTGTGATTTAGGGTAGGCTGGGCAGGCACTGAATGGAGCAGGTGCTGGGGGAATTAGGCTGCCTGCTGTTTTGTTTTCAGGCTTGTCCCCTGGCCCAGCAGGATGGCACCTCTGCACTTGCAGGCTATGATATGGTGATGATGAGAAGAGATTTGCTTGGTGTTGGGCTGGGAAGGTAATTAGAAAATAGGGGTGGTCTGTTGGCAAACAGCCTACTTGGGGTTCTGGCTTGACCTATGGTGGGACAGGGGTTTTCTGCTGGAGTTGTGGGTTGGCATCTATCTTCAAAAGTATTAAGGGCTGATTATCCACAGTCAGACTGTTCTCTGTCCATAAATATAGAAGTAGAGGCTCACAGCCATCCATTGGTCTGAGCAAAGAGTTCCCAATGAAGGAACTAGAAAAGGACCCAAGGAGCTGAAGGGGTTTGCAGCCCCTTAGGAGGAACAAAAATATGAACTAACTAGTTCCCCCAAAGCTCCCTTAAACCACCAACCAAAGAGTACACATAGTGGGACTCATGGCTCCAGCTGCATATGTTGCTGAGGATGGCCTAGTTGGTCATCAATGGAAGGAAAGGCCCTTGTTCCTGTGAAGGCTTTATGCCCCAGTATAGAGGAATGCCAGGGACAGGAAGCTGGAGAGTGTGGGTTAGTGAACAGGGGGAGGAGGGAGAGAACAGGTTTTTTTTTTTTTTTTCAGAGGGGAAACCTGGAAAGGGAATATCATTTGAAATGTAAATAAAGAAAATATCTAATTAAAAGAAAAAAAAAAGAAAAGCTTTAGTCACTGCAGTAATGTTCAATTTCTCTGTATTTTCTCTCTCTTTCTTCCGGTTCTGCTCACCATTCTGAAACCATGCTTTTTGAGATGATACTGAAGAGTATAAGCAATTTTACAAGGTACACTTATAGCTCTTCCTGCACATTATCATAGAAAATATGGTCTCATTATAATTATCAATTTCATATCAGATGTACTGATATATATCTATATCTATCTATATATATATGTGTGTACACATATAAATAATCTCTGGGAAATGCTTCCCACAGGACAAATTATTTCTAAGCAGATAATAGGCATTATCTGCTTAGAAATAGGTTCAGCTCACATATTTCCACTTAGACCCTCCCAAAAGTGCTCTTTGTTCATCTTATTCCATGTACCCTGGCATCATATAACTACAGTGTATAAAGAGTTATTTATTATTTTTATAAGAATCTGAAACATTTTTGACTTTATATGTTGTTGTTGTTCCACCCATGTTTATTATGTTGTTTGCTCAGAACAGCACCAGAGCAGAACAAGATTCCTCTCACTCTTCATTTCTTTTTTTTTCTTAATTTAATTTAATTTTTATTAGATATTTTCTTTATTTACATTTCAAATGATATCCCTTTTCCCAGTTTACTCTCCAAAAAACACCCTATTTCCTCTCTCCTCCCCATTTACCAACCCACCCTCTCCCACTTCCTGGCCCTGGCATTCCCCTACACTGGGGCACAGAGCCTTCACAGGACCAAGGGCCTTTCCTCTCACTGATGACCGACTAGGCCATCCTTTGCTATATGCAGCTGGAGTCATGAGTCCAACCATGTGTATTCTTTGGTTGGTGGTTCATGGGAGCTCTGAGGGTACTAGTTAGTTCATATTGTTGTTCCTCCTATAGGGCTGCAATCCCCTTCAGCTCCTTGGGTCCTTTCTGTAGCTCTGTTATTGGGGACCCTGTGCTCAATCCAATGGATGGCTGCGAGCCTCCACCTCTGTATTTGTCAGACACTGGTAAATCCTCTCAGGAGACAGCTATATCAGGCTCCTGTCAGGCAGAACTTGCTGGCATCCACAACAGTGTCTGGGTTTGATGACTGAATATAGGAAGGATTCCCATTTGGGGCAGTCTCTGGATTGTCCTTCCTTTAGTCTCTGCTCCATACTTTGTCTCTGCAACTCCTTCCATGGGTATTTTGTTCCTCCTTCTAAGAAGGATTGAAGTATCCACACTTTGGTCTTCCTTCTTTTTGAGTTCCTTGTGGTTTGTGGATTGTAACCTGGGTATTCCGAATTTTGGGCTAATGTCCACTTATCACTGACTTTATTCAATATATCACTGACTACTTTTGAAAAAAAAAAGATATTTTCAAAACTGTGATGAATTACTCTCCTTTCAATATAATTTGTTATTTAAGAATTCAAAAATATATACATTAAGTCATTTATTTCTATTTTTGTATATCTTTCATGCTTTCTATATAATCAATTTCTTATAGTTATATCTTTAATCATTTATTTACTTTAATTTTTTCTAATGTTTTACTATTTCAGCCTTAACATTTCATTCATCATAAATTAACAATTAGCAAAATTGTCATAAAATTTTTTCAAATCACAATAAATGCTAGTCAATTTGACCACATCAGGAATTAACTAACCCTTCCCAATAAAAGTCACATCTATGAGTGATTGTTGCTTAGTTTGAAGTAGGAAGATCCACTTCCTCTATTGTTTGGAGTAGAGAGGCAGACCTTTAATCCAGACATTTTAAACTGGGAAAACCCTTCACCTTTCACCTGGGTCACGCCTTCTTCTGGAAGTACATATCATGATACAGTAGAAGGAAGCTTTTGTTCTTTGCCTGCTCGCTATGGCTTTTTGATTGCCAGCTCATTTCTTTAATGGTTAGAGTCTACTTCTTTGGGGTTCATGGACCACACAACAACTGGATTCCAAGTTTTGCCATTCATGACCATCAATTTTGGTATTCACTAGACCATAGCCTGTAACTCATTCTAATAAATATCCTTGCTATGTATGGAATGAATTTTTTCTATAATCTTTATTATTCTAGAGAACCCTGAATAATACAGGTACCTTGCTTAATATGCATTTATATAATTATATTTTTATTTTCCTTGCCCATTTCACATTCAGTTAGCACAAGTAAAGACTAAATCTATACTAGTATGTAAAATGTGACAACATTTCCCTTCAAATGTTAATATGTATATGACTTCAATTTGATAACACTTTAGTTTTTCATTTCCAGGTTTTTTCATGTTTATGAAAGGTGATATAGAAGAAAGATATTTCCTAACCTTACCTAGGAGTGACCCATGCCAGCTAATATTTGAAAAATATTAACTGTACAACCACCATGAGTCCTTTTCCTTCTGTTTATTGCCATATACTATTTTGAAGAGAAAAATAACTGATTCTGCTTTACTCCTATCCCACAATTGCCTTTGGTGCATAATCCATTGGTAGAGCATTTCTTTATACACATATTCAGGCATAAGGTAGAATAAAGTATTATTGTTTGGAGGAAGTTAGATGGATCTAGAGATCATCATGTTAAGAAAGAAATATGAAAGACTCAGAAAAAAATGGAATGGAAAGTTTGTATTCTAATATAGTGCAGAATTTAAGAGACACAAAAATAAAAAAGAGACTACTCTTCAAGTGTAGTACTTGTATCAGACGAAGGGAAACATAAATGGGTAAAAGAAAATGGGAATATATATATAATATATATGTATATATATATGATTCTGTGTGTATGAACATGTATTAAAATTAGTCATTTTATGTAATTAATATACAAATGTAATAGTAGAAATGAATAGGTGTGAAAGGGGTTTACATATGAAATAAGATATTGACTATGAGAGATTATTTGTTGATGTTTCATTGCAAACTAAATATGGATTGACACTAATTACAAACCTTGATTTCTCCTTTCAGAATTCATGTTATACTTCATTTGTGATGCACGAAACAAGAAACAGTGATATAACCGTATCATGTAAATCCAGTCACCATGGATAACTTTCAGGTCAGTTTTCCCAGAGAAGGCTGAATTATTTCCGAAACAAGAAATATACTGTTGAGTTCTGCCTCTTCTTCCTCCCCAGCATAGCTGTAGCCAGTTTGCCCCATGTCTGCCAGCTATTTCATAGTGTTGCTGTATTATGCTTCTGTGACAATCCTTGACACAGAAAAATAACTTGACTCAACACAATGTCAAGGTGATCACATACCCTGTTATGTTCTGTATAAAGTTTGTTAATGTTAAGAAATTCTACACAGTTTTATGTAAGACCAATCAAATTAAAGTCAATATGAACTTTTATGTCTACAATGGCTTGAGAGAGAGCCAACAATCTGGCAGCATTTCCTGCACCTGCTTATGAACTCACTGTGTTTTTTTCAGTTTTAGCTTTTATAAGCTGACTGAGAAAGATGTTTGGAGTGTGGCCTTAGCCCTGAATTCTGAGCTGTGGCCCTGATCAATCAATCTTAGGGTGTGTGCTCAATAAACCATCCCTGTCTGACTGAGACTGGTGTTCTTGTGGTTTGTGGAATGACTCCTGGATCACAACATATACAATTGGATTATACCCAATGTGAGTTTAGTTAAAGATTTTAGTTTATTTGTATTATTGCCAATGTCTATGACAGTATTTAAAGATAAACAGATTTCACAAAATGAGTTTTTTGCAATTTTATGTGTTCTTCTTTCTTCCATTCCTTTTTACAGTTTTATTTTCACACTTTCAAGCCCTAATACTAGCTAAGAGAGAAAAATGATAGAGATGAAAGGAAAGAAATCAGTGACTAAAGTCAGGGGTCACACATCTCTTACACTGGGGACTCACCATGGAATACTATGACAGTAAAGAGCAGATAGCTTGTGATTATACCACCTGGACAAATGAACCATTAGATCTTCCTGATAATACTCTTAAAGCAGTCACTATAAACACCCACTGTACTGAACAGCCTGGCAGGTGAGTAAATTGGACTCTGCTAATGGACCATAGAGTCTTTCCTGAAGCAGAGCTCTCAAAATCAAAATACTGGCAAAGTCTATTCATATGTTTGATTTCATTATAAAGAACACTACTTTGGGAAAATACTAGGCAACCAAGTTCTGGTAAAAATATTTATTTATTTTTCTTATTTTTACTTTAAGTATTTTTTTTGATATCCACCTTTTTATTTATTTTTTTCCTTTAGATATTTTCTTTATTTACATGTAAATTTCTCCATTCCCAGTTTTCCCTCCAAAAATCAAAGAAACAAACAAAACCAACAACAACAAAAAAAACCCTGTTGCCTCCCACTTCCCCATGCCTGCCACCCCACCCTATCCCACTTTCTGGCCCTGGCATTCCCTTACACTGGGGCACAGAACCTTCACAGGGCCGAGGTCCTCTC
>NW_022196912.1:77999455-78000533 GCF_008632895.1 Mastomys coucha | reverse complement strand
GCCTTGTCTAGTCCCTGATTTTAGTGGGATTGCTTCAAGTTTCTTTCCATTTAGTTTGATGTTGGCCATTGGTTTGCTGTATATTGCTTTTACTATGTTCAAATATGAACCTTGAATTCCTGATCTCTCCAAGACTTTTATCATGAAGGGATGTTGGATTTTGTCAAATGCTTTCTCAGCATCCAGTGAGATGATCATATGGTTTTTGTCCTTGAGTTTATTTATGTGGTGAATTACGTTGATGGATTTCCGTATATTGAACCATCCCTGCATCCCTGGGATGAAGCCTACTTGATCATGGTGGATGATTGTATTGATGTGTTCTTCGATTCAGTTCGCAAGAATTTTATTGAGTATTTTTGCATCGATATTCATAAGGGAGATTGGTCTGAAGTTTTCTTTTTCGTTGGGTCTTTGTGTGGTTTATATATAAGAGTAATTGTGGTTTCATAGAACGAATTGGGTAGAGTGCCTTCAGTTTCTATTTTGTTGAATAGTTTGAGGAGTATTGGTATTAGGTCTTCTTTGAAGGTTTGATAAAACTCTGCACTAAAACCATCCGGTCCTGGGCTTTTTTGGTTGGGAGACTATTAATGACTGTTTCTATTTCCTTAGCAGATATAGGACTGTTTAGGTCATTGATCTGATCTTGATTTAACTTTGGTACCTGGTATCTGTCTAGAAAATTGTCCATTTCGTCCAGGTTTTCCTGTTTTGTTGAGTATAGGCTTTTGTAGTATGATCTCATGATTTTCTGGATTTCTTGGTGTCTGTTGTTATGTCTCCTTTATCATTTCTGATCTTGTTAATTAGGATACTATCTCTGTGACCTCTAGTTAGTCTGGCTAATGGCTTATCTATTTTGTTTACTTTCTCAAAGAACCAGCTCCTGGTTTGGTTAATACAATGTATAGTTCTTTTTGTTTCTATTTGGTTGATTTCAGCCCTGAGTTTGATTATTTCCTCCCTTTGACTCCTCCTGGGTGAATTTGCTTCTTTTTGTTCTAGTGTCTTAAGGTGTGCTGTCAACTTGCTGGCGTATGCTCTTTCCAGTTTCTTTTTGGAGGCACTTAAAGCT
>NW_022196912.1:77987582-77997783 GCF_008632895.1 Mastomys coucha | reverse complement strand
TCTTTTTGCTTTTTGCATTTTCTTTGACTTTTCTGTCAATGTTGTCTATGTTATCTTCCACTCCTGAGTTTTCTCTTCTATCTCTTGTGTTCTGTTAGTGATACTTGCATCTATGTTTTCTGATTTCTTTCCTAAGATTTCTAATTCCAGAGTTGTCTCTTTTTGTGCTTTCTTTATTGTTTCGACTTCCATTTTTAGGTCCTGGATGGTTTTACTCAATTCCTTTACCTGCTTGTTTGTGTTTTCCTGCAATTCCGTAAGGGATTTTTGAGTTTGCTCTTTAAGTGCTTCTACTTGTTTACTTGTATTACCTGTATTTCTTTAAGGGTGTTATTCGTGTCCTTCTTAAGTTCCTCTATCAGAATTGTGAGATATGTTTTTAGATCCAATTCTTGCTTTTCAGGTGTTTTGGAATATCCAGGACTTGCTGCAGTGGGACTTACTAGGTTCTGATGAAGCCAAGTAGTCTTGGTTTCTGTTGGTAGGATTCTTGTGTTTGCCTTTCACCATCTCTTGATTTTTGGTGTTAGATGTTCTTAGTGACTCTGACCAGAGCTTGTCCTGTCCCTGACGCCCTGCAAGACCCCTGAGATTCGTGGGGCCTGTGCCTCCCAGCTGGCTGCTCTGGTCTTAGAAACTCACAGGAGAGAAGATGGTGGCTCTCACTGGAGACTCCGGGTCAAGGCGGTCCCTGGAGACAGGCCCTCCACTTGCAGGGAAGGGGGCAGCTAAGGTTGCTGATCCACGTCTGTCACTTGGAAGCTGAGAGGATCCTGTCCCTGCCACTCTGAGTCTCCCCTGCGACTCTTGGGGCCTGTGCCTCCTGGCTGGCTGTTCCCGGCTTAGGAACTCACTGGAGATACTTTAAATTTTTTAAAGAAAACATATACAAAAAGTGTAATGATTAACATTATTTACAAAAATTCAAAATAGAACACTTATCTTGAGGATAAAGACATTATGGCATAATACTTAGATATTGGTATTTGCTTTAATACTTTTAAAAGTGTTTTTTAATTTATTAATTTTATTTTACTGGTGATCTGAATTGAAATATTGCATCTTTTCTATGTATCATGTCTCTATGCACTAAAATTTTATACTTATCCCTACCATATTATCACATATAAATATCCATCTTTTGTTACAATCCAAGATATTATGCACTGGCTTAAAAAAACTGCTTATACATTGTTATGTTTTGTATACAATATTATGTTAATGTCAACAATAACATTAACTTATTGTGCATGATATATATCTGATACACACATATATAATATTTAATGTACATATATATGTGTATGTATGTATCTCATATACATATCCATGCATGTATAAAACCAATATATTACATAATTGTATAAATAAATAAATTTATATTTAATACACATGTATGTGTATATACACAATGTATATATGCATGTATGTTACATATATACATATACAATTGAAGAGAAAATTGTCATAAATTTCATGGGGAGGAGAAGGAGAGAGAAAGGAGAAAATTTAATTCCATATTCTTTAAAATAATAATAATGCTTCTCTTCCTCTTTGATAGTATCAAACTTATTTTTAGTTAGTGAAATAAATGAGAAAAACAAGTGAATTATAAATATGTTTTATAATTCTTTTCCCAAAGATATAGTCTATTGTATTTTATTTTACATTAATTTCAATGTCTTGTGGCATTTTTAAAAGAATTTTTTTTATTTAAATTTGCAATTTAAAGAATTACAAATGGCTAAAGATCTAATACATTTTACTTTCTTCATTTACTGAATACTTTGAAAGAAAGTATATTAATACATATTGGGAATTAAAATATTGATAATATTATGCTCTTTATATGTAATTACTTAATTTAAATATATATCATTTTATATCATTAGAAAAATAGATAAAATTTCAAACTCACATTTTCAAAAATGTCAGTAAATTAAAGTATGTCATACCTCAGGTTTCTATTCTTCTTTTTCCTTTCATTTCTTTCTTTTCCAGACAGGGTTTCTCTGCATACCCCTGGCTGCCCTGGAACCCACTCTATAGACCAGGCTGGCCTCAAACTCAGAAATCTGCCTGCCTCTGCCTCCCAAGTCCTGGGATTAAAGCCGTGTGCCACCACTGCCCAGCTGTTTCTATTCTTTTAAAAACCAAAAACAACCCCCCCCCCAAAATATGTATCCCACAAAGAAGCATTAAATAATTTACTCATGAGTAGAAATACAGCTATAAAATTAAACTTTCTAAATGCAATATTAGCTTCTGTAAACAGATATGATAACATGCTCTAGGGCAGATTCCCTGAGGTCTGCATATTCCACATCTATGAATTCTTCCAGAGGATTGCCTCCCACCCCAATTTTTGTATTAAGAAAGGAAAAGGAAAATTAGTCTCAAGACTGTCAAAGATTCTCTAGGATTCATTATATGCTGCATTTTATTTTTATTGGTTATTTTATTTATTTACATTTCAAATATTGTCCCCCTTTCCAGTTTCCCCTCCGCAAAACCCCCATCACATCCTCCCTCCCGCCCTGCTTCTATGGTGGTGCTCCCTCACCCACCCCCACACCCACCCACCTCTGCATTACTGCCCTAGCATTCCCCTATCCTGGGTCACCGAGCTTCCACAGGATCAATGGCCTCCTCTCCTAATGATCCCAATTCTCTGCTACATGTTCAGCTGGAGCCATGGGTCCCTCCATGTGTATTCTTTGGTTGGTGGTTTAGCCCCTGGGAGCTCTGTGGGGTCTGGTTGGTTGACGTTGTTGTTCTTCCTATGGGGTTGCAAATGCCTTTAGTTTCTTCGGTACTTCCCCAACTCCTCTATTGGGGTCCCCATGCTCAGTTCAATGGTTGGTTCCAATATGCTGCACTTTAAAAGGGCTCTATCCAGGCTTAATACATCACAGTTTAGGACAAATATAGATTAATTAAGATGCATAATTATATCGTTTAACTGAGAAGTAGCCTAATACACTTGAAAAGCAAGATATGGCCACAGAACTTTAGATGTTGTTTGTATTTTTCATAGTTTCGTGGGAAGAGGTATGTAAAACAAAAAAGTATGTAAAATATGATATTGTTAAAATATGTACATCCCAGATATTCAAGCAGAACTAATAGGGAATAGTAGCTGGTATAAAGCTGACTTTCAGATTTGAGTAATAGATTTTCTGGTAAGTGTTTATCTTTAGTGAAATCTCCGATTCTACTAGGCACAATCTAACACTGCATTGAATCCTATATGCTCTTAGAGAGGTTTGTATATTTAAATGTAGACTTATGGCTTTATGGCTTCCTAAAAGACATACAGACATAATTAACACCAATAAGAGATTTTATATCTTGAGCAATTGCCAAGGAAGCAGAGAAGTGTCTGTAACCTTGCCGAATGTTCTGAGAACAGCCTTCTAACCACACACTCTTAGCTTGTTTTCTTTGCCTTTTCTTCCTTGATGTTTCTTAAGCCCTGTGTAGAAAGTAGAGAGAGGGGGCATTAACAAAGTTATTCAATGTAAGGATGAGTGCTTTGAGCAGTGAGGAGTGTCTATGTTGATTGCTGTCTACTGAATATAGTTGGGAATGTAGGCTGTCATGCATAGGTAACTGCAGCTGCTGTGACCCCCGGAGTGCAAATCCCATGCCTTCACAAAAAGACCCTTTCCTGTGTACCTAGCCAACATTCAGCTCTTATATTCCCTCTCTTCTGTAGTGTCCCCTGAGCCTTGTTAAGAGGATAATATATGTGTCCCATTGGGTGACTGAACACTCAGGCTCTAATTCTTAACTATTTATTGAGTTATCCATTTCTCTATTAACCAGCTGTGTACTGAAAAAGAAGTTTCTTTGACCAAGGTTTAGTGAATCCCAGATCTATGAGCATGAATACAGATGTTTTTAATATTTGTCATATGTATAACTGTAATAACATAAATATGCACAAACACACACAAACATACACACACAGAGACTCACATACATAAGCATACATATGACATACACAAACACACATAAAAATATACATACATGCATTTATGTATGCATATATATACACATAAACATAGATCAACATATACATACATACAAAGGATTTTACAAACAATATAATTTTAAGTGTATGCTAAAATAATACCTAATAAAACACTGATGAGTATGTTTTCACTTCTATATCTAACTATATATTAGTCTATACCTGTATCTATAATTATATGTACTCTCTATATCTAATATATCTATATTTATATTATATAGATCTAATCTATATTGCTTTATCTCTATCATCTGTCTATATCTATATATCTATGCATTATTATCTATTTATCTATCTATATGTATATATATTATATACTTATGTGAAAGCTCAGAATTTGAGAATGAAAAATGATTTAAAGTTAAATAATATTCAAATTCCAATGTCAAATTGATTTCAAAAGTTTTATTTCAAATAAATTCAACAAAAGAAATTATAAATGAAACATTGAATAAAAATTTTATCCCAAATTAAAAGTTTATTTATATTAGCCAAATTGGAGAATCTTATGAATTGTGAATAATTTAATATATTTTCCTTTGTATTTATATGTTAGTTCCCTAAACAAATACTGAATTTTACCAATAGAATTACTTGTTTGTATATGGTATTCATATATATACATTACACCCTAATGCTGAAGATGATTTTGTGAAATACTTTCAATGAATTAAACATTTTTTATTGCAAGTTATTATGGGAAATCACATAGAGAAAGCTGGCTTAGAAGTGTCATGTCATTTCATTAAAAGTTTCAGGTTTTACAGCATTCAAATTTGGCCTATTTAGATCAGAGCTTGAGCTTTTTCAATTTTATCATGCTGTTAAACTGAGTTTAGCTACTAAAAAGTAATAGAAATGCAGCTATACATATTAAGCTTATCCTTGGAGTTTTTGAAAGAAATTTAAATTTTTATGGAAAATAAATTTGATAATTAGTGTCAGGCATGTCCAGTCTTTTGACATAATGGCACAATATTATCATTTACAAAGTATACCTGTTTTAAGTAAGTTTATGTATGTCAATAATCATAACTATACTGGAACACATGTAAATTGGGATGAAGTTTGGAATAACATAAAGACAATATGACTTTCCCTGCTCCCCAGGGATCGTCAGGCAATATTGGTCCATATGGGTAAGGGAGCAGAGATGACAGAAGAGGTTCAAAAGCTGTTAGTACACATGGTAAAAGATGACACAGGGAACAGCTGTGGGAAGGCAGATCAACTTTACTTAGGGGTGATTCAAGGCTTATATAATTTTATAGAGGAGGGTCAGAATATCCAGGATAGGCAAAGGTCATTAGCTGAAGGCTTACAATACCGAAATGCCTCCTTAGCATGGGAAAACATTTCAGGAATCTCATGCGCTATGGTAAAGGGTTCTTACTGAAAGAAATGAAGTTGAGCCTGTAATCTTAACCAAGGCTGCATGACATTCGGGAGGTTTTTGAACACCAGAGACAAGGTCAGAGCAGTGAAATCCTTTCAATGAAGGGCGTCCT
Source organism: Mastomys coucha (assembly GCF_008632895.1). Lineage (NCBI taxonomy): Eukaryota > Metazoa > Chordata > Mammalia > Rodentia > Muridae > Mastomys > Mastomys coucha. The sequence goes on along the minus strand of NW_022196912.1, from coordinate 77,992,239 downwards.
CCACATTCTACTGAGCTCAGAGTACTATCTGGACAATAATATACTTTGACTTTAAGTAGCACTAAAGCAGAATAGTTTTAGACTCCGTTATGCCTTTAATAATACTATATCGATAATATCAATTTCAATAAATAATATTTGAAAACATAATTAAAATATTAAGTCTTTATTAGTTCTTATGTGTGAGTGTGTAGTTAATACATACTCAATATGTTTGCACACACTGTCATATCCACATTTAAAAGCATAATTTGTGAAGTCATAAATGTTAAAAACTTTACCTGACAAAAATGTAGCATTCAAATATAGTCTTAATATTGGGAAAGTAACATATGCAAATTACAGCATGACAGTATTTGCTGTCAAAGTGCCATAGAACCTATCAGGTAATAAAATGCTATTTCTATAGTAACAGCATATGCTTATGTGATATAGAACTTTATATTGTGTCTACATTATTGACTGTATTTCATTTACAAAGTAAAAATAGTGTTTGCTTCCTATGAATTTAAATGTAAATGTACCTTAAAACATTTGAATAGTTTTAAACTATAATTTTTGCAGTACTCTTTCCAATATATTTATGTAAAGCAGATGTCAAGACAAGAAAAGTATATAATTTCCAACATTTTATAATAAAATTCATTTTTTATGATGGATAAAAATCTGTAGCTTCAACTTGCAGATTTAAATTTTGGGTGCAATTCTGTGTGTTTAGTTTCAGTAAGTAATTGATAGTATATAAAATAATACTTTAATGTGCAATACAGCTGAAAACTTCCTGTAGCCTTGTGACATTGTATGTACTCTGATGTCACATTGTAGGATGTAACTTATCTACATTTGATGCAGGAAAATAAACAAACCAACTATCACCAATCATATAAAATCATGCCAGGAGAATCAGGCAGAGTCTGTAATATATGATAATGCAATAGGAAAATATGTTAATACTGAACTATAATGCATTTAATATGCTATATCTGTTCAAAACACTTACGGTATGGGAAAGATCACTTTTACTCACCAGTTATAATTGGGAGGCTTACTGCCTCTGTCTGCTATCCTACACCTAGTCCTGGATACTTCTAGCCTCCATACATTCTAATCTAGGCATAGCTTGATTTTGAGAGAACTGAATTAGACAGAGCCAGGCTGACTCCATGACAGGCTGCAAACTGGCAGTTTGGGAGAATAGGCCTAAGTTTCTGCTCCCCAGATGTGAGAACCTGGACATCCAACCACAGCTTGAGCAGCCAATCCAAGGATGCTTTGCCACCCCGGAAAGTCCCGGAGCCCTAATCAATCACAAAATCACCCATACCCCTGCACTGTTTGTCTCTCCCTTAAGTAGCTTCCATTTCCCTTTCTTCTTAGATTTGGACATATCTTGTTCTATGAAATCTTTCTCTGACCCTTTACTTTTTCAGCCACTCAATTAGATACCACTTTCAAACATGGGTGCTTCCTTCTACAAACAAGATCATGCATCACTTGTTTCCTGAGCCACTGGGTGAAATTAACAGAAGGTGAGTGACATACTAACTAGGTGTAAATATACTTATGATGGTAACAAAATCACCCAATGCTACAGTTGGCCTGGCTACATATGATAAATGATAGATAAGATGAATTAAGAGTCATTAGTGTCACAGCATATGCCACCAAGTGTGGTCCCTGTCCTCATAAAGTAAGGACAGAAATGATTCTCAGACTTTCTTCTCTGTCTTCCACATCCATACTCTGATATGCATTTTCCTGTACAAACACTCACACACACACACACATACACACACACACACACACACATACCACACACACATGCACACATGAACACTCACTTTTAATATAAAAAATATTATTTAAATTTTAGATAAATTAATCAACTTATATCCTAAAAAATTAATACACTTTACAATATGCATTTGAAAATAATCCCATATTGTGCATGCTAAGAACTTGCAGAATATTTTAAAATTTATATGAATTTTGAAGATAATGTATTAGCTATTTGAATAGTATTTGGTGATAAAAGATTCCTGAGTAAAAGACAGGCAATTCCTTTTTCAAAGCACTTATAATAGCCTGGAAATTTTCTGTATGTTTGCAACTTCCCTAGACACAATAATATAGACACCAAACTAATCCATATGATAGTACATTGTGTCTTATCACAGGGCATTTGATCATATTCAAAATATTGGAGTTATTTTTAATGAAATTATCCATGTGACTGCCATTTATTTCAGTGTGGCAATGTACCTTTAACATAATTCACTATAAAATACCTATAAGACAATTTGTACTTTTCATTCATGGCATGATTACTATTGTTCAGAAGATCTTCTGGCTGAATATAATTATCAATCAGGTATACCTCAGCATTCCTAGAATGTGAATTTGAATGCACCTACCTCACTGTAAAAACTAATTAAAAGTAAACTCTTGTGTATTCTAAGTGTCTTTAGCTAAGCAGTATCCATGAGTCAAGATACCACATTATCCCAGGTGCAAATGTGTACAACTGTATGTCAACTTTAAAGATAAAAACTGAAAAACATATGGAAGAAAATCACTACATGCTTTGATATCATGATATAAAAACTCTGTGCTAAGGGAGAATTTATATACAGGTGGGTTGTATTATATTTTATTGGATGTAACTATTATTAAATGATTTCAAAATAGATTTAACTTATTAGATTCATAAGCAAAAATATGTAAGGTCTGTGGGTTAACCACTCATTTAAAAAAATAAAAATGATCAAACTTATCCTTCTGTTCCCTATCGGTCTCTTCTGGATAGTTGCAGAATCTGATGTGAGAGATAGATTCTCTATGTTCGCATTCTTGTCTCTTACCCAGTGCTGTGGCTTTGGGAGTGTCTCCTTTCAACTTTCCATGGTTTTGCTTGTTTGTTGTTTGTCTGTTTTAATTCTCTAATACAATGCATCCTGGCGAAAGCTTCTTTCTTCTCTGTGACATCTTATGAGCTGTACTTGGGTGATTCTGTGGCCCATGTTCTTTTGGCTCCTGCAAACCTTCGTCACTCTCTTTGTGGGGTATGGGGCGATGAGGAGATGTGGAATGGGGTGTCATCCTCAGAGCTCCTACCAGTCTCTGTATCTGCTCCCATAGGGGCCTGAAGGAAGCCTCTGATGACAACTGGGCTAGGCAACAATGTATGAGTGTAGCAGAATATCATTAGGAATCATTTCATGACTTGTTTGGTTTTTGTCAGTTTTGGTGATTTGAATATGCTTGGCCCTTGAAAAGTGGCACTCTTAGGAGGCATGACCTTCCTAAAGTAGGTGTGACCTTGGAGGAAGTACATCATTGTGGGGATGTGATTTGGAGCTCTGCCCAATTACAAAGAGACCCTTCTTGTGGAAAATTCCAGAAAAGCCAGTCTTCTCCTGTTTGCCTTCAGAATAAGATGGAAAATATTCACCTCCTCCAGTGTCATCTCTGGCTGGACTCTGCAATACTTCTTGGAATGATAATCGACTGAATCTCTAAACTTGTAAGCTAGCCCCAATTAAATGGTGTTCTTTAAAAAAGTTGCCTTGGTCATGGTGTCTCTTCACAGCATTGGAAACCCTACCCTAAGACACCAGTTGTGTTTGGTTCTACCCTAGGTCTCTAAGTCATCCTGCTTCCAAATACTGGCCACCCATGCCATGTTTCCCTCTAATGGCTTGAGCCTTGTTAGATCAGTTATTGGTTGTCCACTTACATAAGCTCTGAGCCACCAACCAAAGAATGAATATAGGAAATGTAGTATATTTACATAATAAAGTATGATTCATCTGTTAGAAAAAAATGAAATCATGAGATTTGTAGGCAAGTAAATAGAACTAGCAAAAATCACCCTGAGCAAGGCTACCCAAAACCTGAAAGACAAACATGATATGTACTCACTTTTAAGTGAATATTTGCTCTTAAATAAAGGATAATCACACAACAATCCACAGACCAAGAGAAGTTACATAAAGAAGAGAGGCTTGGGGGCAGGGTACAGTCCTTGGGTATTCTAAGGAAGGGGAAAATGTTGAGAGTTGGAATCAGGGCATTGGGAATGGGAAAAAGAGGGATCAGGTAGAGAAGAAGGCATAGAGGGAGAGAGTACAATGTGAAAGTAATGGAATAGCTGAGACTTATTTAAGGGACAATGTGGAAACAGTGCAGTAGAAAGTCCTGGAACCTAAGAGGATGACCCTTGTGAGGACTGAGACTAATGGAGATTATGATTGTTCAACTGGCCACCTTCTGTAACAGGCTAGGACATCAGTCAAGCCCCCAAACCTTTCACCTTTTAACTTATTTTCTCCACCTCTTAAAAGAGCCATATATGAAGATAGTGTGCAGTACAGAATAGAATGAATATCCAATGTCCATCATAATTATAGCTGTTTATCCAGTGAGCAAGTCTATGAAGTAGAGGAAATAGTCCCACTTGGGGCTCATGAAAATGAAGTTAGTGGATGACAGACACTATTATGAAAAAAGAATTTCAAATATCTACATTCAGAAAGTAAGTAGAAATATTGAAAATTCCATTTAGAAAAACTTCAACTTTAGCTACTGTAGATGTCTTAGTCAGGGTTTCTATTCCTGTACAAACATCATGACCAAGAAGCAAGTTGGGGAGGAAAGG
>NW_022196912.1:77976022-77986420 GCF_008632895.1 Mastomys coucha | reverse complement strand
GGCCTCCATCTCTGCACTGTTCTCAACATGATCTTCCAAGCTCCTACAGAATATCCCACAGAGTTCTTGACAATCAATGGCTCTTCTAGCTCAAAGTTCCAAAGCCCCCCCCCAAAAAAACATGGTCAGGTTGTCACAGGAATACCCCACTATGCTGGTACCAATGTGATATTTTGTGGAAGAGACAAATGATCAAGATTTCTTCTAACTAAGTTATGACACAGGGCAGGAGAGTTAATATATCCTTGAGGTAAAACTGTAAAGGTATAATGCTGGACTTGCCAACTGAAAGCAAATTGCTTCTGCTGGTCCTTATGGATAGGTACTGAGAAGAAGGCATTTGCCAGATCAATGGCTGCATACCAGGTACCAGGAGATGTGTTAATTAGTTCAAGTAAAGAAACTACATCTGGTACAGCAGCTGCAATTGGAGTTACTACTTGATTTAGTTTTCGATAACCAACTGTCATTCTCCATGATCCATCTGTCTTCTGCACTGGCCAGATAGGAGAGTTAAAGGGAGATGTGGTGGGAACCACCACCCCTGCATCTTACAAGTCCTTGATAGTGGCAGTAATTTCTGCTATTCCTCCAGGAATATGATACTGTTTTTGATTCACTATTTTCTTTGGCAGAGGCAACTCTAAAGGTCCCACAGTCTTTACATATTAAAAGTTCAATCAATTTAAAATGTCTAATATCTTTTAAAATTCAAAGTCTCTTAACTGTGGGCTCCACTAAAATACATTCTTCCTTCAAAGGGGAAAAATATCAGGGCACAGTCACAATCAAAAGCAAAACCAATGTCTGGGATCCAACTCATGATCTTCTGGGCTCCTCAAAGGGTCACTTCTCCAGCTCTGAGAAGTGCCTTTCCATTTAGCCTTTCCAACCATAATAGCCCTCACTCCACAGGTCAGGGAACCAATGTGAGAATTCTGCCAATTTCTGAGTATATTTATCCCAATTATACATTCTGGAAATGGAGAAATGACCACAGGATGTGTTCGGGGACCGACTGGACCTACTGTGAGTTGGACATCAGTCAAAACTCCATTAATCCCCTGTCCTCCATAAACCCCTACTTTAACTGGAGGGTCACAATGTTTCTTGGGATCTCCTGGGATCAGTGTCAATTCAGAACCAGTCTTAATCTTCTAGGATTCATAGCCACTATGCCACCACACCTTTAATACTGGATGATCTTGAACTCATAGATCTTTCTATCTTAATCCTCTGGGATTCATAGCCACTATACCTCAAGATCTCTATGCCAAGATTCAGGTCAGAAACTTGTATCTTTCAGCCTCCAGATTAGGGCCAGGTGAGCCTTCTAATTCTGGATTGTAGTTCATTTCAGATATAGTCAATTTGACAACCAGGAATAGCTACTACAGTAGAAGTCAAGGAATATATGAGGCACATTTCCAAATATTTAAGAGAAATTTAGGATATTTTATTTAAGAACTGATTAGTTAATGAGACATATACATCATTGTGATGTTTCAAAGTTTAAATGTAATAGTGGCTTTGCTTAATTATCTTATATCTTCTGATAGTCTATGTTGCCCAGGCATCTGAAACTTCCAGTCTTTCTTGTCTTCACCTCCTGAGAGCTGGCAACACAAGCATGATCCTGTGTTTATCAGGACTATGTGTAACATGTTACAAAGGAAAACAAAACCAACCAAACAAAAATCAGTAGTTAATATAGAATTAAAATTAAAGTACTATAAATGGTTATATAATAGAATATAGCATCGTTTCATTCTAACAAATTATTGAAATTTGAAGCAATAACACAATAATTTATGTGTTAACATTTTTCCAAACAACTTACAGTCTTTTATTTACAGTTTGATTTTTCTGCTTTCTTTTCTGATTTTATTGTAAAGACTCACAACTTCATATTATATTTTTGAGTTAGTGATGAAACTTTTGTTTTTCCAACCAGACACTCTCTGAACTTAGGAGGCAGCAGCTATACACAGTGATATGACAGAGGACACTGTCAGTTAAGGTATTTATTTGTATGTTGGTTTTTGTTGTTGCTTTCTGTTTTGTTGGGATTTTGAAGTAAAACTTTACAAAATGACAACCTTGTATGCTCGTACTTCTCCCACAAGTACCTCAAGCCAACTTTGTCCCCACTTTTGTGTATCCTCTGAGACTTCCCAATCTTTTCCCGCAAGGTGTTGTTCATAAAGACTATGTCTGATGCTCACTCACCTCCTCTTAGCCTTTCTCTTTCCATGTCAAATGTCCTCGTATCAGATACAGTTTTGAGCACCTATGCTCCCTTCAAGCACATAGAAATGATTTAACTGGAAAAAGTAGCTGTACATCCTTTGCCATTTTTTGAATGTGTCTCCCAGAGTTTGACTCTGAACCTTGATTCTCCTGAGAAGAGAGATGGCACAAGAGGCCCCAAAGAGATGACTGTGCCATGATGCTTGAGAATAAATTGATGTCATCATTTTGGCTATGAATTAGAGTGAGAGATGAAAATGGGCTGGACTCCCTCTTGCTGTCTTACATTTCTTCTTCTCTTTCCTGATTTTGCCAAGGGAGGATGTAGTGTCAAATCCTCACCAGCTGCAGTCTCTTGAAATTATACTTGTCATGTTCCTATATCATAAGAGGGAAAGAAACAGGGTTGGACTTTAAGTAAGCCAGTCTTAATGCTTCCATTATCTAAGGACAAATTTGCTAAGAAACACTTTTCAAAAGTGTAGAGATTTTAAGAATACTGCTAGTTTTAACCTTCTTTCCATAAATTTGGTTGATACTACTCAAACTTTTTTTTTTTAATCAAGGGATGTGAAACTCATTGGCAGCTTCTTCCTTCTGATATTGGATGCATTCCTGATACTATTCCTCTGTCACTTCTGTTGGCAAGGGACTCTCCTGGTGATAACATATCTACATTCAGGATTTACTAGAAATTCCTTATCACCTCACATTATCAAAGATGGCATGTGTGCTGTTTTTCTACTACAAATGTACAATCCAAACTGTCACTTAGGGCTGAGCCACCTTCATTTCTCTGTGAGTCTTTAAATAATATTAATTAAGTTTCCTGGAATTACATGGGATAACCAAATAAATGAGCTCATCATAAAGCCCCTGGGAAAATATATATTTGTGATGTGTGTGTGTATGTGTGCGTGCGTGCGTGAGTGCAGGTGTGTGTATGCATGTATGTGTGCGTACATATGTATGTGTATGTGTGTGCATGTGTGTGTGCGTGTGTGTATGTATGTGTGCGTGTGTGTATGTATAAGTGAGTGTGTATGTGTGTATATGCATGTGTGTGCATGTGTGTGTATATATGTGTGTATGTATGTGTGCGTGTATGTATATGTGAGTCTATATGAGTGCATATGCATGTGTGTGCATGTGTGTATATATGTATGCATGTGTGTACATGGGTGTGTGTGCGTGTGTATGCTTGTGTGTATGTATGTATGTGTGCATGTGTGTGTATTTGTATGTGAGTGTGTATGTGTGTATATGCATTTGTGTGCATGTGTGTGTATGTGTGTATGTGTGTGCATGGGTGTGTGGGTGTGCATATGCTTGTGTATATGTGTGTGTACGTGTGTGTGTATGTATGTGTGTGCATGTATATGTATATGTGTGTGTATGCATGTGTGTGCATGTGTGTGTATGTATGTGTATATGTGTGTATGCGTATGTGTGTTTGCATGTGTGTGCATGTGTGTGTATGCGTGCATGTGTGTGCATGTGTGTGTGTGTGTGTAAGAATGAATTTGGGTGAATGGGAAAGATTGGAAAGAGGTTGGGGAGGAGAAACCAGAACTAGAATATGCAATAAGAGAAATCTATTTTCAATAAAAAAGAAGAAATATGGATAAAGAAATCTTGGTATATAGTGAAAAATGGTTAAAATTAACTATGGAGCAGAGTCTGAAGGAAGGACAAGCCAGCCTAAATATAGCTATCTCCTGAGAGGCTCCGACAGTACCTGACTAATACAGATGTAGAGGCTCACAGCCATCCATTGAACTGAGTACAGGGTCCCCAGTGAAGGAGTTAGAGAAAGGACCTATGGAGCTGAGGGGTTTGCAGCCCCTTAGGACGAACAACAATATGAACTAACTAGCACCCTCAGAGCTCCCAGGGTCTCAACCACCAACCAAGGACTGTACATTGTGGGTCTGATTGTTCTGGTAGTACTTGTATAGTAGAGGATTGCAAATTTGATCATCAATAGGAAGAAAGGACCTCAGCCCTGTGAAGGTTCTGTGCCCCAGTGTAGGAGAATGCCAGGGCCAATAAGTGAGAGAGGGTGGGGTGGCAGGCATGGGGAGGGGGAGGCAACAGGGGTTTGTTCTTGTTGTTTTTGTTTGTTTGTTTGTTTGTTTGTTTTTTGGAGGGGAAACTGGGAAAGGAGAAATTTACATGTAAGTAAAGAAAATATCTAATAAAAAAAGTAAAATGTTTCGAAAACCAAAAAAAAAAAATTTTTGGACAGTTAAACAGCTGCTATTTAGTCAATTAATATGAACTACTATCATTAGATTTATTATATATTGCACTGGTAAATTATATCTATATAATTTGTAAATTTTATGAATTAAGTATTTTATTTAAAATGGTATCCATTTAGTTATTATTACTGAACCTCTAATCAGCAAAACTTCAAGGAACAGGTGACAGCAGATGCTGGTGAGGATGTCGAGAAAGAAGAGCACTCCTTCATTGCTGGTGGGATTGCAAGCTGGTGCAACCACTCTGGAAATCATTTTGGCAGTTCAGAAAATAGGACATAGTACTATCAGAGGAACCAGTTCTACCACTCCTGGGCATATACCCAGAAGATGCTCCAACATGCAGTAAGGACACATGCTCTACTATGTTCATAGCAGCCTTATTTATAATAGCCAGAAGCTGGAAACAACTCAGATGTCCCTCAATAGAGGAATGGATACAGAAAATGTGGTACATTTACACAATGGAGTACTACTCAGCAATTAAAAAATGAATTTATGAAATTCTTAGGGACATGGATGGATCTGGAGAATATCATCCTCAGTAAGGTAACCCAGTCACAAAAGAACACACATGGTATGCACTCTGATAAGTGGATATTAGCCCAGAAGATCAGAATGCCCAAGATACAATCCAGAAACCACAAGAAACTCAAGACGAAGGAAGACAACGTGTGGATACTTCTATCCTTAGAAGGAGGAACAAAATACCCATAGGAGTTCCAGAGACAAAGTATCGAACAGAGACTGAAGGAGGGACAATCCAGAGACTGCCCCACTTGGGAATCCTTCCCGTATTCAATCCCCAAGCCCAGACACTATTGTGGATTCCAGCAAGTGCTTGCTGACAGGTGCCTGGTATAGCTGTCTCCTAAGAGGCTTTGACAGTGCCTGACTAATACAGAAGTAGAGGCTTACAGTCATCCATTGGACTGACCACAGGGTCCCCAATGAAGGAGCCAGAGAAAGGACCCAAGGAGCTGAAGAGTTTGCAGTCCCTTTGGATGAACAACAATATGAACTAACTAGTACCCTCAGAGCTCCCAGGGACTAAACCACCAACCAAAGAGTACACATGGTGGGACTCATGGCTCCAGCTGCATATGTAGCAGAGGATGGCCTATTTGGTGATCAGTGGGAGGAGAGGCCCTTGGTAAATGTTCTATGCCCCAGTGTAGGGGAATTGCCAGTGCCAGGAAGCAGGAGAGGTTGGGTTGGTAAACAGGGGTAGGAGGGAGGGAACAGGGTTTTTTTGTTTGTTTGTTTTTTGTTTTTTGTTTTTTGAGGGGTAACTCGGAAAGGGGATATCATTTGAAATGTAAATTTTAAAAACATCTTAAAAAAAAGTAGTTTATACTATTTGTGGCTATTGTGAAGGATGTTGTTTCCCTAATTTCTTTTTCAGCCTGTTTTTCATTTATATAAGAGACAGCAGCTGATTTGTTTGATTTAATTTTGTATCCTGCCACTTTACTGAAGTTGTTTACCAGCTGAAGTAGTACTCTGGTAGAATTTTGGAGGTCACTTATGCATACTATCATATCATCTGCACATAGTAATACTTTGATTTTTTTTTCCTTTCTCATTATATCACCATTATATCTTTTTATTCTCTAATTGCTCTAGCTAGAACTTCAGGTACTATAAAGAATAGATAAGGAGATAGTGGACAACCTTGTCTTGTAGCAGATTTTATTGAGATTGGTTCTAATTTCTCTCCATTTAATTTGATTTTTCTGTTTGTTTGCTATCTTGTGCTTTTATTATGTTTAGCTATTTGCCATGAATTTCTGATCTCTCCAGGACTTTTAACAGGAAGATGTGTTGTATTTTGTCAAAAGCTTTTCAGCATCTAATGATAAGATCACGTGTTTTTACTCCTTGACTTTGTTTATGTAGTGAATTATGTTGATGGATTTTTATATATTCAACCATCACTGTATCCTTGTGATGAAGCCTACTTGATCTTGATGAATGGTGGTTTTAATGTGTACTTGGATTCAATTTGTGAGAATTTTATGAGTATTTTTGCATTGATATTCATAAGTGATATTGGCCTGAAGTTCTCTTTCTTAGTTGGGACTTTGTGTGGTTTAGGTATCAGAGTAACTGTGGTTTCATAGAATAAATTAGGTAGTGTCCTTTCTGTTTCTATTTTGTAGAATAATTTGAGGGGTGTTGGTCTTCTTCAAAGTCTGGTTGAATTCTGCACTAAAACCATCTGGCCGTTGGCTCTTTTGGTTGGGAGGTTTTTGATGACTATTTCAATTTCCTTAGGAGTTATGGGACTGTTTAGATAGTTCTCCTGATCTTAATATAACTTTGGCCCTTGGTAATCTCTAGAAAATCATCGATTTCATCTAAATTTTCCTGTTTTGTAGATTATAGACTTATGTAGTTGGTTCTGATGATTTTGTTCCCTCAGATTCTGTTTTTATATCTACTTTTTCATTTTTGATTTTGTTAATTTGGATCCTGTCTCTGTGCCCTTTAGTTATGTTGGATAAGAGTTTATCTACCTTGTTGATTTTCTCCATGAACAAGTCCTTAGTTATATTGATTCTTTGTATTCTCCTCGTTTCTAACTGGTTGATTTCAGCCCCAGGGTTGACTATTTCCTGCCTTCTACTCCTCCTTGGTGTGTTTGCTTCTTTCTGTTCTAGAGCTTTCAAGTGTGCTGTTAAGTTGCTTGTATGGAATCTCTCCACTTCTTTATGAAGTCATTTAGTGCTATGAATTTTCCTCTTAATGCTGCTTTCATTGTGTCCCATTCGTTTGGGTATGATCTGACTTCATTTTCTTCGGAACCTATAAAGTCTTTGATTTATTTCTTTATTTCTTCCTTGACCGAGTTATCATTGAGAAGTGAGTTGTTCAGTTTTTGTTAATATTGTTGAAATCTATCATTAGTCCTCTGATAGAATGCATTGGATTATTCCAATCTTCTTGTATCTTTTGAGGCTTGTCTTGTGCCGGATTATATGGTCAGTTTTGAAGAAGGTTCCATGAGGTGCTGAGAAGAATGCCTATTCTTTTGTTTTGGGGTGTTCTGTAGATAGCTGTTAAGTCCGTTTGCTTCATAACTTCTATTAGTTTCTGTGTCTCTGTTTAGTTTCTGTTTCAATGAACTGTTCATTGGTGAAAGTGGGATGTTGGAATCTCCCTCTAACATTGTGTGGAGTTTCAATGTGTTTTTTGGTCTTTTGTAAAGTTTCTTTTACAAAAGTGAGTGCCCTTGCATAGATTTTGAGGATTGAGATTTCCTCTTGGTTGATTTTTCCTTTGATGAAAATAAAGTGTCCTTCTTCATCTTGCTTGATAACTTTTGGTTGATAGTCTATTTTATTGAGTATTAAAATAGCAACTTTAGCTTGTTTCTTGGAACCATTCACTTGGAAAATTTTTCCAGCCTTTTACTATGAGGAAGTGTCTATCCTTGTCACAGAGGTGTGTTTCTTGTATGCAGCCAAGTGCTGGATCCTGTTTATGTATCCAGTCTGTTAGCTTGTGTCATTTCAGTGGGGAATTGAGTCCACTGATGTTGAGAGATATTAAAGACAGATGATTGTTAGTTCCTGTTATTTTTGTTGCAGGGGGTGGTATATTGTGTGTATGATTCTCTTCTTTTGGGTTTGTTAGCAGCTCTTTAGTTTCTTGTGTTTTCTTGGCTGTAGTTACCCCTCTTTGTGTTGAAGTTTTCTTTCTAGAGTCCTCTGTAGGGCTGGCTTGGTAGAAAGATATTGTATAAATTTGGTTTTGTCATGGAATATCTTGGTTTCTCCATCTATGGTGATTGAAAGTTTGCTGGGTATAGTATGCTGGGCTGGCATTTGTGTTCATTTAGGGTCTGGATGATATTTTTCCAGGATTTTATGGCTTTTAACGTCTCTGCTGAATCATCTGTTGTGCCATCATGTGTTATTTGACTTATTTCCCTTGCAGATTTTAATATTTTTTCTTTGTTCTGTGCATTCAGTGTTTTACTATGTGATTACTTCTTTTCTGGTCCACTCTATTTGTTGTTCTATAGGCTTCTTGTACATTTATAACCATCCCTTTCTTTAAGTTAAGGAAGTTTTCTTCTATGATTTTGTTGAAGATGGGTTTTTGATCCTTTGAGCTGGGATTCTTCACTCTCTTTTATTACTATTATTCTTAGGTTTGATCTTTACATCATGTCCTGAATTTCCTGGACATTTTGGGTTGGAAGAGGTTTACATTTTGTATTTTCTTTGACTGATGTGTCAATATTTTCTATAGTATTATCTATGCCTGTGATTCTCTCTTCTATCTCTTGTATTCTGTTGGTGATGCTTGCATCTGTAGCTTCTGATCTCTTTCCTAAGTTGTGCATCTCCAGGGTTGCTTCCCTCTGTGTTCTCTTTATTGTTTCTATTTCCATTTTAGTCTTTGGACCATTTTGTTGAATTTCTTTACCAGTTTGATTGCTGTTTCCTATATTTCAAGGGATTTATTTGTTTTTTCTTTTAGGGCTTCTACCTGTTTGCCCGTGTTTTCCTGTATTTCTTTAAAAGAGTCTTTATATCCTTCTTAAAGGCCTCTATCATCTTTATGAGATGGGATTTTAGGTCATTATTTTGCTTTTTATGTGTGTTAGGGTAGACAGAACTTGCTGTATTGGGAGAACTGGGTTCTGATGGGACCAAATTGAATTGGGTTCTGTTGATTATAATCTTGCTCTTGCCTCTGGCCATCTTATTCTCTCAAGTGTTAACTGGCCTGGGTGTTTCTGACTGAAACTGGCCTCCTTGGAGGCAGAAGAGCTTTGTGACCTGAGTTAGAACTGGTCTCCTTGCAGGTAAGCATAGTTGTCTCTTATTAATGTGGGCCTCTTGTGTTTCTGGTTAGAGTAAGTCTTCTGTGTCCCTGGTTACTGAGGACTTCCTGTGCCTTTGGTTACTGTAGACATCTTGGGAGGCTCATGGATAGCAGTATTTGACCAGGTATAGGATGGGGCAGTGATCTGAGTGCTTTAAATTCATAGACAGAGTAATTAAGCCGGGCGGTGGTGGCGCATTCCTTTAATCCCAGCACTTGGGAGGCAGAGGCAGGGGGATTTCTGAGTTCGAGGACAACCTGGTCTTCAGAGCTACACAGAGAAACCCTGTCTCAAAAAAAAAAAAAAACAAAAAAAAACAGAAAAATAGATGAACAGACGGAGTACTTAAAAACTGAGAAAGATTTATTTCTTGGAGATCAGAGCGTAGCACAGCCTAAGAACATTACACTTATAAGACAGAGGTCTTATTGCTGTTATTGTGTCTGGACCTGGCAGAGGACTGAGCAGACCATCATGTGATAATTGTATTTTATATAATTTCCCTTATTATCTCACTCTCCTCTTTAAGAAAATTTATTTTTGTTATGCTTAAAATGCCTAGAAAAACAGTTTCAAAGCCACATACTGAGCTCACCGAACATGAAATCTCTGTTTCCTAAGCTTATATTTCTGAACAGTATCTCTTCTAACTTCTTATAACTCTTTATCTATGGTTCTCCACATGTCCAGACTGTAAGATATGTGATTTTAAGGAACATGCTTGCTTTGTTTATCTTTAAAGACTAATATGGAATTGGCTTCTATTCATTCGATGATAAAGTGAAAAGAAGAACAATTCATAATCCCCTTTAAAGTTCAAATAGATTTACATTTCTTTTGGAAAAGGATATGATTTAAAAATTTTTAAATCACATTTGACACTGAGAGTTTGTTTTTTTTCCTCATAAAGCAAAATAATCATTATAAGTTTTCTATTTTTCTTATTAAATTATTGCCTGGTTTTAATAGCTTCTGAAGACTGTGCTTGATAAAAAGAGCTGTTGATGGATTCTCTTTTTTTTTTTTTTTTTTTTTTTTTTTTTT
>NW_022196912.1:77910161-77976012 GCF_008632895.1 Mastomys coucha | reverse complement strand
GGCCTTGAACTCAGAAATCCGCCTGCCTCTGCCTCCCAATTGCTGGGATTAAAGGCGCGTGTCATCACCACCCAGCTGTTGATGGATTATTTAATCTATAGTTTGTCTCTCTAAATGCAGGAATATAATGAAGAAACATTATGTGTAGCATTTTCTAGATGTCATTGCCTAGAATTATTTGTCACTTCTTCTGATTCTGTGTGGAGGAAAGGCCATTCAGAACCTGTAAAGGTGGCACATTACATAATGAAAATGAAAAAGTAACAGCTTTTCAAGAGCTATGTTTGTTGAACCTAAATGCAAAATTGTAACGAAGATTACTAAGAGAGAGCTAGAAGATATTTTAAGTCCGGTGCTCTCTCTTTCATTTGTTTCTCCTCCAGTTCTGTGTTTTAATTAAAAGAGTAAATTGAAACAGCCTGAATCTTTTAACACCAATGTTCTCAAGGGATGTTACACAGCCAATTGGGTTAAGAATCAGGCATCTGAAGCATAATTTTCAGCCAAGTAGTCAATGACTAGCACTCTGATTCTGGATAAATCTCATCATCCCTTGGTAACAATTTCAGTGCTGGCAAAGTGTGATGGCAAGTTTATCAGCTCACACTCCACTCAGGAGGAATAAAGTGTCTCCAAGGCAACATCCATGGTGAAGGGTTACTGTACCCACTCCAGATTCGAGGCTGTTGAGGGAAAAAAGTGGAGAGATCCTGATTGTCTTCAGTCTTGATGCAAGAAGTTTATTAATATTTAAATGTATGAAAATATTAAATAATTATGAATAGTAACCACAGCATATCTACTATAAAGATCAAACTCATTTTTGATGGGGAATTGCAGAAAATTTTGAATCTTAACAATTTTTAAAGTCTCATTGACATTTTAATTTAAAATTACTGATCCTGGTGTAAGAACTTTGAGAGATTTATAACTGTAGAAAACAATGTGACTCAGAATATAACATTAGATTGTTGCTTTAGAAAGCCATGGCCTTTATAAAATTGAGTTATGAATACAGTTTTCTTTAATATGCTCAAGGGTATAAAACAAAGGGAAACAAACAAATCAAAAGAAAATACTGTCAAATTTTTTAAAAAAGAAAATCTGATACATAAAATAACAAAGCTTTTTTTCTAGTTTATTGTTATATTAGAGTTACTCACAATACCTTACCAGCTGGAATTTATATCTTCAAGTTTTCCTTTACATATTTTCTCCCATTAGTATATTCATGGAGTGATTTCACTTGAACAAAAAATTTCTATCATTCAAATTCACATTACTGATAGTAAACAAGTCAAACGGCATATTTTCTTCTCTAATCTGTAGTCGTGGTTCCCAAACTTGAGACATGATTATACTATGAAAGTATTAACCTCATCAATGGGTTAATAAACAATAAATGAACTCCTAGCTGAATAAACTACTAGGAAGTGGTATCTTGTTAGAAGTGGTTCATTGTAAGCTTGTCTTAGAGAGAAATACACTTTTTATTTTGACTCATTCACATTCTCTCTCTCTCTGATTTATATGTATTTTTGTGTTTGTGTGTATGTGTGTGTGTGTGTGTGTGTGCATGTTTATGTGTTCCAGCCAAGTGATATTGTCTTTATCCAAACTAAACTGCTGAAGGAGCACCTTGTGCAATGAACCTACCAAATGTGAAGTAAAGTGAGATAAATATATACACATATATGAATATATTTTATGTTGATATAGATGGAAAGAGAGAAGGAGCAAGCGAGTGAGTCAGAGAGAGAGACAGATAGATCTAACTCACTACAGAATGATATACAATGGCATTGTCCTTCCATGCTATAAAACTTTTAAAATTATAAATCAAAATAAACTTTTCCTAACTTAGATAATTGCTTGGAGTATTTTGTCCTAACAAGTAGTAGCAGACTAAATAATTAATTATTTTCTGATGCTTAATAAATATCATTTTTATGCTATTGTTTTAATAGGAGATAAAACTTAAACAGAAGAGAAATATAGTGACTACATGTAGACCTCAATATCCTTAAAATGTCACATTATATCTGTCCTTAATAGCTCAAGCATGGAAGAGATCTTTAATCAAATTAACATTAAGGAAATACCAACAGGGTTAAAACCAAAGTGCTTGGTCAATGGGTGACATCAAAGAGAAGAAGAGGAGGAAGAAGTGGAGGGGGAAGAGGAGGAGAAAGAGAGGAAGGAGAAGAAGGAGAAGGAGGAGAAGGAGAAGGAGGAGAAGGAGAAGGAGAAGGAGAAGGAGAAGGAGAAAAAAAATGTATGCCTGAGAAAGGACAGAATGTAAACAAGTGATATTGAGGTGATATAGAGTGGGAGTAGTATGCCCAATTTTTATGTAGACTATATATTTAAGATCCCTAAAACTCCAAAATCTGTAACTGAAAACTCTAACTCTCAGTTTGAAAGTAATGGCATTGTGGAATTTGTTATAGAGCTAAATTTATATGCATTCATAACAGGATGTCCACAAGATGTGACTTATATAGTAATACATATAATACATGTACACTGTCCATCAATATGGAGATGAAATAGACTGAATATCATAAATTTTAAGTATGCTGAATTATTATACTATAAATATAAATTTCTAAAATTATAATGACAGTTAAAATTATATAGTTGTGGGTTTGTTTTATGTTGAGAGATGGCTGAGCAATTAAGCACACTCACTGCTTTTGTAGAGAATCCTGGTTCAGTATCCAGTACCCACATGATGACTAACTACTACCCATAGTATAGTATCAGGCATATGAATGAATATTGAGAACATTATTTGCATGTAGCAAAGCATGGCAGTAGAAAGTTCTTCTGTAATATGCATGACCCCACTAGTCCTTAATAGTTAGGTAGGTTTCCAATACCCCACATGATTTCCCTCCTGCAGATCTGACCTATGTCCAACCTGACAGCTGTTAGTCACTGTCAAGGTAATCAGTGTCACTACTGTACTTTAGTGGTATTTTGCTGTGCTATCCATTGAGTGATACCATGACAATGTTGAGAAATTATTAATGAGTTTAACTATGTGGCATGACAAAAAATCAACTTATAAAGTTAAATAGCCCTATACGATAACAGCAAGCAAGGTTAAATATCCAAAAATAAACTTCACTAAGGAAGAAAATCCTGAAGAACATAAACTTTAAATCTCTGAAGAAGACACTGAGAAACACATAAGAAAATGAAAATATTTCCCATGATCACCTTCTCTTTGCCCTTGAATCATAAGAATCTCAGCCATTAGTTGACCCTTATCTTGTTCTTAGGTCTACGTAGCCTCTACAATCCTGAGCCAAATACATGCTTAATATATGTAAATTAGTCAGTCTACAATAACAGTGAACTATGATGCTATAAGGAATATTTACTCCATTTTATAAGCCTTAATATATATTTTTATAGTTTTATAACAGGTATTTAAACTCTCACCAGAGAGAGACAGGTCTGCTGAGGGCATCTTTATGTCTACTGCTGTTTGGCAGATTGTCCACTTTCATCACAGGCTCTTTTTTTGGTTTCCTTAGATACTACACTAAAAACCACACTGTTTCTAAGCCACAAGTTCAGAAAAATCACTTGAATTTTCATGCTATGAATCACTAAATTTCCATGGGATATTATTTACCACAGACTATTATCAGTTTCAATTTTCCAATTTTCTTACATTCACTTGAAAACAAGTATTGAAGACTACAAAATGATGTCACTATTTTCATATTATACTACACAAAACTTCTTTCCCTATATCCTTAATAGGCTTATACAAAATTATTGTTCTTAAAGCATTAAAGAAATTTTATTCTCACATAATTCTTGAATGCAGATTATCTTATCCTCTTCAATATTAATGTGGGAAGCAATTAGAGATTAAAGATTTGCCCAGGGCCTATAGAAAGTCATGGAAACAGCATTCTCACAGAGAAGTACTGATATCAAAGACTTCCAGCTTAAACACTGCAGTGCTTTAAAACTCACTATTGTAGAAAATAAACATTAATTTTACTACAAATTTTATGTATGAAACCACATAGGAAGAAAATTGATTAGTTAGATATTTATTTTCAAAATGTTTACATTGATTCTATTGGCATTTTGCCATCACTGATTAAAAATATTTTTCTCTCTTACATGTATGCTTAAGCACTTTGTGTTCTGTTTATCTTACTAATTATGTAAATTGAAGGTTATGAAAAGAATATCAAAACAGCAGCACCTATGAAGAAATATTCTGCCCTTGGTAATTTCCCTCTTTGAAAAATGGCAAGCTCACATTATGTTTAAGATACATTCATCATTGGAACTGGAGATATGAGGTGGAAGTTAAAGGAATGTGTACTTACTAAAATGTACTCTTCTCATTAAAGTTTTAGCAAATAATGCAATGCATATTTATCAGTGATGTAAAGTTATTCTATGAGGTACAATTAAATCTATGTTACTTCTTACATTTTTTGATATTATCATATCAAACATCATTTTTCTACCTTTTCCACTCTCTGAACTCTCCAAAATTTCTCTCCATAATTTCTTTAGGAATTATGGCCTCCATTTCCTTAAATGTTGTTAAATGCATATACATCTACTCATAATATCATGAGAAAATACATTCAATAATATATGTACTTAGAGATACTTAGCATCAAAGAAGTGCATGCAGCCAGCATTTTAAATTATATCTAAATTTTTAACAATATAAGGGCATGTAATATGCTTTCAGCGATTCACAAAGTACTATTAAATTCATTTAGAAAATAATATACACACAAAAAAGAATGCATTAAATATCTATTATATTGTGATAGATATAATATAAATATTTGATTTTTTATTTATTTTTATGCTAATTCCATGGTAATATTTAATATATTTATAAAAGAAATCCCAGTGTACCATTTAGTGATGTCTCCTAAGAGTTCATTTGGGAATTTGATGTTAGGCATTATAAAGTACAGTTAAATAGAAATACTTTATTTTTTTTTCAAAATCCACATTCTTTTTTTTGTTTTGTTTTTTTGTTTTTTGTTCTTTGTTTATTAGATATTTTCTTTATTTACATGTCATATCATTTCTCCTTTCCCAGTTTCCCCTCCAAAACAACAACAACAACAACAACAGCAAGAGCAAACACCTGTTGCCTCCCCTCCTCCCCCTGCTTACCACTCCACCCTCTCCCACTTATTGGTCCTGGCATTCCCCTACACTGGGGCACAGAATCTTCACAAGGCCAAGGGCCTCTCCTCCCATTGATGACCGACTTTGCAATCCTCTACTATACACATGCTGCCAAAACAATCAGTCCCACCATGTGTACTCTTTGGTTGGTAGTTGAGTCCCAGGAAGCTCTGAGGGTACTAGTTAGTTCATATTATTGTTTGTCCTAAGGGGCTGCAAAGCCTTCAGCTCCTTTGGTCCTTTCTCTGACTCCTTCTTTGCGTACCCTGTACTCAGTTCAATGGATGGTTGTGAGTCTCTACTTCTGTATTAGTCTGGTACTGTCAGAGCTTTTCAGGAGACAGCTATATCAGGCTGGATTGTCCTTCCTTCAGTCTCTGCTCCATAGTTAGTCTCCTCAACTCCTTCCATGGGTATTTTGTTCCCTCTTTTAAGAAAGGATGAAATTTCCACATTTTGGTCTTCCTTCTTTTTGAGTTTCTTGTGGTTTGTGGGTTGTTCTTCGTGTTCTTTTGTGGGTAGTGGTTAGTCATTATGTGTGTACTGGATACTGAACCAGGATTCTCTACAAAAGCAGTGAGTGTGCTTAATTGCTCAGCCATCCCTCAACATAAAACAAACCCACAACTATATATTTTTAACTGTCATTATAATTTTAGAAATTTATATTTATAGTATAACAATTCAGTATACTTAAAATTTATAATATTCAGTCTATTTCATCTTCATATTGATGGACAGCTTACATGTATTATATGCATTACTATATCAGTCACATCTTGTGGACATCCTGTTATGAATGCATATAAATTTAGCTCTATAACAAATTCCACAATGCCATTACTTTCAAACTGAGAGTTAGAGTTTTCAGTTACAGATTTTGGAGTTTTAGGGATCTTAAATATATAGTCTACATAAAAATTGGGCATACTACTCCCACTCTATATCACCTCAATATCACTTGTTTACATTCTGTCCTTTCTCAGGCATACATTTATTTCTTCTCCTCCTTCTCCTTCTCTTTTTCCTTCTCCTTCTCCTTCTCCCCCTTCTCCTTCTTTTTCTTCCTCCTCCTCCTCCTCTCCTCTTCCTCCTCCTTCTTGTCTTCCACTTCCTCCTCCTCTTCTTCTCTTTGATGTCACCCATTGACCAAGCACTTTGGTTTTAACCCTGTTGGTATTTCCTTAATGTTAATTTGATTAAAGATCTCTTCCATGCTTGAGCTATTAAGGACAGATCTAATGGGACATTTTAAGGATATTGAGGTCTAAATATAGTTATTATATTTCTCTTCTGTTTAAGTTTTATTCCTGTTAAAACAATAACATAAAAATGATATTTATTAAGCATCAGAAAATAACAAAAGATTTAGTCGGCTACTTCTTGTTACATGTTTTCTATGGTGTCTTCTTCCACTGAGATTCTCTCTTCTATCTCTTGTATTCTGTTGGTGAAGCTTACATCTATGTCTCCTGACTTCTTTCCTAAGATTTCTAACTCCAGAGTTGTCTCTCTTTGTGATTTCTTAATTGTTTCTACTTCCATTTTTAGTTCCTGGATGGTTTTGCTCAATTCCTTCACCTGTTTGTTTGTGTTTTCCTGTAATTCCTTAAGGGATTTTTGTGTTTCCTCTTTAAGGGGTTCTACTTGTTTACTCGTAATCTCCTGTAATTCCTTATGGAATTTTTTTGTTTGTTTGTTTCTTCTTTAAGGGCTTGTACCTCTTTACTTGTGTTCTCCTGTATTTCTTTAAGGGAGTTATTCATGTCCTTCTTAAATTCCTCTAGCATCATCGTGAGATATGATTTTAGATCCAAATCTTGCTTTTCTGGTGTTTTAGGATATCCAGGACTTGCTGTGGTGGGAGTACTAGGTTCTGATAAAGCCAAGTAGTCTTCATTTCTGTTGGTAGTATTCTTCTGTTTGCCTTTCACCATCTGTCGATCTCTGGTGTTAGATGTTCTTGCTGTCTATGACTAGAGCTTGTTCCTCCTGTGGGTCTGTAAGCTGATGTCAGCACTTCTGGGAGATCAGTTCTCCTCTGGTAAATCTTGGGCATAGATGGCCGTGGATCAGTTCTCTGTCCTCAGTTCTGGGGTCAGGGAATAGCATGGAGTGGAGACAGGATCTCCACTTTCCAGAAAGGTGCAGAGAGGGCTGTGGGTCTGTTGTCCCTCCTATGTGTGGTCTGAGGTAGAAAGGACCCTGACCAGGTTGCCCTGCGACTTGTGAGGCCTGTGCCTCCCAGCTGATCCCACCTTAGAAAGTCACCAGAGAGAAAATGGCAGATCTCACCAGAGTCTCTGGGATAAAGCACTCCCTGAAGGCAGGCTCTCTGCTTGCAGGGAAGGGGCAAAGAGGGTTGCAGATCCACCGCTGTAACTTCTAGATGTAGAGGGAGGTTGAGAGGATCCTGTCCCTGCCACCTTGCAACTTGTGAGGCCTGTGCCTCCCGGGTGGTCCTGCCTTAGAAAGTCACTGGAGAGAAAATGGTGGATCTTGCCCTGAATATTTAATTTTTTAATACTCACTGTATTTAATAGAGTTACTATATACATACTAACATTATTATAAAAATTATTATAAAGCTGAATGAAATATCAGAATTTATTCAAATTGACTGAGATATGAGTGCTGACATGACAATAGACTCAAAAATGCACATGTTCAGTGACAAATGTATCAATATGTTATACTTATAAAAAGACCTCAAGTTCAGTGCCACAGAATCAACTAGGTATTCAAATATATTACACTGTTCATGCTATTCAGAATATAATAAACAACAATGAATAATTATTTTTTACTTTTTGTTCTAGTATCGTATTTTCTAAAGATTAACTGATCAATATCTTGGAAATTCTGAGTTTAAGACCACTTAATTTTTGAGTTATTTCCTTTTTTCTTCATTTCTAGCTTATAACAATAGCAATATTGTTTAGATAGTGAAATTTTCATTAAATTATACATATGGGACTTGCACAATAAACTACTGCTCATTATTCACATTTCTCCCATTAAATAATTTAAACTATGATCATAGTTCCTTCATGCTCTTCATTCTTTTAGTGATTATAGGAACTCATTTCACCAAAAATATAAATTTAGATAATTGCATATGAAATTGTTTTACAATATATTAAAATTTTGCTGTGATATGAAACATCCTCAATAGCCCATCATCTATCTATCTCTTTCTTTCTATATACCTATCTACCACCTATCATCTATCTATCTTTTATCTATTTATTTGTTATGTTATTGGGAAGGAATCTTCATGTACAATCTAAACTGGCCTAGATTTCACTAAGTAACGCACTCTGTGAATTTGAGGTCCTCTTCCTTCAGGTTCTCAGATTATGCAGGATAGGACCACTTGTCATTTCTTACCTACAGAACATATATGACTTTGAAGAAATATGTTCTCAAACATCTTCTCAAATACAGGATGTTTATACAATAAACCATGCCTTCTCTATGTTTCTTTTAATATACTAAGTTTAAAACTGTTTCCTGGATTATTTTTGAAAACAAGGGTTTTTGTTTTCCTTCTGCTTGGTCAAACTCTTTCACTTTAGTTTCTAGTTCTTATTCCTTCTTATTGTTATTTTTGTCCATTTTTAAAAAATTTCTTCTACAGCTATTGATTTTTTAAAGACTTATTGTATTTATTTTATGTACGTAAGTATGCTTTCACTGTCTTCGGACATACCAGAAATGGGCATTGGACCCCATTATAGATGGTTATGAATCATCATGTGGTTGCTGGGAATTGAATGAAGGACCTCTGGAAGAAGCAGTCAGTGGTTTTAACTGCTGAGCCATCTCTCTAGCCCAATTGAATTACTTAATAGAATATACAATACATTTAACTTCAATATAGCATTTATAAAATGAGGTAGAAACTAATATTTTTAGACCTTTACGTGAAAACTCTAAATCTTCACAGAGTTTGATATTTACTGGTGTCTTTTCCTTTTATCAATAATCTCACTAATACTTCGAAATCAAGCTCCCAGTTTTCTTATTACATATTTCATCTTCACGTTTTTAGATTTCTAGATGACTAATAAATAGTTATGTTCATTTTCCACAGTGTTGACCTCATAGCAGAAAATAGATCTTCAGCTGAGCATCCTATATTTCCCTGGCATATATGTCAAATAATGAAATTAAATGATAGCTAAAGGCAACACATGGCAAGATCGGTCCCCTAAAAATCTACTTGCATACAAGATTTTTCTCTCTCCTATCTGTGGGCAGTGTTTAAACATGTATAAAATGGCTGTAGGAGCCAATTCTTCAAAATAACAGATTTCTAATATCCTGTACTTGGAAATAATCAGACAAATTCAGGCTTTATCATCCCTACCATTATATAAACTCACAAATACAGAAAAATACAAAATTGTTTGTATTGATATGAGTATTTCAAAGGTCAATATTCAATGATCACTTAAACTCTATGGATTTTCTTTCTCTTTAAATTGATGTAATGTAATATAATGTATATATTAGCTAAATATTCTGTCTAAATATCCTTGTCATATCTGTTGGTTTTTATTCATGTATACAATAAACACAGCATGAACAACAAAGTTAAAATAAATAGAGCAAAGACAGAAAATATTAGGAGTGTATTGAAAACTCTAAAACTTAAAGGTTATTTTTTCTTCAAATCTCAATAAAAATTAAACTTCCTGAAAAGATATCAAAAAGTGCAGATTTCCTACAGTCATCTTCTTTAATAGAAGTCAAATTTGATTTTTAAAATGAGATAATTCAAATGTCTTAGAATTCAGATTGGATAGTATGATAATTAGTTTTTGGCAGTTATTTGATATCCTGAGACCACTGTGGGTCTGTTTATTTTTTATTTGTTTGCTTGTTTTGTTTTTTTCTTTTCTTTCTTTCTTTCTTTTTTATGTATCATGGTCTCCAATTTGTGGATTTATTTTTAATTAATTAAGTAAGTAATTGTGTGATGTTTTATTTCTCTATGTTTTCTTGTATTTTTGTATATTTATTTATTTGTTTTGATTTGCCTCTTTGTTTTTAATTTGCCTTTGTTTTCTAAAGTGTGAGAAAAAGATACACATTCTAGAGTTGGGTATATGGGTGGGTGGGAAGAATCTGGGAAGAGATGGAGGTGGTAAAATCAGAATACATTGTATACCAAAATAGAGTAAAGCAGCTCAAATCAGCTTTAGCCTTATCAGGCCAAAAACTATAATTAAATTAAATTTTTAAAAAATTCTACTTTTTATAAGCTTGATCAATTATGTTTCAAACTTTCCTAATGATGTACTAATTGAAAAAGTTATGAACAACTTAAAATTTTTCTTTATGAAATTTTATGATATTTTAAAGTACTTTAGTTGTTTAATTTAATATTTTTATGACTCAAAAATTATAGATCAAATGTTATATATTATTTATGATAATTTTATGAATACCATGAAGAATCATGATTATGTAATTTATATCTAACTTATTATACTTATAAAATAGTAAAGCCTCTATAGCCTATACTTATATCATACTTATTAAAAGTAATTCAACATTAAAAGATAGCTTGTTCAATATTCTCTAGAGAGTGTAATGAATTTAGGCTTCAAAATTTCTCTCCTATTAAAATATAATTGGGTGATATATTTTATTGTAGTTACTCTTAAGCATCCCTAAAAATATATTTTAGATTCATATAAACTTCTATATTAATGTTAATATTAATTTTCTGCAAAACCTAAAAGTCTTTTTCTGTAAACAAATTTATATTAATTCAATTTATATAATGTTATACACACAAAATATATTCATCATTTTATTGTCTACTGCAGACTCTTGAAAGCTTTAAAAAAACAGAAATGCAATATTTTGGACCTAATAATGCATTCGTTGAAAATACAGACTTGGGTTCTTGATAAATGTCTTAAGTATTAAGTAACTTGTGTTTGGATTGATTTGAAAGTTCTATAAGATGTTTCTAAACTCCTTATTAAATCCAATCAAGGCTGATTTAGATAGATTGATAAAAGAAATATAATAAAGACCAGTGTTATAACAGAAATGATAGTTCTAAAATGTTAACACATTTGTGTTTTATTAGGATTAGTTTTCTCACCGGGCGGTGGTGGCGCACGCCTTTAATCCCAGCACTTGGGAGGCAGAGGCAGGCGGACTTCTGATTTCGAGGCCAGCCTGGTCTACAAGAGTGAGTTCCAGGACAGCCAAGGCGACACAGAGAAACCGTGTCTCAAAGGAAAAAAAAAAGGATTAATTTTCTCTTCTATAGTTTTCCAATTCAGTAACTATTAAAATTAAAGGTTAAGACTTTTAAGTTTTATATTTCAATCTAAACTGATTTAATAGGCTGTAATGATTAAAACTTCAACTTATCCTGTGTTTGCTCACAGGAAGATAACTAATAATTTGAACTAATATTTCTAAAACAAACAAATATATATATATATACATATATATTGTATATGTGTATATATACATGTATATATAGTGTAAGTTTGATGCATAATCTGTAAGAGTAACAAATTTGTTCAATATTTTTTTAAAATTTTTTGATTCTGCTTTTTTAGTTTATCTAAAGCTAAATTCTTTGTCATGCAGCTTATTAGCATGGCATAGACTATTTAAGTAAAAATAAAAATTATCACAAAAAAGATAATATCCCCTGGGACTTCTGGTTACTCTCTGCCATAAACATTTCAGCAATAAAAATAAAGGATTTACTATTCTGAGTATTAACTAGTGGCACTGTATAGAAATATTGTAGTTTGAATGAGAATATTTTCCAAAGTTCATATATTTGAATACTTAATTACTTTTACAGTTACATTATTTGCAAAGGAATAGAAAGATTAGGACTATGGCTTTGTTGGAGTACCTGTTTGCTTATTGGTGATGGTGTGTTAATTAGGGTGGGATTTGAGGTTTCTGAAGTCCACACTATGCCTAGTAACTTTCTTTCTCTCTACAAGGATCAGGATATAAGCCTTAGCCATTCCTCCAGTACCTGTCTGTATACTGCCATACTTTCCCCACCCATGATGATACTGGACCATAAACAAACTCCCAATTAAATACTTTCTCTCATACAAGTTTTCTTTGTCTTGATATCTCTTCAAAGGAAGAGAAGGAGAAGAGAAAAGGAGAGAAGAGAAGAGAAGAGAGAGAAAATACAGAAATTGGTACCAAGACTAAGATAATACTGTGACAGGCCTGACTACATTGTTAATAGAATATGGTTTTTGGGACTTTGGACTAGAAAAGATGTTGGACACTGTAAGTTGAGGTTAATGATGAATCTTATTAAGAGCATTAAAGATAATTATAAGGGCTCTGGCTCAAGAAGTTTAAGAGGGAAAGAACTTTATGAACTGGTCTAGAAATAATTTTTTTGATATTTTGACAAAGAATGTGTCCTAAAAATTCTTCCTGAGATCAATTTTAAGAGTTTTAGATCAATTGCATTGGCAGATATTTCAAAGACAGCATAGCATTTATTATGTCCTATGGTTATTAGTAATCACTCTTAGGCAGATGTGTAAGCTGAATAAAGAAAAATATAAAATGTACAGTGTGAGTAGAAAAATAGCAAGTTTTCCCTCCCTCCTCTCCTCCCAGTCCTACCCTTCCCATCCCCATCCCCCTACCTAGTCATCTTTCCCTTATCCTTAGAAAAGTGAGGCTTCCCATGGGTATCAACAAGCCCTGGCATATCAAGTTGCCATAAGACACCTTCATCTACTGAGGCTAGACAAGGCAGTCAAAGTTAGGGCAAATAGATGCAAATACAGGAAACAGAGTCAGAGACAGCCCCTTTTCCTACTGTTAGGGAGAACATGCATGAAAACCCACCCTCAGGGTTATTACATACAAAGAGTCTAGGTCCATCCCAAGCATATTCTATGGCTGGCAGTTGAGCATCTATGATCCACTATGGGCTCAGGTTAGTTGATTTTGTAGATTTTCTTGTGGTGTCCTTAATCACTCTGGCTGCCTCAATTCTTCTGTGGGTCTGTGTATCAGTTTCCATCAGTTGATTGGTGAAGCCTCTCTGAAGACAGTTATGATAGACGCCTACAGCAAATATACTTAAATATAATTAATAGTCTCAGGGGCAGACTCCCTCTCATGGCATGGGTCTCATGATGGGTCAGTCATTGGTTGCTTTTTCCCTCAAACTCTGTTCCATGTTTTACCACTGCATATCTTGTATGCAGGACAAATTGTGCATCTAAGGCTTTGTGGCTGCTTGGTGTTCCTATCACTACATTTGAAGTCTTATCTGGTGACTGGAAATGACAAGTTCAGGTTCCAGAGAGTTTCCATAGATTTATATTTCTAGGTAAACACAGAGATGTCCACATCTAGTTGTCTCTCCTCCCAGTATTTCTACCTCTATTTTGCCTGTACTTCCCTCCCATACCCATTCAGCCCCTCCTGAGCCAGTATGCTCCCTCCATCGATCACTAATGTTCAATCTATTTCCTTTGTTCAATAAGATTCAAGTCCCTTGAGCCCACCTTAAAATAGAAAAAAGATAAACACTGCCAAATTCATCTTATTAAGCCACAGATACACAAATACATAAACCCGAAAAAAAAAAAACTCAAGCAAGAAAGAGAATTTCATACCAGTCTCCCTTGTGAAACTTGATGCAAAAAGACTCAATAAAATTCTTGCAAACCAAATCCATTAACACATCAAAAACACATCTGCTATCATTAACTTGCTGTCATCTCAAGATATAAGGATATTCAATGTAAGAAAATTTGTCAATGTAATCCACCATACAAACAAACTAAAAGGGAGAACCCACATGTTCATCTCATCATAGAGAAAAGGCATATGACAAAATTTAACACCCTTCCATGATAAATATCTTGGAGAAATCAGGGGTACAAGGTACACACCTAAACATAATAAAAGCAAAATGCAGAATCTCTATAGCCAACATCAAGTTAAATGGAAAGAAACTTAAAACAATTCCAGTAAAATCAAGGAAATGACAAGACTATCCATTCTCTTTGTATCTGTTCAATATAACACTTGAAGTTTCAGCTAGAATAATAAGACTATATAGAGAGAGTATACATCAAATTTAAAAGGAAGAAGTCAAAGTATCAGTATTTTCAGATGATATGATAGTATACCTAAATGACCCCAAAATTCTACCAGACAACACCTACAGCTGATAAATACCTTCACCAAGGTGACTGGATACAATATGACTCAAAACAATCAGTAGCCCTTCTATATAAAAATGATAAAGGGATTGAGAATGAAATTAGGGAAATAAAACCCTTTACAATATCCACAAACAATACATCTTGGTGTAACTCTACTCAGGTAAGTGAAAGACCTGTATGAGATGAACTTGAAATCTTTGAAGAAAGCAGTTGAAGAAGATATCAGGAGACAGAAAGGTCTGCTATGATCATGGATTCTTAAGGTTAACATACTAAAAAAAGGCCATACTACCCAAAGCAATCTACAGGTTTAACAAAATTCTAACACAATTCTATACAGACCTTGAAATAATAGTACTCAACTTCATATAGATAAAGAAATTATCAAGGAGCTTGAAACAATTCTGTACAATAAAAGAACTTCTGGGGTATCACCATTTCTGATTTCAAGCTGTATTATACAGAAGTAGTAAAAAACAACAACAACAACAAAAATCAAAACCAAAACCAAAAACCAAAACCAAACAAACAAAAAACTCAAAACACATGGTACTAGCAAGACAGAAAACTGTGTCAGTGAAATCAACGTGAAGACACAGAAGAAAATCCACACAAATATGGACACATGATTTTGGCAAAGAAGCCAAAATTATACAAGGAAAAAAGGAAGCATCTTTAAGGAATGGTGCTAATCTAACTAAATGGCTACATGTAAAATGATACAAATACCCTGGACAAAACTCAAATCTAAGTGCATAAAATATTTCAATATAAAACTGAATTCACTAAATCTGGTAGAAGAGAAAGTGGGGAATAGTCTTGAACACATTGGCACAGGAGACAGCTTCCTGAACAGAACACTAAAATCTCAGGCACTAAGATGATTGATCAATAAATTGGACCTCATGAAATTGCAATGCTTCTGTAAAGCCAAAGGAAATGCCAAAGGGTCAAAATGGAAGCCAACAAAATGGAAAAATATTTCACCAACCCCACATCTGACAGAGGGCTAATATCAAAAATATATAAAGCACTTAAAAAACTAGATATTGATAAACCAAATAACCCTATTAAAAATGGCATACATATAAAAAGATATCATAAAAATGACAAACAGATAATTTTTGATAGAGAAATCTCTAATGGCTAAAAAGAACTTTAAAAAATGTTCAATATCCTTAGTCATCGTTGCAATGCAAATTGAAATGACTCTGAGATTCTATCTATCAAAATTGCTAAGATCAAAAACTCAAGTAACAGCTCCTGACTGATGTGAAGTCAGGGGAATACTCCTACATTGCTGGTTAGAGTGCAAACTTGTTTGACCACTTTGATAACAATTTGGTGGTTTCTCAGATAATTAAGAATAGATCTACTCCAAGATCCAGGTATACCACCCAAAAGATGCTCCACCATACCACAAGAACACTTAGACAACCATGTTAATAGCAGCTTTATTCATAATAGATAATAACCAGAAACAAGCTAGATATCCCTCAACTTAAAAATAGATGAAGAATATGTGATATATTTACACAATGGAGTATTTCTCAGCCAATAGAAAAGAGATTGTATAATGAAATTTGCAGGCAAATAGAATTACATGGGTGGAACTAAACAATATCATTCAAAATAAAGTAACCTAGACCCAGAAAGATAAACATGGTGTGTACTTACTTGTAAGTGAATAATAGTCATAAAGTAAAACATAACTGGGCTACAAACGACAGACCCAAAGAAGCTAAAAGCCCAAAAATCAAAGACCCAAATATAGATACTTAAATCCCACTTAGAAGGAAGAACAAAATATTAAAAGGAGGCAGAGAGAAGGAGGAACCTGGGTGGGAGAGGGGAGGGTGAACAGATATGGGGGATCAGGATCAAGTATGGGAAGAGACAGGAAAGAAACCCAGAGGGGTAGGAGGATAATGATTGGATAAATACAGTGGTGGGGAGGGGGGGCGCGGTGTAGGGGGTGGGGAGAGCTCTAAAACGTCTCAGAGTCCTGGGATATGAGATGCTCCTGGGGCCAATAGGGATGATCTTAACACAAATGCCCAACATTTGGTGGATGAAACCACCTCCAGTAGATAGACATGGTAGCCAGTTGAGGCATGGGGATACTCACTTATCACAAACTTTTTGATGCAGAATTATTATTGTCTAAATGGAATGCAGGGACTATAATGCATCAGAGCCTGAAGGAAAGCCCAGCCAGTGAAGAGCCCAACTTGGATCCATCTGATATACAGGCACTAAACCCTAACACTATTACTGATGTTATGCTTGCAGACATGAAACTAGCATGTCTGTCCTCTAAGAGTCTCTACCAGCTGCTGGCTGAGACAGATGCAGATACATATATCAGACCACTGAACTGAGATAGAGGACACCTATGGAAGAGTTAGGGGAAGAATTAAAGGAGCTGAATGGTATTGACATCCCATAGGAATAGTAAACAATAGTAAAAGTATCAACAAATCTGGAATCCTCAGATTCCCAGAGACTAAATCACCAACCAGTGGGCATACATGGGCTAGTTGGTAGTTACCAGCACATACATAATAGAGGACTGCCTTGTCTGGCCTCAGTGATAGAGGATGAGCTTAATCTCATAGACATCTGTTCCCACAAGAAATAAGGATGCTGGCAGGGATGAGGTGGGCATGGGTGACTGGATTGGTGGAGCATTCTCTCAGAAGCAATGGGAAGGGGGAAGGTGTGAAGAACACAGGGTGGGGGCCTGGGAAGGGTGTTAACCTTTGGAATGTAAATAAGTGAAATAATTTTAAAAAATGAAAACGAAAAAAAATGTGCACATCTTCAGAGGGAAATTTTATCTCGGCTGTTATAGTGTTCATGTGAATTTTCTTTTTCAAGTAAGCAGAAAGAAATCACAGCTTCTATTCACTATTTGACACCTCAGTCAAACACTAAAATCTGTAAACTATAAAAACAATATCCAAATTATACTCAGGGATCCAGAAGTAATCAGACTAGCTAAGGCACCATAAATTTGTTGAGAAATTAGCAGTTTTAACTAGACTGTAGGTAATGGCCTGGTAGCTTGGCAGTCCAATTAAAAGATTAAGACTGTGTTGAAAATATAAACAAACCACTACAGGGAAAATAAAATCCACAGAATTATTTCAGTCAAATTACTAAACAAAATAACAAGCACCTCTGGAGGACAGCAGTAGGAGAGTAGCATATGTAGTGTTAAATTTTGGCAAAGAATTATAAGGCATGGAAATATAAAGACAGAAAATGATAGCTGGTACACAGGAAATATAAAGTGGATGCAAGAGAATTTGTCCCTTAGGTAACCCATATGGTAGTTTTAAGAGATTGGCTGGCAGTAGAAAGAATTAAAGAATTTCTAAATGGATTAATAGTATAAAATAGAAAGGACATGTCATGAAATTAAAGAAAACAATGAAGCAAAGACACAAAGGGATTGAAATCCTGAATAAAATAGAGAGGAAATATGTGCACCTATTAAAAAACAAGCTATGTCACAGTTAATGGCAGATGGTAACTAGCAATAAAATCAAGAACAATTCAGCAAGATTTATTCTTGATGTTTCTGTCCTTAACTGTACTAGAAGTTATAGTCAAGCTAATTAGAGTTGAAATTGAAATAAAAAGCATCTATATGAAAAAGGAAGAAGTAAATTTACCTCTGTTAGCAACTAAATGAAATACCAAAAATAATAAAGAATCTGTAAGAAAAATATTAAGACAAAAAATTGAGTGACATATAGCGAACAAAATACATATTCAAATTTCAACTCAATTTCATACAAATAAATGGATCAAAGTAGGAAAGTTCATACATAATCATAAGAAAACATGTATAAACAAAGAATGGAAACAGTTTTATATTTAAAACTGTAAGATCTAGGCTTGTAAGGCTTATAAAAGGGTTCAAAGTGTTAATACCACATTACTTATTAATAGGAGTTTGAATGTGTGTGTGTGTGTGTGTGTGTGTGTGTGTGTGTGTACATGTGCTGTGAATGTGAGAAGAGAAAAGTGACAATATAAAACCTATCCACAAGATATCTAGAATTCATATCATAATTTTATTCCTACTAAATAGTAAATTTACATTTCTTTCTCCCCTTAGACTGTGGAATCTACTATCTACTTTATTTCTTTGAATTTTATCCTTTTTAAACTTTATTGAATAGAATCACACAGGATATTTCCATCTTTGATGTCTTAGTGCACTGAGCATGTCTAAAGGACGTGTTTATGTTATGCTGTCAGATAAAATAGATTGCTTTGTCATAGTTAGATAATATGTTATTGTTCATATATCATATATTTTCTACATATAAGTTTAAATCTTCACATCTTGGCTGTTGTGAACATTGCTGCAATTATAATGATGTGCATTTCATTTTGAAATCTTGTATCCATTTAAAAAAGAATACCAGGAAGTACTATTCCTGAAACTTAGTCTAATTTTACTTTTATCTCAAACACTCAAACATG
This sequence comes from Mastomys coucha, assembly GCF_008632895.1. Taxonomy (NCBI): domain Eukaryota; kingdom Metazoa; phylum Chordata; class Mammalia; order Rodentia; family Muridae; genus Mastomys; species Mastomys coucha. The sequence goes on along the minus strand of NW_022196912.1, from coordinate 77,957,110 downwards.
TAAATATAAACACTCACATAGACACACACACACACACACACACACACACTGTATATGCTATTTGCAGTCATATGAAATGGAATCCAGAGCATTGTGCTTAATATATAACCACACAAAATCTGAAATACCTCTAGGTTCTATGTTCTGTTAAGAAACATTTGTTATTACCCCTTTAATGCCAAATATGCAAATTTATATCCCCATAAGCAATATAATTATTCTATTTCTCTACATTTTTATAAAGATTTGATTTGTAATTAATAAAACAGATGGTATTTTGCAGGTTTTTGTTGAATTTCCTGATAGTTTTAATTTTAATACCCAGACCTAAACTGGGGTACACATGAAATAAAATACTGAATTTTTAGGATCTCATTGGAAATATAGCTATTAAGTATTCTTTGCTTTTTCAATATAATATTTATTTGTTTACTATGTATATATTTTGGACAAATACATATTGGCATACAATTTATTTTTGACTTTCTAAAAATAAAATGCAGAAGATCACAAAACACAAGGAAACAGAAAAGTAGGATAGAGACTTGTTGAGAAATGACTCAGAGAAAGTCAAATAGACTGAGAAGATGATGCTTATAATTATTACTGTTTATGCATATATAAAACAAATATGTATCTATTATATATACTTATATAATACAAGAGTAAATAAAAGTAAAATTCTAGAACTTTTAGCCTAAAAGAATGAATAGGATTTATTCTTAGAGGTAGATGCATTCATTAGATTTTTATGGTTGTAATGAAATATCATGCCCAAAAGTAATTTCGAGTATAAAGGGTCTATTTGTCTCAAATGTTACAGTCATCATCAATGGAAGCCAAGGAAGGAACTCATGGCAAAAACCTGATGGTAGGTACTGAATCAAACCATGGAGGAATTTTGCTTAAAAGCCAGATCCCCCCAAGGGTTTGCTGAGTTTGCTTTCTTATACACCTCAGGACAACTTGTCCACTGTGACCTGGGTCCTCTCACATCAATTATCAACCAAGAATATTCTACTTACTTGTCTATAGGAAAGCTTATGGAAGAATTTTCTCATTGAGTTTCTTCCTACAAGTTTGTATCAAGATGACCAAAACACTAGGATAATTGACAGCTTGTCAGTCTGCAACCAAAACAGTAGGAAAATATTATATTCCATCTATTGACCTGTTCTCAATGTACTACAAGGTGCTCTGTACACTCTCAGAAAAGGAAAGTAACACCAACCCAGCAGTAAACCCTTCTCTCTGCAGTAGTGACCTGCCTGCAGGATATCCTGGTACAATAGTAGCACAAAAAATTATAGGAGTAACCAGTGACTAGTTGACTGGAATTAAATCTCACTCTCTAAGATCAAACTCCTGCTCAACACTGATTGGGTGACAAACTATGACTAGGTAGATCACAGACCTAGGGGAGAACCAAAGACTACAGGCCTGCCAAATGAACATGTCCCTAAAATAACTCCTGATAATATTCTGCTCAGCCATCATCAGAGATGCTTCTTCCCAAAGCAGATGGAACTGAGTGCAAAGACCTTTAAATGGAAAATATGCAGAGAGTGAAAGAACTGGGGATAGTCTGTCCTAAATAGTATGTCTCTTTCAAATCCCTTCCCTCAGTGCTCAGGAAACTATGTGAAAAAAGAGGCAGAAAAAATTGCAAAGCCAACAAAGATGGAAGACACAAAGGAATAGGCTCTTCTAGACACAATAGAACTGGTTCATACTACTGTGACATTGACTACACAGGTCTAAGCGAGACAGGGTCCCAGCAGTGAAAACAGAAGTAGACAAAGCCCCCATCACTAAGGGAGAAAGGAATCTTTCCTCAACAGATTCTCATTGGGTGTACAAATCACATTTAAGAGCAGACCCAGTGAATAGCAGTAGAGAGAAAATAGAAAATGGTCTTCTCAACAGCAACTCAATGGTATTTTTAGAGTACTTTTGTAACATAAGTGCTTTGTGTGGGCATTTATTTTTAATCTCAGAGTTCTTTTGCTTGTTATGATTTCTAATGTTTTTAATGTTTTTAATGTTTTTTGTTTTTGTTGTTGGTTGGTTGATTATTTTGTGTGTGTCTACTTTTTACTTGGCTCTTTTTCTGTTGTTTCATCTTTTTCTTATTCTTTTTTTTTCTTTTTGTTTTCTAATGAAAGAGAAAAACAAATAATGTGGATTTGGGTGGGTGAGGACTGGAGAAAGTCTGGAAGGGGTTGGTAAAGAGGACACTGTGATATGAGCAAACTGTAAGAAAATTATGTGTTCAATTAAGAAAGAAATAAGGAAGGAAGGAAAGACAGAAAGAAAGAAAGAAAGAAAGAAAGAAAGAAAGAAAGAAAGAAAGAAAGAGAGAGGGAGAGAGAGAGAGGAGGGGGAAAGAGAGAGACAGAGAGTGAAAGTAGAAGGGGGAGGAAAAAGGAGGAAGGGAAAATACTAAGGACTCAGTTTTAGAGAATATCATTCAGATTAAACTAAAGGCTTCCTATTGAATCTTATTTATAGTCCAGGATAGACTATAAATGATAGATGTATATCATCTAATTTCATGAAATAGGGTCAATATTAAAAAGAAAATTGTGGCTTTATAAAAGCATTTCTTCTTAGTATCTTTGTTTTGGTGTTTTTGCCTTCATATAAGACTGTGCACCACATGCTTACAGTGCTGATTCTAGATAGAAGAAAGGGTAGATATGCCTAGTGCTGAAGTCACAAACCAGGGGTGGGCTGGAAATTGAATCCAGCTGTCTCTAAGAACAAGTTTCTTAACCTTTTAGCTATCTCTCCTTCTTCAGCCCATGTTCTAAATCAAGGGGTCATGTTTATCCTACAGCAATAAGACATTTTTAAAGGCATAATTACTTCAAGAAATATGTGTCACCATTATTCCAAATCTTTGGTAACCAATATATATTCATGGAAAAAGACAACACAAGAAAAAGAAGCTGTTTGTTTTGATATTTCTGAATCAGCAAATGTTCTTTCCTTTTAAATAGCACTACATTTCCAGGCACCTAGCAGCTTTCTTGTTATCATGTTAATGAAATAAAATTACATAACAAAATAGAATAAACTACAATAATAGATAATAGCATCAGATTTACCACTGAAGATAGGGTCCAGAAAAATAAAGTGCATTTGGTCATGATTTTATATTACCTAGATACTGACCTTTGAAAATGTAGATGAAATGATGTCTTGGTTTGTAAGCTAGTCATAAATTCCCTTGGAAGAATTTGTAAGTGTATATTTCCAGATAATTGCCTCAAGAGACTACCAGTTTCATAACACAACTGAGAAGTCTATTACTTTAACTGTAAAGATACCTTTGTGCATTTTGCTTCTTAGTTTTATATTTACAGAAAGGATACAAAGACTTTTACAATTAGTTGTTTTATGAAACTAGTTTTCCTCACTAAGGGTTATTTATGGACAAAGTATGCTCTTTCTGTTCCCAATTAACATTACTCATCTTGAAGTATTAGAAGATAAAACTCAACTTCTTGGTTTATATGATACAACACATGTACCCTTGCATTTTAAAGCATGTGTGTGCATAGTCTTTGAAACCTTTTTCATTCTGCTGTTATTAGAGATAAGTGCCTTTGTAACTGTTCTCAGGAAAGGTAATGAATACCTGTGCCTGATCTGAATCAAGAGAAGGCTGTATTTTCCCCATGAAGAATAGAAAAATCACAGTGGAATTATTTTACCATAATCAGTCTTGGTGATTCAGAAAAATTGTTTCCCTAAATAATAACCCCTGCATGATGAAGTCACCCACCATACATATTTTGTCACTAATTTTGGCATTTATATAAAAGCCATTTGTTGTTTTTTGACAGTTATATGTTTTAAGATGTGTACTCACATTCTAAATCACAAATTTTATTTACTGTAAGTACTTATTAGGTCTTAAAGAATTGTAGAAAATGAAGTTTGATCACATATCTTCCATTTCAACATTTTCCAAGACCACTTTATTCTCACCAAATTTATTTTCCTGAGCATTTTATTAAACCAATCATGACCATTATCTGATGCTTAAATATTATTCCCATGAAGTGTAGTCCGCTTATGAGAAGGAACATTCTTAGAGAAAACTTTCCCCCTTTCCTCCTATAAGCCAGCAATAAACAGAAGCTACAAGGTTGGATTTTGTGCCTAAACCTATCTTTTTTCTGGAAATTGCTCTGATTTTTCTTTCATATAGGTCTTGTACATACCCTTCTAAAGGCTATGAATTCTATGTGCAGAGGCCCTGCAATATCCAGAAGACCCTGTTTCCCTTTAGTAATCCGCTGTATTTGTCTGTTATATATTTTGCCCAATCTTTGACAATTACCATTGAGCCTTGGGAGTAGGGGTTATGATGTAGATATTCCACCTAGGACTGGGTATTCTGTACTCTCTTATTCTCTCTATCTCAACCATCTGTGAGACTGTGTTAATCTCCATTTATTACAAATAGATTTTCAGATGACAACTGAAAGGTGCATTGATTTATGGATATAAGCCTTTAGAAATCAGTTTATAGTGACATATATGAGTTTTTGTCTTATAAAGACAGCCTTAAGTCCAGTGAAAAAGTGATGTTAGTCTCACTGGGCATGTCTTAACAAGCCAGACATGATTGTAGTTCATTGGGTTCAAAGTTGGAAATTATTGATGATTACTTTTATCATAATCACCTTAAGCCACCAGGAAGCCTAGACAGTAGGGATAAAACTTCCAGGTCAATAGCAGCATGATTTCACCACATTCTGTGACTCAAATAATACCCTTCAGCAAAAGGGTCCTATCATAAAGTACTGAAGGAAACCAATGATGATGTCAACATTCTGTAAAGTATTAGAGTCTATTGAATTTCACTAGCCAACTCCACATTTTATTCCTTAACCAGTGATCTAGTAGTAGTAGCATTGTCCTATTACAGAGCAATAGCATTTAAGTTCTTTTAATGCATGTTTACAGATATATTTCAGAAAGTTTATATGATAGTAAGCTTCTATTTGCCAGTTATGAAAGTTCTTTAGTGCCACTTATCCTTTCCCATACTCCCTTCCTATCTACACTCACCTCACTTTAACCCTTCCAGCTCCATAATTCTCTTTTAATTCTTTAGTATAAAATTGTTATCCTTTTATACTTTAGCATTTATTTTTCATTCCTTGAAAGCCCCACCCATGGGCTCTTACTAATTTTTAGAGATGTTCCAATACATAACACAGATATACAAAGATTCAAAAATAAAATCCAAGTCAAAGACAACATGCAATACTTGTCTTTCTGGGTCTGAGATACCTCACTCAGAAGAATTGTTTCCTGCCCCATTTATTTACTTGAAAATTTTATTTTGTCATTAGCTGAATAGTATTCTACTGTACAAATAAACCATTTTTTTCTTTATTTTTTATCATAAGTTAGATATCTGAACATTGTCAATTTTTTGCCTATTGTTAGTAAAATAGTAGTAAATATGAATCCTAGACCTTAAGCTGTACTACAAAGCAAGTGTGATAAAAACTGCATGGTATTGGTATAGTGATAGGCAAGTGGATCAATGGAATAGAATTGAAGACCCAGAAATAAATCTACATACCTATGGTCACTTGAACTTTGTCAAAGGAGCTAAAACCATCCAGTGGAAAAAAGACAGTATTTTCAACAAATGGTGCTGGCTCAATTTGCCGTTGGCATGTAGAAGAATGCAAATTGATCCATTCCTATCTCCTTGAACAAAGCTCAAGTCCATGTAGATCAAGGACCTCCACATAAAACCAGATACATAGAAACTAATAGAAAGGAAAGTGGGGAAGAGCCTCAAACACATGGGCACAGGGGAAAATTTCCTGAACAGAACACCAATAGCTTATGCTCTAAGATCAAGAATTGACAAATGGGACCTCATAATATTACAAAGCCTTTGTAAGGGAAAAGACACTGTCAACAGGACAAAACAGCAACCAACAGATTAGGAAAAGATCTTTACAAATCCTGTATTCGATAGAGGGCTAATATCTAATATATAAAAAGAACTCAAGAAGTTAGACTCCAGAGAATCAAATAATCCTATTAAAAATGGGGTACAGATCTAAACAAAGAATTCTCAACTGAGGAATACCAAATGGCTGAGAAGCACCTTAAGAAATGTTCAATAACCTTAGTCATCAGCGAAATGCAAATCAAAACAACCCTGAGATTCCACCTCACACCAGTCAGAATGGCTAGGATAAAAAACTCAGGTGACAGCAGATGCTGGCGAGGATGTGGAGAAAGAGGAACACTCCTTCATTGCTGGTGGGATTGCAAGCTGGAAGGAAGGACAATGCAGAGACTGTTCCACCTGGGAATCCTTCCCATATTCAGTCTTCAAATCCATACACTATTTTCGATGCTGGCAAGTACTGGCTGACAGGAGCCTGATATTGCTGTCTCCTAAGAGGCTCTGACAGTACCCGACTAATACAGAAGTAGAGACTCACAGCCTTCCATTGGACTGAGTACAGGGTCCCCAATAAAGGAGCTAGAGAAAGGACCCAAGGAGCTCAAGGGTTTACAGCCCCTTAGGACTAACAACAAAATGAACTAACTAGTACCCTCAGAGCTCCCAGGGACGAAACCACCAAGCAAAAAGCACACATGGTAGGACTCATGGCTCCAGCTGCATATGTATAGCAGAGGATGGCCTAGTCGGTCATCAAGGGCAGGAGAGACCCTTGGTCCTGTGAAGGTTCTGTACCCAAGTGTAGGGGAATGTCAGAGCCAGGAAGTGGGATAGGGTGGGTTGGTGAGCAGTGGGAGGGGGGAGGGAACAAGGTTTCTTTTTGTTTTTTGTTTCTTTTCTTTTCTTTTTTCTTTTTTTTTTTGGAGGGGATACTGGGAAAGGAGATATCATATGACATGTAAATAAAGAAAATATCTAATAAAAAAAGGAAAAAATTAGAAAAAAACACAAAAAAATTCAATACCTATATCACCTAGAGCATTCACAAAATTTAACATTTTATAAAGTTCCTTAAGTATTCAAACATTATTAATATTTTAAATAAAGTTGTTGGCATTTACAAATTCTCATGCCAAGGTGTGAATTTTTCTCTCTAAATTTCTATATTTAATATCAAGTAATTATTTGCAATAACACCCTTGTGATCATTTATGTTGATTTTCAACTTGATGAAATTAAAATGTGAATAGGAAATTAGGAAAGTTCATTTCTGTGTATGAGAGGGGAGAGAGAAATACAAAAAAACACAGACAGAAAAAGACATAGAGAGAGAAAGACAGACACAGAAACACACACAGAGAGAGACAAAGTAAGACAGAGAGAGAAAGAATGCAAGAGGTACAGAAAGAGGCAGAGAGATGAGGGAGATGAGATGAGATGAGATGAGGTAAGATATTCTGGAAAGTTTAACTAATGCATTTTGAGTGAACAAGAACTATATCACATGACAGAAGTCAAAATAAAACCCAAAAGGAAAAAAGAAGAGCCTGGTAAGACAGACTACTCTCCCTGTTTCCTGGACACTATGTGAACTGTGTCCTCCATAGTCCAACCAATAGCAGACCCAACTTGAGACCCATCCTATGGGCAAGCACCAATTCTTGACTCTATTAATTATACTTGATTACATTTCCAGGCAATAGTCATGCATGGCTGTACTCTGAGAGGCTCTGCTCAGCAACTGACTGAAACAGATGCAGATACCCAGAGCCTAACATTGATTGGAGTTTGAGAACTCTTATGGAAGATTTGGGAAGAATGGATAGAAGGCCCTGAGGGGATAGGAACTCTACAGGAAGACCAACATTGTTTGCTGACCTGGGCCCCTGGGAGATCTCAGAGACTGAAATACCAACCAAAGAGCATAAACTGGATGGACCAAGGCCCCTGGTACATATTTTGGGATGTGCAGCTCAGTCTCCATGAGGGGTCCCTCAACAACTTGAGAGTGGGCTGACCATAAAGCCTAGCTGTGGAATCTGTTCCTCAATGGGTCTGCATTGTCTGGCCTCAGTGGGAGAGGATGTGTCTAATCTTTCAGAGTCTTTATGTACCAAGGTGATGGGATACCTAAGGGGGACGGCACCATCTCAAAGAAGTGGAAGGGAATGAGGGATGAGAAAGGACTCTGTGAAAGGGTTAAGAAATGGGAGCCGCATTTGGGATGCAAATAAATTATTACAATAATTAATTAAAATATAAAAATCTCCACAGAATTGTGTGTAAGTATCATTGGGACCCTTGCTCAGGTTTCAGCTAGGTTTTTACTATACTTCCAGGTCTTCTTAGAAATATTGCAAGGGGACTAATTGTATTTGCCTTGGGACCTCTTTCATTATGTATTTACTACCAGGTGACTTCTAAAGGTACCAACTTGTAGTAGAACCATTGCTTTGGATAGTAAATTTACAAAATAAGGATATATCAACATTTGATACATAAATTCATTCTGTTGCACTGGGAAAAAAATTACTTCAAGGCATAAGAGAAACATTCTATGTAAGAACTGCAAGCATCTTCACTTAATACAGCTTTATTTTGGTAATGTTCAAAATCCCACGTAATATCTTCTAGTAAAATAAAAAGTAAGACACAAGCAAAAACGCTTCTGTATCTGTGAAGCTATAAAATCTAATGAGCCATCCACTGCCAAAATCCAGAGGAAGACAAATTTGGGTAGCAATATATATGATAGTGGGTCAGAGTGACAAACTAAACATCAACTTCTATAAGATGCTTAGGTTGAAGAAGATTGTTCTTCATCTAATATCCTCTCCCTAAGACAGGCATGATGTTATCATGCTCTGGACCCAATAAGGAGGGCCCTTGATGCTCTCGTACACAACATCAACAATTCTAGATACAAGGTATTATCACACAAGAGAAACTCCATAGATTTTAGTAGGAGAAGAGCAAGTCCGGGAGATGTTAGAATCACAACTATAGTTATTTTTCCCCTTTGCTGTTTCTAGAAACTTTCATTGTTCTTTGCAACATAAGCTTATTTAATCTTAAGTACCTTCAAAAGGCCTTTCTCAATCTTTCAAGCTATAAGTTCTCAGAATCTTACTAATTGTAGGTACACCATTATTTTGTCTATAGAGTACATCATTCTTGGAAAATGGAACATTTGGACAGACTGTTCATTTAGTGCTATGTAGCTTGAGCATGGAAAGGAATAAAAACAAAACCTTCAAAATGGGGATGGAGAGATTATTCTGTTCTTTTGTAAGACATGAGCTCAATACTGAGAATGAAGTAACGGTTGTTCTAAGTAGTCCAAAGTCATCTTCAAAAGCTACCTGTGTTGATCAGGAAAGACAATACACTCAAAATGAAAATAAACAAATCTTAATTAAAACAAATTATGATAAAAGCAAGATACTGACACTATTAGTGAAACATGCTTGACAAGCAATAATGATGGCATGCCCCTTAGGACGGACAACAATATGAACTAACTAGTACCCGCAGAGGTCCCAGGGACTAAACCACCAAACAAGGAGTACACATGGTGGGACTGATTGCTCCGGCAGTATGTGTATAGTAGAGGATGGCCAAGTCGGTCATCAGTGGGAGGAGAAGCCCTTGGCCCTGTGAAGGTTCTGTGCCCCAGTGTAGGGGAATGCCTGGGCCAGTAAGCAGGAGAGGGTGGGGTGGTGAGCAGGGCGAGGGAACAGGGGTTTGTTCTTGTTGTTGTTTCTTGTTTTTTGTTTTTTTTTTTTTTTTTTTTGTTTTTGAGGGGAAACTGGGAAATGAGAATTCGTATGACATGTCAATAAAGAAAATATCAAATACAAAACAAAATAATGATGGCATGCATATATATCAGTCTTGCACCTAAGAAAACATTGACTTTGTCTTTATGAGTTTCACATTCAAAGTGTAAATATTCATAATATTCCTGAGGGTATCACTATGACAATGGCTTTTAAATACCTTATAATTGGCAACCCCCTTAATAGATATTGCCTGATATTATTGTTAGTATGTTAAAATTTAGCAAGTATGAATGATAGTATGTGTAAAACAGTATCATGTGACAGAATATAGGCAATCTTTACTATCATCTAGGTGAATATCCTAGAAATTAAAGATCAGTGTGAAAGTTTCTTTAAGCAGCTCTTTGTGTGTGTGTGTGTGTGTGTTTTCAAGACAGGATTTCTCTGCATAGCTCTGGTGTCCTGGAACTTATTCTGTAGACCAGGCTGGCCTCGAACTCAGAAATCCACCTGCCTTTGCCTTCCAAGTGCTGGGATTAAAGGTATGTGCCACCACTGCCTCGCTAGTATCTCTTTTTCTACACAAAAAAGTGCTGCTATTGCTACTATTAAACCACCAAGGTCAATAAATCACTTTTGTATCATCTATGTGTTTAAAAGAAATTCACAAGTATATATACTGTATTATATATACATATTTATATTTTACACACTTCTTGAATAATTTCAAAATAGTGAGCATTTCATCGATGTTCAAATTTAATAAATTGTACTACTAATAAAGATATATTTAGATAGTATATGTCATTAATTTAATTATAATCTGAAAATTACTATATATATGAACCTGTATAACTTAATGACATGCATTTATTTTACTTTGGACATTATATTTTTGTTTCAAACCAAAAATAATCTAATCAGAAAAAAGCAAATGCATGAGAGGTAGTTTTAAAAGACTGAAGCACTCAATGTGTAGAATTCTTCCCCTGGAACAGTAAAATCTTTTTCAAAATGAGTTATACCTGGACTTATCTGGTACTTTGCCCTGACTAATATAATGTGGCAGAATCTATGTAATATTAATTAAGAAAAGCACTAGACTATGTCTGCTTCTTCAGAACACACATAAGTGACAGAGGAAACGTACTGAGAGGGCTAACTGCCAAAATCTGTGTTCCAGTTTCGACTGCTCAGGATCTGGGACCTTGTCAGTCTGCTCGCCACACTCCAAACCAATAAATATGCTTTTATTTACCATACTATTTAAGATGAACAGAAAATACTAAGCTATAGGCAAAGTTAGGTAAAGGAAGAATATGAATATCTTTAAGATTCTTTTCATAAAATTCTAAATATTAATAAAAACATTTCAAGTATAAGGTTTAGAAAATATGTAGAACTTATAGTTACTTTGAAAAAAATAAATGAAAGACTATCTTGTTTAGAGCTAAAACCTAAGAAGCATGCCTGTTAAAGATTGTTTTATATTCATTGTTTGACAAACAATGAATATTTCATTATTTTATGCTTAATACTTATATTTGTGATACTAAAAATGAAACAAAATATAAACAATTTCCTCATATCTGAATTTTACGGAAACCATGTCTTTGACTATGTTTCACAAAAAGTAGTAAATCTACTTTGCATTGATATTTTTGTTAAATAATTGATTAGGTAAGAATACAGACATATACTTTGTAAATATTAATGGTTTTAAATGTTTTTTTTTAACTATTGAAAATTTCAATCACTGTTGTTTTAGTTTTAAAAATATAGACAACTCAAAGCCATATGTTCTTAAAGCAATCATATAACAAAGAGTTCACAGATAGCTGTCCTATCAGCCCTTTATAGAACAAAATTACCCACAGATAAAGTGGGAAATCATGGCTTTTTGCAGGCTGGTTAGCCATGTCTCAATCTAGTTGTCACTGTGTGTATGATGTGCCTTATTGAATGACTTCCGTCTTTGACACAAACAGGCAGTATTCCAGAGGTCTCAGCTTTGTTGTCCAAGGTTGAATTGATTTGAAATTATCTGGTATTATTGATTGAACAATTGTAAAGGCATTTCTGTTAGGGTAAAGACATTACAATGACATTGGCACTGGAACAGAATTTATAATAGAAAACTAAATGGAAAACGTTTCTGAATTTGTTGATTTTAAACATGGTCAGCATCTTCTACTGCTTAACTCACAGTGAAAACTTTTAAAAGAGTACATATGTCATACTTCAGTACTTGTGCATTAAAGTATTAAATTATTCTTAAGCTAGTACTTCCCTCTGAAGCTGAGTAATTTTTTTTTTCTTTTTCTTTCTTTCTTTTTTCTTTAAACCTAAAAGTAAAGTTTGGAAACTTAATTTTTTCAATAATAATAATAACATAGGAAGAAAAAAAAAGAAACAAAGAAACAAAGAAAGAAAGAAGAAAGGAAGATAAAAGGAAGAAAGAAAGAAGGATGGAAAAAAGAAAGGATGAAAGAAAAAGGAAAGCACAGGAGAAAAAAGAAAGGAAGGAAGAAAGAAAGAACAAAAGAAAGGATGAAAGGAAGGAAGGAAGAAAGAAAATGTACCAATTAGTGTCAAATAATGTCAAAGCAGCACTGGCTGAGAAAGTGAACTGTTTACATAATGTATTATACTGATTTTAATCGTCAATCACAATATAACAGTATCCAAGGATATATAAATATAAATGTAATAATAAGTATACACTAATTACATTTTACTCATATGAATTCATCAATACTCATGAGAATCCTATGTTAGTAAATGACTGAAACTGACCAGCAAATGTGCTTATGTCATCACTAAAGCAAAACTCCTCAGAGCTGTACCAAAGCTGAATTCTCATCAACACTCAGGTCTGATAAATGATTTCAGCTTCTGAAAAAAAAATCCCAGAATATAATGTATGACAACATGTTTATGGCTACGTCTGCACTTGTTTTCTTATCTATGCAATCAGTGTTTGTACTAAATATGTAGTATATTTACTTCTCATTTTGTATTTTAAATACTACTTTTGTAAAATGTATCAATGACTCTTTTAAAAAGTAAATGGCATGTGTATTTAAAAGCTTTTCACTGCAGCACAACATTTTTCAATAAATAAAAATCATTTTAAATTCAATTTCAATGAGTTGTTCTTACGATGATATTTTCAAAACCACTAAATCAAAATAATAAGAAATAGGGCTAATAATGAACTTCGATGGTGTAATTCTTATTTACATTACACCAGACCTTATATGATGACCAGAATATTATTTTATCTTTTAAATATTTAATTTAATTTTTTACTTACACACTTTACATCCCACTCACTGCCCCATTCTCTGTCACCCTTCTCCAAATCCTTTCCCCTCCCCACTTCCTTTCTTCTTTGAGCAGGTAGGGACTCTCTGGGTATCCCCTACTTTAGCACTTCAAGTCTCTGCAAGGCTAGGCTCTTCCTCTTCCAAGGAGGACAGAGCAGACAACCCAAGCTCCCTTCACTGTTCAGCTGTTGGGTCTGTATCAGTCTGAGTCAGCTGCTAGGAGGAGCCTCTCAGAGAACAACATGCTCCAGTCTGCAGGCATAGCAGAGTATCCTTAATTGTGTCAGAGACCGATGACCAGAAAATTTAAGAACAGGAAAGAATGTACAAATGAATCATATGATTGTATAAATTATTTATTATAATATACTTAAATATTTATAATATAAAATTTGTGATCTTTTTTTTTTGATATTTTCTTTATTTACATGTACCTTTCTCCATTCCCGGTTTCCCTTCCAAAAAACAAACAAACAAACAAAAACAAATCCCTGTTGCCTCCCACCTCCCCATTCCTGTCACCCCGCCCTCTCCCACTTTCTGGCCCTGGCATTCCCCTACACTGGGGCACAGAACCTTCACAAGGCCGAGGCCCTCTCCTCCTATTGCTGATCGAACCTGCAATCCTCTACCATACACATGCTGCCAGAACAATCAGACCCCTCCATGTGCAGTCCTTGGTTGGTGGTTGAGACCCTGGGAGCTCTGAGGGTACAACTTAGATCATTTTTAATGGGACCATTTAAAAGCAAAAAAATTTAATTGGCATCAGTAACAAAAGGGAAGTGCCTCAATAAATCTGGACACATGTCAAGTAATAACTGAACAAACACACTTAAACATTCACATGCATTCATATTACTTATGAAAATATATCTTTTCTTCTGTTATCTTTTAAAAATTGGTTTTTTCTTTCTTTTATTACACATTATTTCTGGTTTTATGGCTTTTAATATATAAATTCATACATTATTTTATTTCTGAAATTATAACAATTAGCTTTTGAATTTTCAGGTGTTTTTTATAGCAATTCTTATGTACTGATTTTGCTTATCAATGCATTTACCACTTCTTGCCAGCCCAACTTTCTGCTCCCTAATCTCACTTAAACTTTTTGACATCCTTTAGTATTCTTTCCACTTGCAAACCATGTGTTGATCAACTACCCTCTTCCCCCTACTTCCCTCAAAATGTTCCTATTCTCCTCTCCAATGTTCCTTTCTAGATTTCTGCCTTCTAACTAGATATATAAAAATTTGAAATTAGAAGTAATTATCCTCATATGAGAAACAACCTGCTAAGATTCTTTCTCTTAATATAACATTAATATAATTTATTAACTTTAAAAATAAGTAGGAATGTATTTTATCATATAAGTACTTCATTTTTTAAATCAATTAATAAAACTCCTTTACTCAACATATTATCAGAATCAGGAAAATTAACCCAATTAATGATGATTCAAATTCAATATAGATAACAGTGAATATCTATATTTTTCTTTCTTTTATTTTCAATCATCATGTGTTTATTGACATACAGGTAGGTTCTATGGGAGCAGACCTGAAGACATAGAAATGGAAGAACATAAAGAACAAGGAGAATGGGGGTAAGTAAAGCTGCTGAGGAACAGGTGTGGGTCAGTGTCAAAGGTTATGTACACCAGGACCTCCCCCAGATGACCTAAGCCTCTCATCATTCTGTCTCAGACAGCATTGTGCAGCTTCACTGATGTGTCCATAACATGGTAGGGCTGGTGATGGTATGAAGGTAACTATACCCAAGTTTGTCATTTAGGAAAATTATCTGATTTATATCATTTTTTAAAATAACAAGTTCAATGAAAATGTCACTTTATCTGGGGATTCATAAGTATGGGAGGAGACTTGCTAAATTTAGACAGTTACAAATTTGTGAAAAAGAGTCAGTCAGTTCGATTTCATCCTAAGTTACATGAGATGGCCTCAAAACACCAAACCAAGAAAATGGCATAAAAATTGAGCAGAGACAGTCAATAAAATTAATTATTATGGTTGAGTATGGTGGTGTACATCTTTAATCCTAATATACCTGAGGCAAAGCCAGGAAGATCTCTGGGTTCAAGGTCATTCTGGCCTACAAAGAGAGTTCCAGGACAACGTACAACCCTGAACACTATAAAAAGAATGTTTAAATAACTGACCAGTATTCAAATATAGTTTTAAATGAACAAAAACTAATTGGATTTATTCTAATCCCGTCGCCTCCAATAGTTTCAATTTAAAAGAGAACATCAAAATACAGATTGTTTCTGAAGACAGATTTACATGATATCATTAGAACATTCTAATTTTACCACAGTAACATTGAACAGATGATATGTGACCTGTGAGAAATCACACAGTTCTTTAATAGAATTAAATTCTGTTCAAGAACATTCTTTACTGTTCTGATATAATGCTCTAAGGATATCATGTCATATTTATGACTATAAAGCTATTTTATATAAAACTAATATAACATCATGTATATAAAACACTATTTATTCTGGACACTAAGCTCTTAATTAGGTTTAGAAAGATGTATTTCTATATTATAGTGTTAATGTTTTCTCTTGGTTCCCTGTGAGGTATCTACTCTCAGGTTCTTGGGTACTTTAGGAGTGTCAGATAAGTTTCATCTCATAGGATGGGCCTCAAACCCAATAAAAAATTGGTGGTTTGTACCTTGTTGAGTCGTTAGCCTAGGGGTGGGTGTCTCATAAAGCCCCCTTCAAACAGCATATTGCTGTAACCTGATATTAAGATCTTACTGATGAAGATACAACTTACTTATTTCTTTGAATATGGAGAAACTAAACTGGTGTTTAACTTAAGCTTCTCCTTTACTGAATAGAGTTTATAGTGCTGAAAGTACTGTGCATGCTTCCAAAGAAGAAAAGTAATTGTCAATATTACAGAGCTATAAACCCTATCATACACAGCAGTCAACAGGGTCTCCAGCGCTGGAGTAAGGATGGAAAAGAAAAAGACCCTTAGACATTATAGCGTGACTCCAGCCATTGCTGAGGCTGAACTGGGTTTATTTTTCCCAGCCACCTTTTATTCCATTCTAAGTACTAGCAGAGAAGAGGGTCAGTTCTTAGATCAAAGACAAAGTGATCAAGTGAGGCAATGAACAAAGAGATCGCACCAGGTAGTAATCAGACAAAGCAAAGTTACTAAGTCCCTGGGTCTGGGGACTTATCAGGATTACCAAGACAAAATGGAAGTCACACATTCCTAGGCTGTGTTCACCTTGATCCTTTCATCAGTCCAAATGTGAATATTCTTATCTGAGCCTACTTCCTTGAGCCCAGCAGCAAGTACTTCCCAAATTTCTGTAAGTGGTATCAAAAGCTCTCCATAATCAGCCTATAAAATACTGGTTTACTAGTGGTACAAATATTATAGGAGTAACATTAAAGACTCCTGAAAACATCATATAGAAGAATGTGTTTCAATTCTTTTCTTGATAGGGACCAAAAGGTATAGGTAGCAATTAAACCAACATTTAATTATTTGTATCAAAAATAAAAATGAGGAAGAATATTTTTAAAAATTATCTTAGCCATACATCACCAAGAAATATATATTACCTTAAATTTTATAAGAAGATTTTTACTTTTTTGATTGAGCAGTATACATAAGATTCTGACATGGTGAAACATTGGAGAATGATGACTTCTGGTCTATGAACATGGCATCAGTGCCTTTACATTATGTAAGTTTAATTTAATTGAGCCTTATGTGATATATTGAGATGGTTCTTGGTTCAACATTGTTCTGAGTTAAATGAAACAATATATGCAAATGTCCTATTATATTTTCAATACATAATAAGTATTTTATTATAGAGCTTATTAAGGTTGCAGACATAATTATAATTTATTAATGAATCACTTGTAGCAATAAAATCAGACTAAATATTTAATAAAAGATCTGTTACAAATTTTCAAACATATATAGCCTTGACATAAACAATTAAATTACTTTTTGATGTATGTAGATAAAGAGTAATAAATCAACTCCATTTATCAGCCAACAATAAAAAATAATACAATGATATTTTCTGTTTTTATTTTGATGATTTATATCAGTAAGACTATTTGTTGATATTTTACTTACTGTTTTATTCTCCCTAAATTCCTTTTCACTCTTTCAGTGAGGTAATGGGATTGACCTCTTCCTTGTCCAAAGAGAGACAGGTACTACTTGACAACTAGACTCATTACTAATGAAACACACAAGACTCTATTCATGCTTTCTCATTTCTAGATATTAGACTTTTATATTAATAAGACAGAGGAGAAAGAGATAAGGATGATTACAAGGCCCAAATAAGCATGATTGAAAATTGATCTCTCTCTCCCCCAGTCAAATATGAGAGCAAATAAACATCAAGGACATTCTCTAGGGAAGGGTTTGAGAATTTCCCTTTGAAAACTTAAACTCAGACTTTCTAAATCTAACAGTAATAACCACATGCCCAGATTTGGTTTACAAACAGAACTGAAAATCAAAACAACCCTGTTATCTGTGGAAATGTGAAAGCAGTCAAACAATGAGGGCTACATGGTTGTGTTAGGTTACTATTTTATTGCTCTGAAGAGACACTATAATCAAGGCTACTCATGTAAAAGAACATATTTAATTGGAAGCTTAGTTAAAGTTTCTGATGGTTAGTTCATTATCATCATGACAGAAACCAGATAGGCATGACACTGGAGTAGTAGTTGAGAGCTTTATATCCTGACACCCAGGCAGCAAGGAGAGCAAGAGGGAGGAGAGAGAGAGAGAGAGAGAGAGAGAGAGAGAGAGAGAGAGAGAGAGAGAGAGAGAGAGAGAGAGAGAGAGAGAGAGAGACAGAGAGACAGAGAGAGACAGAGAGACAGAGACAGAGAGACAGAGACAGAAACAGAGAGAGACAGAGAGATAGAGAGACAGAGAGATAAAGACAGAGAGACAGAGACAGAAACAGAGAGAGACAGAGAGATAGAGAGACAGAGAGACAGAAAGACTGGAAATGGTGTGGGCTTTTGAAGTACCAAAGCCCACCATGAGAAACATGCTTCCTCCAACAAGGCCATATGTCCTAATTCTTGTAATTTTTCAGAAATGATTCTGTTCCTGATTACTAAGCATTCAAATATATGAGCCTAGGGGAATATTCTCTTTCAAATACTCATAGTAATGTACCTATGCTTTGTGAAGGTTTTGAGTGTGGATTAAGATTTCTCAGGTGTTGGGAACCATGAGAGCCCTGAGATAAACATCCTGCCCCAGATAATTGAGAACCCTGAGATTAACATCCTGCCTGACAATCACAAGGATGAGAACCCTGAGATTAACATCCTGCTTGACAATCACAAGGATCCAGCTTGGCCCTGAGAAAAGAACATTCACGGAAATCCACCCCCTCCCCACCTGTCACCCCGGAGCTCAACCCCAGAAGATTTTGTAACCTTCCATCTCCCTCCTTCCTCTTCCCCTCCCCTCCAAGATTTTTGCTTTAAATATGCTCAGCTCCACTAAGTAAACGACTCTTGACAAGCAATGCTTCCTTGAGTCCTGTCTTCTCTCTTGCCCGTTCTTATTCCAGGTTGTGGTCCTCCTCGTTCCCCCGAATAACTTGACCTGCAGGTCAGGTCACTCAGGTCTCCATCCTCTCAGAGGAGAAGGGTAGCAATGGAATGAGGAAAGGATTTTGGGAGCTGGTGACCAAAGGGACCAGTGATAGGGATGTAAAGTGAATAAGTTAAAAAAATTAATAAATTAAATTAAAATTAAAATGATTTCTTGGGTCTCAGACAAGCATAGAAAGCAGAAAGAGTCAGATTATGGAGAGAAAAAGACAAAATTTTCGGCAGGCTGTCAAAACATGTTATGAGTCATAGTAAGCTGATTCTTTTTATTCTCCCCTGATTTTTGTGTTAAAGGAAGGTTAACATGCATACTTCTTGTATTTCTCCCACAAGTTAAATTTACAGAACAACTTTCATGCTTATTGTAATATTTTTAAATAGCCTATCACTTAAAAATATCAAACAAAATAATCTCAATAAGATATGGATGAGATGTATTTGAGAGTACTTAAGATGCTTTCTTATAGTTTTATATATGCCAAGTCCTCTTTATTAGAAATATTGTAGCACTTTATCTTTATCTACTTTATCTCTCTCTCTCTCTCTCTCTCTGTGTGTGTGTGTGTGTGTGTGTGTGTGTGTGTGTGGTGATGTATGTATACAAATGCATCATGTGTAGAGTCATAGATGCTGAATGATATTAGGTGTCCTGCTCAGTCACTGTGCCTTATTCCATTCAAATCTTCCCTCTTTGCCTCTAACAGTAATAATATTATTGATAGACCTATGGCGAGCCTTTGTTTTTAAATGTGAATTCTGAGGTTCTGAACTTATTCTCATGCGTATATAGATAACACTCTTACCCACTGAGCCATCTCCGTAGCCTCCATCCTCTTATTTTAATTGGACAAAAATATTGAGAAGCACAGTATCTCAGTCAGGTTATATGAGAAGCTATTGATTTGAATGAGTCACAAATTACCCAAAATCAATATAAAGACTGCATGAGTGCCTGACCATAATTTTTTTCTATTCTGGAACAGGGATGTGGGCATTTGTTGGTGTTCTCTGTCTCTTCACAAACTCTGTTTTAAACCTTAAAATGTAAAATGTTTGATTTAGAAATACTGACATAAAATAAACACGGAGTTGAGAGTAGAAGAAAGAAAACAGATGAAATATAAAACCTCAGTCTCACCTGAAATCTATTCTGCAACAGAGATGTCACGCTGAGGTCTTGTTGATTATATCAGACATTTTAAGTTCAACGATCCAACAGCCTAAAGGAGGGCAGGGAGCAAGCTGCCAACTCCAAACATTCCCTGTGCTTCATTGATCAGGGAGGTCCTATTGCCAAGACCCAGACATCATCATTTCTGCTTGTACTGCTTCCATAGCACATGTGGTGCTTCAGACAGAGAAAGACAGACAGAAAGAGAGAGACAGAAAGAGAGAGACAGAGAGGGAGAGGGAGAGAGAGAGGGAGAGGGAGAGGGAGAGGGAGAGGGAGAGGGAGAGGGAGAGTTTTCTTCTCCTGGTCTCACTGGTGCTGTTTGGTGTCTCCTTTAGAGAGAGCAACACAAGTACCAGCTTTCAGCTTGGTTTCAGTATTTGAAGCAAACCTTCTATTTCCCAGCACAGCTGCTTCTCAAAGCTGTTGATTTGCAGTATAAAAATTGATCCAAGTAGTTAGTTCTCCATCTGTCCCATGGCTTGCTTCTCGAGTTAGGCAGTGTTGGTTGCCTTTGCCAGTATTTCTGCTTTTGCTGCTTTCTCATTAAATATGATGGTGTGGTGAGTATATTGCTTCCAATTCATTTGCTTCCTCCATGTTTGTCTAGAGGGGGGAACAGTAACAATGCCATCAACAAAGGTTTCTGTTCTCTGCAGTGTACTTACCTCTTCTTTTGGTTTATGGAGTTGTCGGGGTATTTTATTTTACTTTATTTTATTTTATTTTTTTTAATAATTGCAATGCTCATATGGATAAAAGGGAAAAGAAAACTGTGAAGACCTCTCCTCACTTACACACACAGAAAATGTAGGCTAGATATTTTTTATTTTTAACATTTATAATCATTTAAGCTTTGTGATTCTTGAATACTTTCTTAGTGCTGATTTGCTTAGACAAAAAGAGGGATCTACTGAAGTACTAACCAGTAAAGTTGCTTTTGTTTTAATTTTCTACATGTTGCTGTTCACAATAATCTTTGTTTTTTGTTTGCTGGTACATTGGGGGAAGATCGTTTTTGTTTTTAATGTCTAATGTGTGCTGCCTTGTTGTGTGAAGGCATTAATACATTGATTAACTGATAAAGTTTGGAAATACTTATCTATGATTTAGTGATAGGTGTCAAAAATCTATTGTGTGGAAAAACATTAAATTTTTTGTTATTAAACAGGAACACAATTTGAAAGGAATGAAATACAGGGCAAGAAACTAAAACATTTCATCTATTTTTGCAGAAGTAAGTACTTTCTATGCAATTAGGTTTAACACAATGATGAATTCTACATAATATCACAGTGACTTATATTTATAATAGTCCCTTATATAAGGAGGTAAAACAACATCAATAAAATTCATTATCAATTTACTCATAAGTTGATGGAGATCTTGGCTACTTCAATTTCCTATCTATTGTGACTACAGTGGCAAAAAACCTAGAACAAATATGTCTGTAACAGGATACAGAATCCTTTGGCTATATAACAAGAGTGGTATAGCTGGGTCTTGTAGTACAACTATTTCCAGTTTTCTGAGACACCTTCTCTCTCATTTACATAGTGGTTCTATCAGTTTATCGTTTCACTGGCAGTGAATAATTCTCCCCTTTTCCTTTATCATAGCAGGTGTTTGCTGTCATTTTTTTTTAATTTGAATTTTTGTGTTAGTATGAAAAATAGATTTTTTCATACAATATATTATAATTATGGTTCCCTTGACCAGCTCTTTCCAGCTACTCCCAACTTCTTTGTCCACCCAGATTTATACCCATTATTTTCAATAGACAACTAAATGAGAGAAATAAAATATAAAACAACCTGGAAAAGAACACAACAAACAAACAAAAAGCATAAGACAAAAAACAAGGAACAGACAGTGTCCTGAACTAGTACAACTCCTAACTCCATTCTCAGGACTCACTCTTACACTCTTAGTGTAGTTCTCACCCCTCATCTAAGATGCTTCTTTTTTATTAGATATTTTATTTACATTTCAAATGATATCCTCTTTCCCAGTTTCCTCTCCTAAAGAAACACCGGTTCCCTCTCCCTCCTCCCCCTGCTCACCAACCCACCCTCTCCAGTTTCCTGACTCTGGCATTCCCCTACACTGGAACATAGAACCAAGGGCCTCTCCTCCCATTGATGACCTACTAGGCCATCCTCTGCTACATATACAGCTTTGGCCATGAGTCAGACCATTTGTACTCATTGGGTGGTGGTTTAGTCCCTGGGAGCTCTGAGGATACTAGTTAGTTCATATTGTTCCTCCTAAGGGACTGTAAACCCCTTCAGCTCCTTGGGTCCTTTCTCTAGCTCCTTCATTGGGGACCCTGTGGTCAGTCTAATGGATGACTGTGAGACTCTACTTCTGGATCAGTCTGGCACTGTCAGAGCCTCATATGAGACAGCTATATCAGGTTCCTGTCAGCAAGCACTTGCTGGAATCCCCAGTAGTATCTGGGCTTGAGGATTAAAGAAGGAAAGGATTCTCAGGTGGGTCACTCTCTGGATTGTCCTTCCTTCAGTCTCTGCTTCATACTTTGTCTCTGCAACTCCTTCATGGGTATTTTGTTTCCCTTTCCAAGAAGGATCAAAGTATCCAGACTTTACTCTTCCTTCTTATTGAGTTTCTTGTGGTTTGTGGACTGTACTTTGTATATTCTGATCTTCTGGTCTAATATCCACTTTATTCAATATATCATCAACTACTTTTGAAAAAAGATATTTTCAAAACTATAATGGATTACTACCATTACAATGTAGTAAATTTGTTATCTAAGAATTCAAAATATATGCATTAAATCATTTATTTCTAGATGTTTATCAGGTTTAGAGTTCTCTGGTGGAATTTCTGGGGTCACTTAAGTATACTATCATATCATCAGCAAATAGTGATAATTTGATTTCTTCCTTCCCAATTCGCATCCCTTTGATCTCCTTTTGTTGTTTAATTGCTCTGGCTAGGACTTCAAGTACAATATTGAATAGGTAGGAAGACAATGGGAAGCCTTGTCTAGTCCCTGATTTTAGTGGGATTGTTTCAAGTTTCGCTCCATTTAGTTTGATGTTGGCCACTGGTTTGCTGTATATTGCCTTTACTATGTTTAGGTATGGGCCTTGAATTCCTGATCTTTCCAAGACTTTTATCATGAAGGGGTGTTGGATTTTTTCAAATGTTTTCTCAGCATCTAATGAGATGATCATATGTTTTTTATTTCTTTGAGTTTGTTTATATAGTGAATTACGTTGATAGATTTCTGTATATTGAACCATCCCTGCATCCCTGGGATGAAGCCTACTTGATCATGATGGATGATCGTTTTGATGTGTTCTTGGACTCAGTTTGCAAGAATTTCCATCAATATTCATAAGGGAAATTGATCTGAAGTTTTTTTTCTTCATTAGGTCTTTGTGTGGTTTAGTTATCAGAGTAATTGTGGCTTCATAGAACGAATTGGGTAGAGTACCTTCTGTTTCCATTTTGTGGAATAGTTTGAGGAGTATTGGTATTGGGTCTTCTTTGAAGGTATGATAAAACTCTTCACTAAACCTTGGGCTTCTTTTTTTTTTTTTTGATTGGGAGACTATTAATGACTGTTTCTATTTCTTTAGGGGACATGGGACTGTTTAGATTGTTTATCTTGATTTAACTTTCGTACCTTCAAATCTCTGAAGAAGGAAATTGAAGAAGATCTCAGAAGATGGAAAGATCTCCCATGTTCATGGATTGGCAGGATAAATATAGTAAAAATGGCCATCTTGCTGAAAACAATCTACAAATTCAGTTCAATTCCCATGAAAATTCCAACTGAATTCATCACAGACTTGGAATGAGCAGTTTGTAAATTCATCTGGAATAACAAAAAACCTAGGATAGTGAAAACTATTCTCAATAATAAAAGAACCTCTGGTGGAATCACCTTCCCTGCCTTTAAGCTTTACTACAGAAAAAATTGTGATAAAAAAAACTGCATGGTACTGGTACAGTGACAGGCAAGTGGATCAATGGAATGGAATTGAAGACCCAGAAATGAACCCACACACCTATGGTCACTTAATCTTTGACAAAGGAGCTAAAACCTTCCGGTGGAAAAAACACAGCATTTTCAACAAATAGTGCTGGCTCAACTGGTGATTAGCATATAG
Source organism: Mastomys coucha (assembly GCF_008632895.1). NCBI lineage: Eukaryota > Metazoa > Chordata > Mammalia > Rodentia > Muridae > Mastomys > Mastomys coucha. The sequence goes on along the minus strand of NW_022196912.1, from coordinate 77,933,068 downwards.
AAGTATGAAAATTGGTCCATTCCTATCTCCTTATACAAAGCTCAAGTCTAAGTGGATCAAGGACCTCTACATAAAACCAGATACACTGAAACTAACACAAAGGAAAGTAGGGAAGAGCCTTGAGCACATGGGCACAGGGAAAAAATTTCTGAACAGAACACCAATAGCTTATGTTCTAAGATCAAGAATTGAGAAATGGGACCTCATAAAATTACAAAGCTTCTGTAAGGCAAATGACACTGTCAATAGGACAAAACGGCAACCAACAAATTGGAAAAAGATCTTTACCAATCCTATATCTGATAGAGGGCTAATATCCAATATATACAAAGAACTTAAGAAGTTAGACTTCAGAGAACCCTCCTATTAAAAATTGGGGTACAGAGATAAACAAAGAATTCTCATTTGAAGAATACTGATGACGGAGAAGCACCTAAAGAAGTGTTCAACACCCTTAATCATCAGAGAAATGCAAATCAAAACAACCCTGAGATTCTACCTCACACCAACCAGTCAGAATGGCTAAGATCAAAAACTCAGGTGACAGCAGATGCTGGTAAGGTTGTGGAGAAAGAGGAACACTCCTTCATTGCTGGTGGGATTGCAAGCTGGTACAACAACTCTGGAAATCAGTTTGGCTGTTCCTACAGAAATTGGACATAGTACTACCAGAGGACCCAGTTATACCACTCTTGGGCATATACCCAGAATGTGCTCCAACATATAATTAATGACACATGCTCCGCTATGTTCATAGCTGCCTTTTTTATATTAGCCAGAAGCTAGATACAACCCAGATGTCCCTCAACAGAGGAATAGATACAGAAAATATAGTACACTTACACAATGGAGTACTACTCAGCTATTAAATTCTTAGAGAAGTGGATAGATCTGGAGAATATCATCCTGAGTGAGGTAATCCAATCACATAAGATGCTTCTCATTTGTAGTGGATGATTCCTACAGAAAGCCACAAATAAAAGCTAGTCAAAATGCAGAGAACTAGATAGTGTTGTGCCTGGTTCCATATGTTAAAACTACAGCTCAACTCCTATATGTGAAACTCATGGGCCACTATGGAGATAGAGTAGAGCAATTCTAAGAGGCTATGGATGGAGAATCTGCTATAAGATTGCCTTTATTCTAGTATTGATAAGGAGATACTCCCCTGAATTTTCAACAATGTAGCTACTTAAAAAAAGTAGTTAATTTCCTACATATATGGGATGAATGTAACATGGTCCCATCCCTGAAGACAGAGCAGTCAACTGCTGGAAAGAGAACATCAGTCTTAAATGGGATAATTGGTTTTCCAGTAACAAGTGGTCATCTTTAGAAAAACATATGTAAACACCACTGAGTGGACTCGAAAGGTTATATTCATTTATTTATTCATCTGTAATATGTGCAAGGAATCTGAATTTTTAGAGAGGGTAAACTTCAATATAAAAACAGATAAGACATTTTCAAAAAAGAATATTATGATAGACTTACTTCCCCCAATATAATTTTTGTTCTTGTTTCTGATGATGCATTTCAAGCAGTAATTCACAACACAAGTGTTAACAAGAAACATTTGTTATTTTAATTAGCATATTTGGCTTATAATATGTCATAGCACCTCCCTAGTACACAAGATTTAATAAAACATTGGGTATATTCAACAGACAGAAGTTGCATTTAATTTTTACCAACACTATTTTAATTAAATGTACTAATGTAAAATGAAACAAATGAAATTTGTTAGATTATGTGTAAATGATATCCTATAATATATTTTAGATGTATATTTTTGGATCCAACAAGTACAAACAGTTGTGGGATGTTCACTGTAAACTAAGTCAACCTAAGATAGGAGAGTGGTACCCAATGGTTCCTTAATGTTAGCAAAGGAAGGTACTGGAAGGAAAGGGAAAGGAAAATGAGAGGAAAGGAGGAAAAGGGAGGGGAGGGAGGGGAAGGAAATGGAGAGGAGTGAAGGGAAGGCAAAAGGACAAAGTGAAAGTGAACCAAAAAAGAGCCATTATAAATTGCAATGTATGTTTTCTTTGAGGTAACTCAGTCTGCAGCAACCCAGTTATGACTAGCAGTTCACATAAAAAACAACAGAAGTTTCCAGCCAACAGTTGAGACAGTAATTGAAAGGATGGATACTCTAAATTAGGCCAAAGAACTGAATTTAGAACCAAATCTTCTAAAGAAATTGCAGTTGCTATGTGTTTGGTTAACCTTCAGGAGACCAGGGGACTAAAGGCACTTTGATACATTTAGACTTTCCTCTAATCTAGCCTTGTCAAGTTTCTCACTTAAAAATTCTCCTTTCCCTTCTCTCTCTATTCAAAGACACAAAAAAGAAATTATAAATACATATATACATTATTATATTATTTCTAAATAAGATATACATTACATTTGTGCAACCTATTTATACAGATTCAATATGCATAATGTTAAAATGTTTTCTCTGAAATTAAATTTAGAATTTTTAAAGCTGAAATCAAAACATTTTCACCTGTACTAACAGTGAATATATGTAGGTACAGTGTATACTCCGTGTCAAAGAGTAACTCCATAATGGGTAACTGGGAGCCTTACTGCTATATCTAGCTACTTGATATGTAAGAGTTATCATAAACAATAGAATCTGTTTATGTGGAGATAAATATTATATAATAATTAGTATAACCATAAGTTTATTTTCATTTTATTTTTAAATCTGGATTTTTTTTATGATTGGGTGTAAACTGGTAAAATTTTGAAAAATGAATGAAAGCAAAACTAATAATTTCTGTTGACATTGTGCAGGATTGGGCTTAGTTTAGAGTATTTTGATTCTCTATGAATATAGTACTGCAAGGCTTCAATTTTCAACACCATCCATTTTTTAATAGAACCATAAGAACTTGTAGTATATCATAGCATTATTGTGTCATTTCCCCTGTCCTATGATTTGCTATGTAAGGAAGTTTGTTATTTGTCATTCCTTAAGTTTTTTAGGGCTTTCAGACTGAGGAGAGACTCTATGTAGACATAGTAATACAGAACTGAATTGCTTGATTTTGTTTTTTGAGTTTTTTTATTTGTTATTTTATTTATTTACATTTTAAATATTGTCCCCCTTTCCTGTCTCCCCTCTGCAAATCCCTATCCCATTCCCCCTCTCCTTTGCTTCTATGAGGGAGCTCCCTCATCCTCCCACCCACTCCAGCCTCACTGCTCTAGCATCCCCATAGACTGGGGCATCAAGTCTCCACAGGACCAAAGGCCTCGCCTCCTATTGATGTCAGATAAGGCAATCCTTTGCTACATATGCAGCTGGAGCCATGGTTCCCTCCATGTATACTTTTAGGTGGTGGTTTAGTTTTTTGTTTTTGTTTTAATGGTTAGTAATTTATTTTATATTGTCCTTTTTCTTACGGTTTATGGACTAACAGTTTTATACACTTAAATACTGAATTTTAGTTATCTTTACCCTATAATATGTTCTTAGTCTTCTCTAATCATATTTTCATGAAAGCTAAAGCTATAATAAAATTTCAGTATTGGTTATTTTATTTTTAAAGTGTCATTCCTCCAACCATTTTAATGCTACATTTCAGGAATAAGTAGAAAAGCTTAAACATTTTTAATATAATATGGATCATAGAATTAAAAGTTAATTAAAATGTTAAATTTTGAGTTCTGAGTGTCTCTCAACTCCCAGGTCTCTGGTAATTCTAGAGGGACCCCCACCTCCTACCTCCAGAGGTAGCCTGTCTCCATTCTTTCTTCTGGCCCTCTTGGCTTCACTCCTGTTCATACCCACACAATGGGAGGGACCTTAGATGAAATGCCCAATAGTGGGGAGAGGAAACTTGTAGAGTCCATCTCCAGTAGAAAGACAGGGCATCAAGTTGAGGGATGGGGTTGCCATCCCACTGTCAAAACCTCTGACCCAGAATTGTTCCTGTCTAAAAGAACTGCAGGAACAAAAATGGAGAAGAGACTGAAGGAAAGAAGATCCAGTGACAGGCCAAAATTTGAATATGCCTGAAGGGGAGACTCCAAGGCCTGACACTCTTACTGAGGCCGTCGACACATATATAGCAGAGGACTGCCTGGTCTAGCCTCACTGAAAGATGATGCACCTAACCCTTGAGAGACTTGAGGACCCAGGGACTGGGGAGTTCTGGTGGGGTGTGGGTGGGGACATCTTCTTAGAGACAGGGGAGGAGGACTGGGATGAGGAACAGTTGAAGGGTGGACCAGGAGGGGTATAAGGACTGGACTGTAAAATTTTTTTAATAATATTAATAATAATAATAATAATAATAATAATAATAATAATAATAATAATAATAATAATAATATAGATTTTATGCCATAGAGGCATATTCTGTGCGAAGCACACATATGCATGGTCATTCTGTTTAATATGAGTACATATTTTTTTAGATCCACAGAATCCATTAAGTGATATGATTAAAAATAACTTTTCTTCATTTGTAATACATAGTACAATAATTTAATGTTGGGAATAGTTTAGATGGAACAGAAATCCTTGCAAATGGTAACATAAAATGTGATAGTACTGTTTACCTAAAAGAGAGAATAGTAGGCAACTAAGCGCCTTTATCGCAGTTCAGCTGGGTCAGCCAGAGCCCCAGCTGTTTGGAGATTTCTGTATTTAGTTTTTATTGCAGTTGAAAGAAGAAGAATACAGACAAGCTATAGTCTGTTATCATTTGTATTCTAAATGTGAAGGGGCACAGGGTGAAGTTTTCTTTGTTGGTTTTTAGAATAGTTTTAAGAGAAAATAAGATCCAATGTTCTTTCCTTTCTTTTACTACATGCCCTCTCGTTATTCAGTGAGATCAGTTTAAATGTATGTTACACAAACAAATTCAATAGATAATATCTAATACTGGTAGATGTAAGGTAAGGGATATGTGCATATTGCTGATCAAATGCATTTCAAGTCTGTTAATACAAATGTGTTAGAAAGAGAGGAGTAGATAGTAACAATTTCTGTATTGCAGTCAGTATATTCTATGAGCAACAGATAAATCATTAAGTGCTATTGCATAAAGGACTTGGTCTTGAGAATCTAACATACACACAAGATGTTATGGCTCCCAGAAAAGGAACCCATAACAACCCAAAAAATATTTTCACCTAAGTCAACTGGATGAACCAATGAGTTTTAATTTGGGTTACTGGTGGGAGGATCCGTGAGAAGTTTCTTAAGAGCAGACACTTAATGATTTAAAAACAGGTTCATACTGAATATACTCCCACCCCTGCAGGAATGACGACACATGAAAGCTGCAAACATGTTTGCTGCACCACTTGTATAAAGATCAGCACTTCTATGGATCCCCTCTGCGCAGCTGGGCTCAGAGTCTTCTATGCCAGCATCTGTCTTTGTTTGCTTGCTTGCTTGTTTTATGACCCCGGAGGCCCTCAAATCTTACAAGTTTCAGCTTTGTAAGACAAGTGAAGTTTATTTACTTTCCTGAATCTTATGAATCTCCCAGCTTTTTCTTGGAGAATGTTTTGATGGAGTGAAAACTGCTCTTCAACAAGCTGCAATACACACTATTTTAATTCCCTTGATTTGTTATTTAATATCATGTTTATGTAGATCCAAGATAATTATGGGAGCCTGTTTTCTCCTTTCATCATGTGGGATCAAGGGATCAAACTCAGATCATGAAGCCTGTTGGTCTGATCTTTTACCCACTCAGCCATCTGCCTAGCTCCATACCACAAATTAAACACTTGACACTATTATCTTTGGAGGTTTTATTTTATATTATACAGCATATATTCATTATTCCTCAATTATTCCTTAAAACAGTAAAGTTCTTTAATTCTTTTCAGTTATTCTGAGTAATTGAAAAATTCTGACTATATTCATACAAAAGGAAAAAACCCACAAGTACTAAATATGATTTTCCTTATCTCATGTGAAATTTAAACCATGTGAGAAGCGATAAGTCATGCAGTTCTTAATTTCTCAAGAAAACTATTTTCTGTTGCTAAACAAATTAGTCAGGTGTACTGACTAACCTAGTATATTGGTAAAATAATGAATAATTCATTCAAATATAATGCTGAAACTCTCAACAACCTTTAAATAACATTGTATCTTTGGCATTATGCCCAGATATTTAAAATTTTTATCTATTTGCAAAATCAGTTTGATATTGTGAGAGAAGATGGAATGTGAGCCAGGAATCCAAAACTTTGCAGTCAGAACTCAGTGGGCTGATGAATACTTCACCCATGCTTGTCTGTGTGGCCAGGTGATTTTTCATAGTGTTTCAGCATCACAGAGTATATTCCAGGAAAGTATATTCTGATCCCAGATGAAGGTGAGATGAAGCAGGCAAGAAAATAATTAGCAAAATTTAGGCTAGTTTTGGTTCCCAGTGAGGGTCATATAAGAATTTGCAGTGAATTCCAAGAAGGCAAGATCAGCCACCTTATCTCCTAAGAAGGGGGTGATCAAAGGTAAGCTGTGAGAAGTTACTTCTATTGGAGTTAACTTACATCTAATAACCCAAAGTCTTTTTCAGGATTAAGAATATACCCTTAGTATATGGAGTATAAAGCTGAGGCACAATTGCTCTGGTGATTAGAATGGCTAAATTGGCCCAACAGTAGTAGCTATACTTACTGGTTTTCTTAACTTAATACTACTAGACATGGTAAAGTAATAATAATTAGGGAAATCATATCATTTTCATTTTGTGTCCCTAAATATTTCCTTCATTAAATTTATCATAGCAAGTTTCATAAAATGGTGAAACTCCAGAAATCCCTTTGCACTCCAGTTATAATGACATACTCATTCTGCAAGGAGTAATGTTTTGGGCAATTCAAACACATAATTTTAACGGCACAGATTCACAATGAATGAAGAAAGTTCAATAAATTTTACATCTGGAGAGAGAGAGAGAGAGAGAGAGAGAGAGAGAGAGAGAGAGAGAGAGAGAGAGAGAGAGAGAGAGATTGACATTTGGTGTAGCGAATTAAGACAAAACAAATTATAATGCTGGAAGATGCATAGTGCTAGTGATTTTTTTCCTACTGTGAATTGCTTTTTTGTGTTTACAATAGAAGCTTTTCCCCTATGCATTCAACCCAATGCCAACTGTCATTATTGTATTCTTCTCTGTGAACTGTTCCTGTGCACCCTAGAGGCAGACAGACAGAACAAACATTGTATATTGATGACTTGGATGTCTATAAAACTTTCCATACACATTTTTATCAAATAAAACTTGATTTTCTTGTTTTCTTGAATTTGAAAAAATATATTCCATGAGTATATAAACTTTACCTGTGTTTAGCTCAATTCAGTAGCATATTTTAGACTATGAATAATCAAAAATTGATGTCTTCATAGCTATCATAATCTACTATTGTAATTCGATGGAGATTGTTTTAGTTACTCTCCTGTGACTGGTATAAAATGCTCTGAGAAAAGCAATAGAAGAGAAAAAACATTTACATTGGCTTACAAGTCCAGAGACATCATGTTGAAGGCAACATGGACAGGAACAGAGAATGTATGGCTGCAAAAATAGGAAACAATTTTTAAAAAATAAAAATTTTAAAAATAAAAATAAATAATAAAAATTTATAGTCTTTGAGGCTAGACTATAAAACCTCAAAGTCTATCCCAGCTGCACACTCTTGCAAGGATCTACTTGCTGAAGGTTCTACCAGCTTTCTGCACAGCCCCTAGGAATCAAGTGTATAGAAATGTGTATTAACTTAGAAAGATACTGCAGATTCAAACTACAACAAAGCTTTAAATAATTAGCACAACAACTCTAAAATTGTACAATACAAAAATGACATAAACTTAAGTCCAAACTAAAACAAAATTTCTTGTGTCCTTTAGTTCCAAAGTCAAAACATACATACACATACACACACACACACACACACACACACACATACAAACATACTCACACACACACATAATTATTGAGTAAAATATGGATAAAATACCTTATCACTTTTAATTTTCCAAGATTATGATATTCCACAGTATTTAGAAAGCAGATAAATTATATGTATTATAGAACATTAATATGGCAATATGAAAAATATTAATGAAGAAATTGTGCATAAAATTTAATGCTAATATGCCTATTAGTGCTTACAGTAAGAGTTAGGTCTCAAGCGTATATAATAAGAGGTAGGTGTCAAACTTGAACTTTATCTATAGTCACCTGTTATATGTAAAATTGCCTTACTACTCTAGAAGAATGTGTTTATTTCAATATAACAGTACATTATCTGAATAATCTGACATTATCCAGTGAATGTTATTTTTCAGAAATTCTTTGAAAGTATTTATAACAATAGGAGTCTCAACTTTTATATTCTCTATGTCAAAAAAGGGTCAACTACACAGTAGGCTGATAAATGAAAAGAATAATTTTCTAATAAAATAATATAAAAAATTTTATTACTTTCACAAATACTACACATTATGAGAATTAAATAGGTTTGAAGTAAGATGTCATCCATCCAAAATACTGCTGCTTTTAAACGGTATTTGAATGTTTCATACATATTCATAATTTATATTTATCATAACCATAAGCTACTACCCCTCTTCAGGTTTCCCTTGTCTCCTCCAACATAATTTTTCCCACTTTTATTTTATTCCTTAATTAACTTAATTTGTACTAATAACTCAGGGTCTTTTCAGTGTTGTCCAATTGCAGACAGATATATACCCATTTACTGGAGCACAAACCAAAGCCATACCTCCAAAAGAATTGTCCTTTCTCTGACAGCAACCTTCAGTTTTCCAAAAGTTTCCCTGATAAAGTTATCCCTCTTTTGTTAATGGTAATTTTAATATAAATGTATCCTGCAAATTAACACATTGACTGTTGCCCTTCATGCTAAATAATTCCCCAATAATGACATAGACCAAAATTTAAGACTTTAGTAAAATCCCTGTGCAGTTAATTAATCTATTTTATTCCTCTAAGCCAATCTGTCACACATACACCTCCTCCCCCACTCTGTTGCCAAAATTCCGTTAATACTTGCATTTAGGGCCTTCCATGCTCTAGGTGAAGTCTTATGCTATGTGCTCTCCCCCGCCCCCAACCCCAACATGACTCAATCTGTCTTTCTTACTCTTCATTTTCTATACCTCCCCTTACTGGCACAAGTCCTGTCCTATTTTCCCTTCTGCCCAGCCATTGGTTGGCCATTCCCTCAATTTATATTCCATGTTTTACCCCTGTACATACAAGATGTAGGCCAAATTTTGGCTTGAAGCTTTTGTGGCTATGTTGATGTCCATATTCCTCCTTTGGAGTCTTGCCTGGTTACAGGAGGTGGTAGTTTCAGGTTGCCTATCCCCTATTGCTTAGGGTCTTAGCCTGGCTCACTCTCATAAATTTCAAGGAGTTTCCTTTGTCCTGGGTTCTAATTTATCACAGAGCTGCCCCTGCCTACTACTCCCAATTTTTTTCTCCCAATTCTCTCCCTCTGTTTTCCCACACTTGATCTCCTCTGTTTCTTAATTGAGCTCAATAAACACACTAACAAAATACAGTTCTATCAGCAAAATGACTAAATTTCCAAAATATTGGGTAAATAAATATGCTTTCAAAATAGAGTGTTCTCAGTCAATTACTGGTATAAAAACATTAGTTTGGCTTCCGAGTAGGTTGATTGATTGTTTATTGCCTAATTGACTGATTAGTTATGACAATCTTATTTATTTTTACATTGAAATCTGTTGTGAGTGCTCTAGTTGGTAAAAATTAAGTTGGAAAGTAATAAAGAATAATTCAGAAAAAATGTAATTTCTATATCTGTCAAAACATGACAAACCTTTAAAAATTCACTATTAAGACAAAATTTTGCTTAAAATTAATAAAGGCTTGGGGTTTCAATTATTCATTTTGTCAATTTCCTCCAACAGCAGATTTGGAAAATCACTTTTTGGGGAAGAAGCCTATATTCAGGTGATGTTTCTGAATTTGGTTTTTAAAAACGGACAAGTGTTGACTCTTCTTCTCCCACAGATGAGACATTGGAAATCGGAGCCAGTGAAGACTACAGTAACATTTTTACACTTCATACTTAACCATGATAAAGAATAAAGGAATCAGAAGAGTTGCATTTTACAAGTGAAAGAGAAAATTATAAATAAAGTTGGAAAAGGAAGATTAAAGGTGAATTAGCAAAACCAAGGATCTAGGATATGGTCAGGGCTCATAATACTTGGTATTCTAGAAGGCCATTTTTTTAAAAAAATTAATTTACTTGTTTATTTACATCCCAAATGCTGCTTCCCCTCCTGGTGCCTCCCTCACTGAGTCTCTTTCTCCAATCAACGCCCCCCTTCTCCTCTTAGAGGTTGGGAGCCACCCTGGGTATTATACCACAACGCTGGCACATCAAGTCTCTGTGAGGCTAGGCACATCCTCTCCTACTGAGGCCAGACAGGTCAGCAGTGAAGGCTGAGCTGCCTGATACCTACTAATGTGTCCTGAGCCTTGTTCCAACAGTGTTTGGTTGGTTGGTGGCTCAGATTCTTAGAGCTCCCAGGATTACCATTTTGTAGACTCTCTTGGCTTTCCTGTGGAGTTCCTATCTATTCCTGAGCCTTTGATCCTTTCCACAGCTCGTCCATAAGTGTCCCAGTCTTACATCTAATTTTTGACTTTGGGTATCTGCTCTAGTTTCCACCCCCTGCCAGATATAGCCACTCAGAGGAGAGTTATGCTAGGTTCATGCCTGTGAGCATAACAGAATATTATTAATAATGCCGGGGATTGGTGTTTGTCTATGGGATGGATTTCAAGTTGGGTTGGTTAATGGTTGGCCTTTCTTCTAGGCTCTGCTCCATTCCTGCATTTCTTTTAAATGGAATGAATTTTGAGTCAAAAGTTTAGTGGACATGATGTCCCTATCATTCCAATGGGGGTTCCTGCAAGGCAAGTCCAACTATTTCTATACATTTTGTGTTTATAAAGTATATTGTCAAATTAGACCATTTATTTTGTATTATGTAAAAGATATGACATTGGCAAAATTTATGTTGATCATTTTGATACTGAGTCATTTTTACTGATAATAGACCCCTTCTCATATGGTATATCTTGATTATATTTTTCCTCTCCCTATACCTACATTTTTGCCACCTTATACAAATCAAATTCTTTTCTGTCTCTCATTAGAAAGTAGTCTTTTAAGAGATAACTGGCTTAGAAGATACTCTTCACACTATTAAAAAAAAAAAGAAACACCAATGCAGTTACAAACCCTTCAGTAATGATATCCTACTTTCAAAATATTCTAGTGCAATGGTGGCAGAAAGCTTGTGGGAGTAATTTACCAATATCTGATCTGATTTAAGATCCACTTTATAAAATGTAACCTCACTCTATGCTGGCTTGGTGACCAAGAAACTGATACCAGAAGTAAGCTAGGGACTTGGGGTAAAACCAAATACTACTGTTCTACTAAAGAATATAGTGATAATATAACTCCTAAAGATATTCTGTTAACTCATAAATAACTGCCTTGCTCAAGCAATCATCAGGAAAGCTTCCTGTAGATGGGTTCAAATACAGAGACCTACAGGTTGAAAATATACAGAGAGTAATGAACCTTTGCACATTTAGCCCAAAGTGGAATGTCTCCATGAAATCTCTCCCTTACAGGCTCAGGGAAACCTACAGAAGATGAAGCAAGAGAATGTAAGAACCAAGGAGGAATATAGGACACCTCAGAAATAAGGACTTCTAAACACAAGACTGAAGCACATATGCTCTCATAGAGTCTGAAGAAGTATACATGGCACCTGAGTGGGTCTGCGCCAGATGGAGTTCCAGAGATTAAAGGAGAAATGGGCACAAATGTTGCCATTGGTAAAACCAGAAGCTATCTCCAATCAATAACCAGTTGTAAGCAAAAATTTAGTTTTTCCAAGGGAGTCTGCTTGAGTTAAAAAAAAGAAAATAACAAACAAAGCCGACAAACAAAACCAAGAAACAACAAAAACAAACAAACAAAAAATACAAAACTACTCCTAAGTGTAGGCTGCATGCCCATTAGTAGATGGCAAACACTAAAAGAACTTGTTGGGATCTTTGGGAATTCCTTGCCTCATAATGTATCAGGGCTTTTTAACTTTTATTTTACTCATTTATTAACATTTTGTTCTCTTTCTCCCTTCCCTTCAGGTCCTTTGTATAAATATCATAGGTTGTATATTTTATGGGATTCCTGAGTTTGTGAATAGTGGGTCTCTATGTCTATATATTTTTTGTGTCTTTCTTGAGCTCTTTTTCTTATGTTTGTTTTGTCCTATTCCAATGTATTTTAGTTTTATCTTATTATATCAACTATTTAGTTGTTTTAAGGACTTTCATCATATCTTTAGTTAGTTTCCTTTCTAACACACATACACACCAAAAATCAAACTGACTTTTCAAAGAGTTACTCTTCTAAAATATAATTAAATATTTATGTCATAGATAACTGTTCCTCCAGTGGAGTCATGAGCAGATAACTATTATGCTAGATGACAATTATACAACTACAACCCCTTATGATACTCTCCTGAGTTGAGACCAAGGCTTTCCAACCAGAGTAATAAATGAATGAGAGACATTGGAAAGTACAATGCACTAATGAAAGTAAGTCTTCTGAAAAACAATATTTTTGTAGCATAGCTAACATATTCTAGTTACTCTCATAACAATAAAGACAATATTATATGGTTTTGCTTCTGTAAAATGAATCACCTTATTTTAGTTTGGATTTGTTCATGTGAAGAAACTCTATGACCATGACAACTCTTATAAAAGGAAACATTTAATTGTAGCTGGCTTACATTTTGAGTGATTTAGTCCACTATCAGTATGGTGAGAAGCATGACACCATCCAGGCATGCGGTCCTAGAAAAGGAGCTGAGAGTTCACCATCTTAATACATAAACAAGAAGAAGGATACTGTGTTATGCTGGCCAGACTCAAGCATATACCAGTCCACATTTACTGCTACAAGGCACCAACTCCTAATAGTGCCAGTCCCCATGTGCCAATCATTCAAAATTATGAGTCTATAAGGGCCATTCTTATTCCAACCACTACATACCTAAATATAAATATTTGGGACTTGTAAGTGTTCTGGTATTTTGAGGTCAAGAACATCAGGCTAACATTGATATTGAGGATAACTTAGTTTCAATGATTAATTCAAAAGTAATCCCAAATTAAGCCTGTAATTATGTGGTTCTGAATGAAGCTTACATGAATGAAGAAGGTAGCATAAAAACTAAGAACACTAATACTTAATTTAAAAATACGTCTTAAATCAATTATGGTGAAGAAAATGTAATATGGACATTTTAAATTTCATAGTCTGGCAAATATATACAAATCATTCTGTTATGCAAATGTAAGTATACATTTTCCACTTCTTACTAAAATATAAAATAAAAAACAAAAGCAAATCAGCAAATCAGTAAAAAAAAATTCACAATATTAAAAAAATCATAGAAAAATTATCAAACTTATCACAAATTTTATACTGAAATACAAACATATTTATAATTCTCTAGATATATAAAAACTATTTGAAAAGCTGTAGGGTGTGAGCACAAGTTATCCAGAATGCTACGAAAGCTATATACCAAAGCCATTCAAAGCTTCTAGTGAGTACCAATTCTGAAATCTAGTAAAAATCTAAATGACAGGAAAATTATGTGCTGTGCACATGATTTTGTAATGCAAAATCCAACACTTTGTTGAATGTTTCAGAAAGACTTTTTATTTTATTTCCTCCTAAAGGAACATATAAGATCTACATTGTCAAATACCTAAGGATACTTAAATTTTACAATGCCTATGTAACTTTTGTGTTTTTTAGTAATATATAGAGTTTGAAGACAACTCTAACATTTTATAAAATAAAATAACATAGCATATAAAAATATATGACTAATTCTGATAATCTCCCAACTGCTTTAATGTATGAATTATGTTCATGAATACTTAAAGTATTAAGTGCAATATTTCTTGTTTCTTGCTAGAAATTTAGTTGACAACTGAAACATCATTAGAAAAATTACCTAGTAAAAAGCATGTAATTGACAACTTCAGTTTGTAGAGTTCAATTATTCTGTTCCCTGCCAATACATTGTATGTACTTTCTTTGATTATAAGACTTAAAAATAAAATCTTACACTGGGCCACCAATGAGGCAGCATACAATAGTTGTTATGAGGCCCCTGACACATATACAGCAGAAAATTGCCTGGTGTAGGCTCAGTGAGAGAAGATTCACCTAACCTTCAGAGACTTGAGGCCCTAGGGAGTTGGGGGGCCAGGTGGGGTGGGGTGTGGGGTATAAATTCATTCTCTTGGAGAAGAGGAAGGAGAACTGGACTGTAAAAAAGATTAAAGATAATTTAAAATATTAGGTCTTAGCTTTTCAGATGCAATATGAAAATACTAATTTTATTAGCCTTTCTTTTCAATGTTCTTATTGATTATAAATACATATATATTGATATATTCATATTGATATATATGCTACATATATATGTGGTATTTGGTTTATGAACTCTATTTTAATACAGTCAAAGAAGAAATTACATATAGAAACATTACTTAAGTTTACTAAGTTATTCTCATGCATTTTGTTATACTGAGATTGACAAATATTGAACATCTCTAAATCATAATGTATATCTATATATATGATATATATATAGGTATAATTACTACTTATTTATTTTAAAACCCTCGACTGCTTGGTTATACAACACAGCTTATTCTGTCATGGTATTTCTTAAACAGTTTTTTTAACTTATAGTTTTTATTTTATTTTCTAGTATTTTGGTTTGCTAGTGATCCATCTAGCAAACAAAAGCCTCGTTCTTTCGAGTGTCACTTACTCAGAACATTGCACACAGAGCAAATCAAGCAGCACCATGCAAGTCTGCCTTATCATTCTTTATTTCCTTTATTTTCACAAACAAACCATCAGCAAGTTCTGTTGTGAAAATATATCCCAGATCTTTATAATTAACATCATCATTTACTTTAATTAACAATTGCCAGTCATGAGGAGCAACATGAGTGAACAGGATTCCTTGATTATACTCTCCGTATAGACATAGGTAGAATAAGTTTGTGCTACAGACTTTATTCACACCAGTTAAAGAGGTCAGGTGAGAAAATGTAGTGTGTATTTATCAGTATACAAAAATGTAAAAATCAAAAAGAGTTGAATTTGAAACAGGCAAGTTGAAAAATAAAAGATGCCCCTAAAAATGTCCTACCTCTACTTCAAAGAACAAAACACAAAGAAAGACATGATGTCCTCAATGGAGAATAATAAATTAAATTTTTTGTAGGATTTGAAATCCAGTACTGGATATATGTCTCATGAAAAGGAATGCCATAGAAAGCATCTACTGGTTGGTCAAATGATACAGATGTGGCTGCTGGCAGCACATTCGGACATGAGGATGGTGACTGTTGTCCTCTAACCTTGAGGGACAGAGTAGAACATAGTACTATATCTTTTAGGTTACAACACACAAATTGCCACATAGGGCTTTGTCTTGAAGCCCAGAAACAAGCTTAATTAAGACCTATAGTCTGGTAAAAATGAAATAATGACAGGCAGAGCTTCTAGTGTTAATCTACTACCATTTATAGAGTTGCACATTTGCAGATCCTTGGATGTTCCATTCTGTCTGTATTGTGTATTGTTAATGAATAAATCAATGATATTGTCTCCACTGAGATTTTTTTAATTGTGTCCAACAGGAATGGAAGATAGCATCTTTTGTCATTGAGCAATTCTTTATAATCTCATTTGTCTATATAATATGTACAGAGTAAAACTTAAGAGAATTCACTTTTTTTTTTCTTTGCTTCCCAAATGATGGATGAAGTGGTTGGAACCAAAGCCTGTTAGAGTAGTTCTTATCACATTAGTTGCTTGTATGAGCTATGACGGAATTCAAATCTTTCTCACTCTACTCTCATGACTTTGCTGTGTCTTCAACATCTTTGGCTCACTCACGGGCAACATGTAACAGCTATGTTCATTACTGGGGATACAACAGGAAAATAAATCTATCATGATGTAATCATTAAGTTCTAGATGCCAGGCCTTTCCTAACCTGATCTGTCTTTTGAACGACTCCAGCTGGCCACTAAGCCACAAACCTTACATTGAAAGGCCACTAGCTCTAGTGTCCTCAGCATCACTGATCTCACCGTTTTCAGAGTGGCTCTTGGCATCCATTTGAGAGAAATTCCAGTGGGGTGTTATTAATAGTGCTGTGCTGGGATTACACAATATGTCAAAGCAGGTATTACCTTTTTGGGGGGCACTGAGTAATTAAGGGTCCGTTGCTTTCCAAAGCAGTGAGCTCTGGTATTACCTTCTAAATTTATCTTTCCAGTGCAACAGCATGATGTCTCCAAACATAAATAACTGTATTTAGCCCAACTTCCTGAACTGTGATGATTTGGCTTGTAATTGTGATCACTGGGGCTCTCCATTTCTCCCAGCTTCTTTGTCCTTAGCTGTACTGAATTGCTCTGATTGAGGTTCTCCTTCCTTGTCTCTACTGCACCAGCTCCAGGACATTCCAAAACCACTGTGTACTCTAGAGCCTCACTAACAACTGCTCTTTAGCTGGTTTTACTTAGGTGCACAAATAGGCAAGTGATGGGTGATTTAAATCAGCCATCTTCCAAAAGTACTTTAAATAAATGCCCTTTGCCTACATGCACACTTTCTCAGTTTTCTGTTACACTGAATAGTTCAGATAAAAACCAGAATTATCTAAAGTGGGAATCTTCAATTGAGAAAATAACCTAAGTTGGGTCTTAGAATGATATATATATGTGTGTGTGTGTGTGTGTGTGTATGTATGTATACACACACACAGACACACACACACACACACACACACACACACACATATATATATATATATATATACATATATACATATATGTATATATATCCCAATTTTTCAGAAAGATACTAAGGAAGGAGATAAAGAGATTAGGTTATTGCAGGAGATACCACTCAGCTAAGTTTTATGTCTATACTTATAAAGATGGAAAAATTCCTGAGTTCAGAATCAGCAGGGTACAAATCAAGGCTAGGCCCAGGTGTGATAGAAATGTAATTTCAGTACTGGTTCCCAACCTGCTAGTTTAGGCTTCTGTACTTAACAGAGGCAGGCAAATGTATGAAATATTTTACAACGTTAATAGAAAATGTATGCTTGCTGTTTCCTAAGAATTAAGGGGCTGGGGCCACTGGATGATGATTTATAGGGTAATCAAGTGGCAACCTGAAGTAAATGACTAGATTAGTATGTAAAATAAAAGACTGACCTTATAACCTGCAGGAGATGAGTTATCCAGATAATTTTTTCCAATAGTAAAAAAGAACCACTTGGAGAACTATATCCCTATATAAAGCAGGATGGGAGCGAGATAGATAGATAGATAGATAGAGAGAGAGAGAGAGAGAGAGAGAGAGAGAGAGAGAGAGAGAGAGAGACAGAGACAGAGAGAGAGACAGAGAGAGACAGAGAGAGAGAGAGAGAAGAGAGAGAGAAAGAGAGAGAGAGTGAGTATCTGGAAATCTCCTGAGAAAGCAGATCCTCCTGAGAAAGCTGATCAGAGAGAGAGAGAAAGCAGAGCAAAGAGGAAGCAGAGTGGAAAGCTGTTTCCCAGCAGAGCAGAGCCCGCCAGTCTCCACCCACAATTTGACTTAAGAGTCATGGTTTTTAACTTTTTTTTTACTTTTCCTAGACATCCCTTCTCTCAGAACTCCCTGTCCAAGCCAAGGCTGGTCATTGTTATTATCCATGCACTGTGGTTCTGATAAAGCCTCTGGGTTCTATTTAATAAGCAGTACCCCTTCATGGCCTCTGCATCAGATTCCTGCCATGGTGGAGTTGCTGTCATGACTTCTTTTGATGGTGAGTAGTGATATGGAAGTGTAAGACCAATAAACACTTTCGTTTCCAAATTTCTTAGGTCATGGTGTTTAGTTAGAGTTAGTTAGCAATACTAACCCTAACTAAAACACCTGTATAAAAATGTTTATTTATATAACAGTACATACATTTAAAGTTTATATGTATTTTATATAATATATTTTAAATTAATAAATATATAAGGGAATAATTATCATATACATTATGTATTTAGTGTGTATTGTAAACATATTTTAATCATTTTGTAAAATTACTGTCCATCATTAAATTTTAAAACTTAATAATATGCACTTTTCCAAATACAAGACAAAGATACTGAGGTGATACATGACATTCATAAATATGTTTGTATAACATATTAATAAAATTAGAGGTAAAGTGGATACCTGTAGCTCATACCATTTGGCAAGTCTCTCCTTAAACTGAGAAAAGATGAAAAACCAACTTTTAATTCTTTAAATCATATATTAGATAAATTCAATACTGTCATTTGGATTCAAGGATCAACAAATAAATTTTCAAAGAATAAATATGCAATGGCATGATAATAAACCATTATTGAGATTGATGATATTAATTTATAGTCTATTATTTTGTAGAAAAACTTGTAGATGAGGCAGGGATAAAAATAATCTCATCTTAATCAGGCAAGATAGTACATTCTCTTCCTCAAATGGCTGAAAAGTAAATCACTGTTTACTTGGCATGTAACTCTAAAAAGGAAAGATTGAGAAAGAGTGATGCATTATGGAATAGTGATTGCTGCTTTCTGTAGTTAGCAAGATATAAGAAAAGATAAATCAGTGAATTTTCCAGCAGAGATTAAAAGTTGTCACAACTACAGAGGGGAGACATTATGAGTGAGAAAAGCAAATATCTTATGGATTTAAACACCAGGAAATATTGTTAAAAGTGTTGTAAACAAAGAAGAACCACTAGAAGTTTCCCCAAAACGAGTCCATTTGGACTTAAGGCACAGGTCAAGTCAACTAAACTAACATCTTGCACAGAGTGTTTTCGCTCACAGGAATCTTGGTGTGTCAGGACATACCTGTCTTCTCAGCACTCTTGAGGCTGGGGTAGAAGGATTTCTGTTATTTTGTTAGAGTCTGAGACCTCTCTTCAAATAACAACAAAAACCAGTGAGAAATGGCAATAAAGTTTAGAAAGCTAAGACTTGACACATAAGTATGAGAGGAAGAAAACTTATGTCCTTCTGGTGGATTATTAACTGGGAAAAAGATTATTAGTATAATATTTTCCTTGAGATGGGTTACTTTGAAATAAACTTGTACTTAAAAGAGGCTGGCAAGGCTAGTTGAGAGATACTTCCCTTTGTACATCTGTCAAGAAGTGGTGTTGATTTGTTTTTAGCTTTTAGAGGGTTCTTCCCACTGATTCCCACAGACATTGTTCCCAACAGAATTTTAAACATTATGTATAATTGTGGTTATTGTTTCACCTATTATTATTAAGAAAATAAAAGTTAAACAATAAAATAAAATTTTGAAAAGCTTATCAGTGTTTAAGCCAAGATATCAGTTGGGCCATCTTCCTTTTTTTTTTTTTTTTTTTTTTTTTTTTTTAGCTTGGGATCTTTTAAATATTTATATGGTTGTTCACAACATTAAGCCCTAGTACTATTGACCAGGGAACACTCTTAAGTTTCAATGACACTTGATACCGTCCTAATTAATATTATCCTTGTATTTCTCATATCCACAATATCTGTTTCACTTTAGTCTCCGTGTCATTAATATATGAAAATTCATATACTTCCCATTCTATTTAGTTCTAAATCAATTGCTGTTTAATCTAATACTTCTGCAAGAACCTTTCATCATTTATAACCATTTTCTACTGCCCTCTCTCAACTCTTTCCTATACCTGTGGTGCTCCTTCTCATTCCCAAATAGACTTATTTTGGACAGCATGTTTATTATTATGAGCCTGAAGAAGAATAAACCCTGGCCTTCCAACCATTAATGAACCATAGTTCTTCAGGTGTTGGTAGGGCTTAATTAGCCTTCCAGATTCACAGTAGAATGTGGAAGTCTTGATTCTGAGTCTTAATTCCTTATCTTTACAACAGTGTTCCATGGGAAATATAGTTGTGTCATTTAGGAATGAGTACTCATTGGTTATTTATTCTCGGTACTTTGGCCAGTTGTATGTTTCTATACTAATTGCTAACCACTGAAGAGAGGAGCTGCTCTGCCCACAGTCTGAAGCAGCGTTAGTCAATAAATATCAACATGAACAGGTATTAACCTATTCAAGGAGGTTTATTTATGGTAGAGGGTTAACCAAATTAAGGCTATAGGAAAATGCATATAAAAACTTACTACTTAAGGCTAACCAAGAAGTGTAATTTTAAAAAGAAATGAAACAAACAAACAAACAAAAAACCCAAACAAACAAAATCACCACCATGGGAACCCCAAGAGTTTGAGTAGAAGATAGACTGCATGACACTAATTCTAGCCATTCTTAAGTGAGAACACGAGTACCATGGACAAGAGTGAATGACTCCTCATGGAAGCTTCCAAAATGTACTCAAAACAGCACAGGCTATTGTCCTTGCTCTTGGTCACCTACCAAAACATAATATTTTGATAGCTAAATGTAGTGACTAAGGCCCTTCCTCAGATATCAAGAGGCAGTGACAAGCAGATATCTATGAGTTCAAGGTCAGTGTACCCTACAGAAAAAGTTCCAAGCCGGGCAGAGTTTTATATTCCGAATGTTAATTATATTCATATATACATGTATATGAATAGTTGCTAAAAACACTATACTGAATACAAGACATTGACAAATAAGCCTGGAGTGAGATAGCAGTTTCTTTCTTCTTGGCTATCATTCACAGTCTTGTATTCACTCTTTTGTAAAACAGTCAATGCCCTTACCTTTGCATGCTACAAAATCAGCATCTCCAGAAAGTATACCTACCAATGTAATAGTAGCCTTTGTGATTGAATTGTCTGCTCTATAGAAGAGAATACATGCTTGATTGGCATTATGAACTCCTTCAAAGGAAGATGATCAAAAAATTGCATACATAATTTTAAATATACTATTAGTCTTCTAGTAAATTATTTTTTATTTTTTAACTGGCTTAAAAGGATTATGTTTAGTTATATTTTCAAATAAAATTGGCTTTACTGATCCTTCTCCCTTCTTTCTCCTTTCCTCTACTTTCCATGTTCTTATCCACTTCCAGTACCCTAAAGACTTTCCTGTCATATGAATGAGTCTTTTCACTATTTCTCTCTACCACAAGCTCTCTTTTCTGTCTCCAATGGTCTTCTCTTCAGTTTAATAGCCTATACCCACACTGATACACTGACTGTCTGTTTTACTGCATGTGATCAAGCACTTATATAGTGGATGCATATCAATTATGATTGGTTGCTACATTACCTCCCATTGGACAGTGAGCACTCAGAAAACTAGGGTCTGAACCACATAGAAGGTGATGTGGAGAGTGTAGACGTGTCTGCATGCCTGCTGCCTGCTACTCAAGCTGCTTCAGAATGCAGTGTTCTGACTCTGGGAATATTCAGGATCACAGAGTGTCAGGCTTATTGATTAAATGTGCAGTGTGCTAGGAAGGCTGCCAATTTACACAAAGTTATAAACATTAAAAACTAGATCTATACATGAGAAGGAAAGTATAATGTCTCTTTAAATCAGATTACCTCACTTAATATAATACTTTCTAGACTTATTAAATTAATGTTTATCTTATTAACTATATAATGTAATAACAGAGTTCATTTTAACCTTATTCATTAGTATAACAATTTTTCAGACTATGGGAAACACTATTCATTTATATACAGATACATATACACATATACACATACACACATACACACAGATATGCCTATTGACTAACAGTGTATGTTTAACACCCCAACTTTTAAGAGCTGGGAGTTTGAACCTCAGTGTGATGGTGGTAAACTTGTTTTATGTCTCTGTTTCCAGCATTTTGAGACAGAGTTTTGCTATAGAGTCCCAGATCTCTTTATAGTTATGAACCTCCTGCCTCTATCTTCTTAGTTCTAGATTACAACCATGCATCATTATGCTTGACAGTGGTGGGAATTTGAAAAACTGGGGTTTTTTTGTTGTTTTTTTTCTTTTAAGACAGAAAAATAATTAGGTTCTGAGATATGAATGTCCCAATTTATTTACATTTATCCTGCTGACTGAACTATCTCTTCACGGACTAGGTTTTACTTCACAAGCAAGTCCAGTCTCCATTTTTGGTTTCCTGCCTCTATCTATAATCTATCTGCTTAGTACACTATCTCACTATGATATCTTCTGCTATGTTGTCACAGCCAAAGAAGGCTTCACCAAGGGTCAGAAAAGGCTGGCTCTTGGACTTTTATCCTTTAAACCAGTGAGGTAAAGTATGTTCTTCGCTTCTAAGGTGTATAAAGTAGGAGACCATGCAGGTAAGGCCTGGCAGCCTACCTAGCACACTGCACATTTAATCAATAAGCCTGGCACTCTGTGATCCTGAATATTCCCAGAGTCAGAACACTGCATTCTGAAGCAGTGTGAGTAGCAGGCAGCAGGCATGCAGACACGTCTACACTCTCCACATCACATTCTATGTGGTTCAGGCCCTAGTTTTCTAAGTGCTCACTGTCCAATGGGAGGTAATGTAGCAACCAATCACAATTGATATGCATCCACTATATAAGTGCTTGCTCACATGCAATAAAACAGGCATTGTTCCCTGAAACTGCCTCCAGACCGATTCATCTCTGATCCTTTCTTTTTTTTTAATCTTCTTTTTTTTCTTAGATATTTTCTTTATTTACATGTAAATTTCTTCATTCCCAGTTTCCCCTCCAAAAAAACAAAGAAA